>NW_022639502.1:938606-999460 GCF_010583005.1 Odontomachus brunneus | reverse complement strand
AGAGAGAGAGAGAGAGAGAGAGAGAGAGAGAGAGAGAGAGAGAGAGAGAGAGAGAGAAAGAGAGAGAGAAAGAGAGCAAGGGAGAGAGAAAGAGAGAAAGCCCGTACCGGAAGAGAATCACCTCGAATGGATCCTGGCTGGCGGGCGATGTTCGCTATTTACATAAATCACGTGCATCCTGCGTCAGCGCACGGCGCCAGGAGCGACGAAACCAAGAGCGCGAGTGACTATAACGGGCGTCGAGGTCCGCCGCTCGTTCTGAGCTCCTCGTGGCGTCTAAATCACTATGTCGGAAGATTATAATCAACGTGCGTGTCGACTTTGAACGATACTCGTTCGAAGAGCGCGCGCAATGGGACGCGTCGCGAACAGCCGGCTGTGTGAAATCAACTTCCCCGTCATCGAGAATTCAATTCTCATTATTGTCATTCAATTCTCATCATTGGTACTCGCTCGATAGTCAAAATCGCGATTACGGGGCACGTGTAAAGTTGGCTTCCCGTCTAACGGGAATTTTCTCGCAATCGTTCTCGCGATTATATTTTTATGTGTAATTAAATCAATTAATTATATTTTAATTAACACATTTACATTAATTATATATACAATATTTAATTATAATTGATTCAGGTTTCGCACAGCCGCTCTTTGCTCCTGAATTACGGTATCTGGTCTCGACGGTGAATGACTTGTTACTTTCACCGAAGTTGCAGCGCGAATATCGGCCTTGCGTTTCGTCCCTTTGGACTGAATGCACTACTTACGTGGGAAGTGCCTCTCACTCAATATTTCACGCGAACTTTGCGCAAGTGACTGACGTGAAATAACGAAGTGAGTTCAAACACGAGGGAGACTCTTCTATTTATAGGCCAAATTATTTCCAGACCAAATTATTTCCAGACTCGGTTGTGATCCGTAACTCATCCGCGCGCACAGCACATACAAAACCGTTTGCTCAAGTTGAGCCTGGGCGAGTCGAAAAATGGCGAGTACAGTAAGGAGATCGTGACCAGTTCGGGGCCTCTAATGACGACGCGAACGAATATCCGCCAACGTGACTAATGGGTTAATTATTTCTCAATTTTATCAGCGGCCGAGTCGCGCGGAGCCGTAAATTCTCTCATCGCGCGATTCCTTACATAAAATCAATAACGCGGGGCTATCTGGCGATTCGCCGTAGCTCGACGGAGGAGGACGGCGCGTTTCGTTGATTACGCTATTGAGATGCGACGCGATCAACTCGACCGGTCAACTCGTTAAAAGCACACAGTGCCATAACTTAGAGCACTCTGGCGAGGAATAACAAGTGCCCAGTCTCTATTGTTTCGTGAATTATGACAGCCGACTTATCGCGCAACGCGCCGCTATATTATCGGGCTGTTCGCTCTTCCGCGGCGCGGAAGATCGCGCGTTAGAAAATATACGATAGCGCCGCGACGATAAAGAACGTGGCTGCGTTCTCATGCGCGGGCACGCGGTACAGATTAGCATCTTGTTAGGATAACACCCGAGCGGAAATGCGCGGGTTTAGCGGAGAATTATAACGGCCGTCGCGCGTCTCGCGCCTTCGCGCGCAATCCACGGTCATTAATGTTACCGGAGCCAGCCGTGATTCTTCGTGCCCGAGCGAGCCGAGTCGTCGGGGTCATGAAATTGGACAGTCTGCTCACTTAATTGTCAATACAATATTTTTAGAAAAAAAGAGTTAAATTTTAACATTTTACTGTAAGAAGAGTATCAGCACGATACCTGTTTTTATTACGATATTTAATTTATGAAGGTGAAATTAATTGTAAACCAATTTATTTCATGGTCAGGTTGACCCCAATAAGTTATCTGGTTTGTGTATAGGCGATATTATCGAGTCTTGATGACTCATGTAATGCGGAATGACACTCAGGACTTTTATAATAACACGGAAAAAACAATATGGTTAGCCCACACATAAAAATCTGGTTGTGCCTATCAGATTCAATAGTAAAATATGAAACATCTAATGATGTGGTGGCTGCAACTGCAGATCAATTGCTAAGTTACAGTGACGACACCTTGCTTCAACCAGAGTGCATCTATGAGGTAAACGTCACTTCACCCAAGGATAATTAAGGTGATGTAGTTATGCTGCTCACAACTAAATATTTCTGATTATATGCACCGTGTCTTTTTTGTTGTGAATGATTATTGATAATTAAGACCTTATTAACAATTAGGTTCCATCACCTTACACAAATCAGATCACTGGCTGGGATCCATCTGATCAGAATCATAAGATATAAACTTTTTTTACTACTACACTTTAACTATGGACACTTCCAGAGGAGGCGGAATTTCTTCACGAAAATGCGGGGTATAAAACATCTTCGATATCCTGAGAGAACCGGTAATTTCCTCCGCGAAGTCGAAGTCAAGTGGCCGGCCCTAATGGCTGGCGAGATACGTGATTCCGTCAAAGTGTCGCTCGCAATCTTCGTAAAAGTCATTTACGCTGTTACACGAGTCGGGCAGTCGCTGACGTCAACTTCGATCACAGCCAAATTCAATGGCAAGGTTCTTGGCCTCGCCACCTCGACGTATTAAGGTCAAAGACAGCAAGGGCCTTGTGCCGCCGACTCGCTCGACGACCGATCTCCGCATTCAGCATCGCGGTATCATATGCCGCACTAGAAGCGGGAAATTATGATAATCATAGCCGATCGATCCTGGACCGCTCGGCACCCGGCACACGTGAAGGCAGGTGATCTTGGTGATCTTGGTGTGATCTCTTGTCTGTGACCGACCGACGCTATATGAATGTGCTTCTTCTCGTAAAGAACAGTAGGTTTTACATTAATTATACCGATCCTATAAAATTCCTTTAACGAATCGACAAGTAACATTAACCGTGTGAAGAACCGTGTGACGATTAAAAAAACGTACGCGGAGAAAACAATTTGGTTGTATTAACGTGAGGTTTGATTATAATAAACGGACGTTCCGGTTGAAGAAGACAGAATTTTTACATATATAGCTCCAGTGATCCTCAAATTTGGTTCTAAGAACCAGAAATTCCGTTTCCTTCAACCAAAACGGTTCATTCGTTACGACCAAACTTCACGTTGATACAATTAGACGTTTTTTCCATATAGAATAAACATTTTCAAGGATGGACCTCTGGTTGTTCAAGAAAATTATTTTCACAACTGTGAGAAATGAAATTAATAAAGCAGTGATAGAAGAAATTTCTACGACGGGGAGGAAAGGAGGGGGAAGCAATCAAGGGATTAGATAGCGGGCATAGTTTGTTCAGGCGCTAGTCATAACATTTCCGTTTGATAACTAGCTGCAGCTGTCATTATTATGTTTACAAACGCGCTAGTGGCGTCAGCATTAACGCGTAATGTTATTAGCCTGGAGAAATCGTGCATGCTCATCGTAGTAAACGATCGAGGCTCGGTGCTCGATCGGGCAGTTAAACGGTGCGAACTGGCAGATGGGAAGTCAACACCGGTCTCAATGCTCACAATTACAGCTCTAATTCCCACGGTTGCGCAATGCTGCTGAATGTAAGATCAACGACAACAGTACGTAAAGTCAATTAATTCAAAAGCAGGTAAGACCAGAAATATGACACTTCGAGTATTCACGGAGAAGCCTGATTCAAGGATTTTCGGCAGGCTGTGCATCGATCCGTTTCAACACTTCTGATTCTCGAGTCGCAAAAAGATGAAGGAGTCATACGTTGATGATGATTTTATATAAGACCTCGGCCATGTCCGTGACGAATTATACGGTGACATATCGCGTGCAAGATAGAAAGGAAAGCGCGCGTGTATGAAATGGACGCAAACAATGGACACTCACCGTAAGATAATTCTCGGGGTCAGGGTTAAAAACGTAGGCGAGAAGCGAGATAAATCACCTGCATATGCGCTCTTGCGGCACGCCGCGTGTTTACACGCCTACGACGCCATATATTAGGACTTTTCCCGAAGACTGGGCGGAAAAATGCGCGCGTGTTCATAAAATTGCACTTTCTTTCGTGAGATAGCACCTCCAGTCTGCTTGAAGACGAGTATGCCATTTTACTAGGAGATACTCAGTTCGCTGAAGGCGCGACAGAAACAAACGAGTGTTCGAATTTCTCGCGAGGATGACAGGAGACTCTCCTCGCGTTCGTAAGGAGCATCCGAGGCGCGTGGAAGAGCGACTGTGCGGCGGATTTTTGCGCGATAGAAATTGTAGAGGAGCTGGAATAGTTCGTATAATGATCGGCGATATCGGTGGTTCAATCAGAAATTATATACAACGCTCTGCGCGCTGGAAGACATCAGGACGTACACTCGAAACGTCCGCTTTACTGTTGTTGTAGCGCGTAGCTCCGTAATTATTCGCGATTAAGTGAATTGGATAGTGTATTATTATAGAGCACGAGGGGATTTCATGCCGCGTCGCGATGTCTGTCGATAAGAAAGAAAGAGAAGGAGAGAAAGATAGAGAGGAGAGGGAGGGAGAAAGAGAACCGCGTCGCTTAAAAAATATAAATAATAAAAAATATGTTACACACGGCAAATTATGGAAGCCAACGAGATAAACTCATCACGGCTCTCGCGCTGTACTATCTCCATTTTCATCGAAACTTCTATTAATCAATTTCTATTAATTGTTCCTAGCATTAATGATTGTTTACACGCCGAGCGTTATCGGGTTTTCAACGAGGTGTTGGCGTGACGGAACGCAATGAGTCTCAATGTGAAGTTTGTTCTTGAATGTGATAAGATCTCGTTTCTGTGGTCGCGACATACGTAATAACAGGCGAGACGCGGTTTCCACTATCTCGCGATAATTAAGCTTAGCTGACAATCTCGTGGCCAGTCCGGAATATTAAAAGCAGAACAACTCATCCTCGGCTAATGATAGCCGTTCAGTGATTTAATTTATATCGCGCTGCGATATAAATCAATCTGCCGCGTGGTGCGCGTTATCTTAAGGAATTTATAGCTTTGTCCACAACGGCTCTTCCCGGGTCCACGGGAAACGTCGTGAGGTGTTTCTGATACCGCGGATTCACACCGACAGTCCCGATGCGGGCCACTCGTTAGGGCGTGGATGGAAAATGCCGGTTGAATGCGTGGAAATGAAGCTTGAAATATAGTTGGACGTAATAAATATGCCAGCGCGCACGGTGAGGAAGTCGTGTGCCAAGTTTAAGTAAGGAGCGAACGTATTGAGGAATCATTAGGAAAGACGGGCGTGTCTAAAACTGGTTTCGTGCCCGACGCGGGACAACAGTACTGCAATTACCGTCGTGTTTCGTGAATGACAACTTGCGGTTTATGAAATACAGATGATTTTATCTATCGAGAAGAGCGTGACACACACATAACATTGTGAAAAGTCTTTGATAGCAACATCGATCGTTGTCGTATTACTTTACGGAGAAAAAGTCTGGTCGAATTATTCAAGTTAATGAGGTTTCTGGTTAACCCTCTCGCTACCTAATTTTGTTTTTTAAAAGTATAATTTCTTTTTTACTTTTACTCGATTAAATACATTAATAATGAAGTTTTAACAAAAAAATTAAAAGTTTTATGTTTGGCGCCAAAGGGCGGGGGAACTAATATTCCACTGGGATTTTCAGGAGGGCATATCTGTTCCAACGATAAAAAAGTAGAGTCACAGCTGATGATTTCTGAATGTTAAGAAAACTGCACGGAAAAAAAAGATTTGCTAATACATGGACAACTAAAAATATTAACTGCAGGAGCTATCACAACTAAATAACTTTGCTATAAAAGCAAGAAAATTTGCTCCTGCAGTTAATATTTTTAGTTGTTCATATATTAGCAAATCTCTTTTTTCCGTGTGGTTATTCAATTGAATAAAATTATTAATAATTAGGTAAAACATATGTTCCAGAACATATATTTTAAAAGGATTAACAAGATTTCTGATTAACTTGAATAGGATTCTGGTAACTTTCACCGAAATTTCCTGGTTTATTCATGTTCAACCGGAAATTTGGTTAATTCAGCCAAACGTTTTTCGCGTGTTACTTTCATGGAAACAGACTAAAAAAATCGCACAATTTTCACAAATATCTCACAAGTTTGCGTGAAAATTTTTAGGCTTCTCTTCATATTTGAAAAATTTTCTTCTTATTTTTAGAAGCTGGTTTTCCAAACATTCTCGTTTGATGATTATTAAGTTTTAACAATCTTGCAATAATTATTATTTCACGCTTATAACAAGAAATGATTCGATAGCAGCTCGACAATTGAAGTAAAAAAGCACATCTGGTGCCGGTATTGCCGAGGATTTAACGCACTGAAATTGTGCTAGCTCTCGTATCCCATGCGTTAGGCCACGTATTTACGCGGTCAGTTCTCTCCGCGGCAACTAGCGATTTCTGTAGCGTCAAATTTACACCGCATTAGCGGTCACGCGCTAAGAAACGGACGGAGTTTGGCGAGGGAACAACCGTATTACGCGACCTTCGGCTCGGTTTCTGCTCCGCGTTAAAGGTGTATCGACGCTTGTTTGCTCGCCTCTCATTCGAGCAGGTAAATGAGCGACGGCTCGGTCGAGAACATATTTTTCGTGAGAAGTGTATGCGCTTCTCACAAATATACTGTTTATTTATTTTCGTGAGTGTATCATACGTATATATATACTCGTGAAAATCACAGTTTTCCGATTGCAGGAAAGCGCGGGACACTACAAGCGCATCAGTGTCTGCTTGAAACAATCGCGTCTTCGTTGCAGCGTTACTTGAAAAAAATAGAGTCTCTTGTAGCTAATATTTTCATTAGGAGGGCAGTCAGTCTCGAAATAAAGAAAAGCTTTTCGTCCAATTGTGATATATTGATAAAGGCCGTGAAAAGTCGCAGGCGAATAACGAGGATCACAAGTGAAAGCACGTGTGTGGAGAGTAAAGTCAATTGAGAGTTATCGCGGGCTTCTATATTGATTCAATAGCCTCAATAGACTCTTTCTTAAGCAACGTCACAGTGACGGCTGCCAATGACATCGTACACAAACATTGCGTCGACATCTTGAAACGGAAACCTCGCCGCTTTTCTCAGTTTCACGAATAAAGCTCATGTTGCATTTAATATTATATTTAATATATTACACGTATATAAATTACCTCCCCGTATATATATATAAATTATTTCCCCTCTGGTTTGCTTCGCGGGATATTTCCCTTTCAACATCTTAAGCATTTTCACGATTCAGCGCCTCGAATTCAAGTTCCTCACAACGTCGGGGTACGCGTATTCAAATCAATGAGACGCGAGATCGGATGGGAAGCCTTGCACGCAAGAGGTCGACTCACGCAGCTCGTTTTCACTCGTCCGGAGAAGATTGTGTAGATCTTCAGCGAATGTACCGATATTAGCAGCCAGTAGTACTTCAGAATGCTCCGGATCGCCGTGGAGTAACTCAGCGTCGTAGGGTTCGCGCGTTCGTCGGCGGGTTCGTTAAACCCCTTTGATCCTCCATCGCGAGTCGCGAGCAATTGGCAGTTTACTTAATCAGCCGGTGCGGGGCGGTCCGCGCGAGGAGGGTAATTACTCACTAATTAATAATATCCAGGGGGAGACGAGTAATTGCTCCTTCCCATGGATGATAGGGATCGGGAATTCCTCGGGATAGGTAGGATAACGGGAGGGTTGAAGGGACGACGGGGAGGGGGGGAGCCCTCGTTAGATCGCGGGGTCGGTCGCGCGAGGAACGTGGCGTGGTTGCGAGGAATGCGTTTTGTTTAGCGGCAAATTGGGCTGGGAATCGTTGGATTATGCGCTACACGAGTTTCGTTACACGGCTCGTTAACGTAAATAAGTGCGCCGTGAAATGGCCGCGCGATACGTGATACACACACGGACGTTCCCGATACCCCGTATGAACGGGGAAACGCGAACTGACGGCGGGAGAATGGTAGAACAGCCATCCGTTTATCGCCGACTTCCCGCATTGTTGCATAAATTAATCGTTTATTGCGAGGTGTGGATGCCGACTGCATGCGTGTAATTGCGTATCTCTTCCTCGGATCCCCCCCTCTCTCTCTCTCTCTCTCTCTTTCTCTCTCTCTTTGTCTCTCTGTGACTACCGACGTCTCGTTTAAGAGTAAAATTAGAGATAATACTTATGTTCGCTCGCTCGCCCGCTCGCATTATATCGCAACGTGCACGCGACATAACGGTATGACGGGAATTGTTGGGATTCCGGGGAAGAAGTCACGGAGCAGGGCTGTTAACGTAACAATGCGTCATGCGTTATCTCGAAATCTCGGTGAAGTAAGTGTTCCGTGCTGCGAACGCGCACGGTATGCGCCAATATGAAAGTATAAGGACCGCCAGAATGGTCGATCCGAATGGGCGTCGAAGTGATCGTTTAAAATTAGGACAGCGTTCGGACTTTATTAGTATTTAATCAGAAGTACCGTCTTTTTTACGATTCCAAAAATGCTGGAAAAAAATTTACGATTTAATCGATATAATGTGTTCTCTTATCTTTCACATTTTGTTTACATAATTATATGTAATCGAATCTCATCATAATTTTTATCGCGCCAAAGGAGCTATAGGTGAAAACACGTGGGGCTTTCAGCAATGCAGTTAATCGGAATCCTTCCTGTATTATACACATTTGCCGAAACATTCGACTATTGGTGATTTCATGAAATCAACATTTCATGAAACTTAATAATTTCATGAAATTTAATAGTTTTCAATTCTTGAAAAATGCGCATATTTCAATGAATGATGAGGAAAGGAATGGACCAACGCGTGATCCCTTATTTTGTGGTGTCACGCACGAACGCAAGGCGTTCGAAACATTCGTAGCCTCGGCAATGACGGAGAACGATGACAGGGTCAGAGGAATTTAAGGCAGCTCGTGCACCGCGTTTACCTCGGGACGCACGTATACGTGTGTATGCCTTCGTTCCGCTCGAATCGCTCCAGATTTTGCAGTGGATGCCCGTTCGCGGCACGAACAATCGCGGAATTGCGTGCGGCTAATAATCGCAATCGTCGACAGGTAACCATGCGCGCAAACACGAAATGCCGCGTTCCTGCAATGACAATGTGCCGCTTATCTCGTGTTTCCATTCGCTATCGATCGCGCGGCGCATCTAATTACTCGCAATTATCATGTATCTAAACTGCAATCTCCCGCGAAAGAAATTCGTTCGAATATTCGTTTCTATACTTGTACAGCGGAAAGGAAGTGCACGTCTGAAAGCCGCGTGTTAGAGCGCATAATTTCTAACTTCGCGTATGGTCTGGGTTATTGATGAAATTGTAAAAAAAAATTTATGAGGCGCCGAATTTGCATAAACAGTCGCGTATATACATCGCGGACTCATCTCGCTTCGAATATCTCGCGGTCACTATATCCGAAAATTAATTCATCTGTGCATCAGAGGCGGATACACATCCGTGTGTGATGGAGACACAGTCCGAATCACAAAAATTATATTGTGTTTTTATCTATTTTATTATTTTGATTATATTTTACTGTATTTTTTATGCTAAGCAACAAAAATTTTGCTATATATGGGCATATTTTTTAGATGCAATGACGCAAATGGGTCATGAACTCAATTTTCGTACCTTTCTCGTCTCGCTGTGTCTATTGAACCAGCCTGTTCCCACCGAATTCATCCGATGGTCAATCACCCGTCGTCCAACACCGATTGAAAGCGATCTAGTTCCCAGTAGTGAGCAACACTCGCGTTTCGCAAGACGGTCTCGTCACCTTCGACCTTGCTGGACACAATAGGAGCGCACAGCACACCTCTCGCGGCGTACGTGGTTTTTGGCGGTTTTGCTCGCACTCGATGCCAGGTTCGAGTCTTTCACTACGGAGCGGTCTTGAATCCGGAGATCGCGATAATCGAAAAGCCAACGAAAGCCGAGCTTCCTAAAGCTTCACACCGCCTTATCGACGCTCAGATAACACGTGACATTTGGCGTTACGAGGCCGGCAAGAGGAGAAAACACGGAATATACATCATATATGATAGCGTCATTGTGTGAAAATTGCGCGGATCATCGTTATTACATAAGTCTCGAGGAGATTCTCATTCGCTGATATCGATTCTGTCACGAGATGTTTCGCGACTTCTCGAAAGACTTCGACTAGAGCGCACGTTTCTCTTTGTGAAATTTTGTCTCGCTGCGCGGCCGAGCACGTGGTCGTGGACACGCGCGCGTTGAATTACCGTGGACCGATTAACGGGGCAGTCTAGCGAGACCTGGTACCGGTTCTCTCGTCGAGCAGTCCAAATAATCGTTTCGAATTGAAGCAATTTGGAAATTATACACATTTGCCGATTGGCGCGACGTGTGCTTCGAAGACTTCGCGCATTTTTTACAAGAAGTCTTGAAAGAAGTCGTCGTTAGAGTATAATTACGCGGACACGTCAATTTCGCTTACATTTAGCCGTGACACAGTGTTTACCGCACACACTATTTAACTCATCACAGACCTCTTTTTCTCTCTTTCGCTCTTTCGCTCTGTTATCATAGTGGAGACTTGATTAGATTGTAACGCCCGAAATATCGGATTTCGAAACGTGGGATTCGCGAGGCGCCGCGTGTCCCGCGCGAGTGAACGACCTCCAACAATCGATTGTCCGAGGATAAAACGAAGTGAGATTGCCTTCCGATGAAAAGTCGTCCATCCCGGATATTACCTGAAGACCGACGCCTCTGTGTGTGCGATACGGACGTTTTACGCACGGCGACTTAACGCAACTCCGTACGTCGCGCCCACAGCGCCGATACACCACCGTTCCACCGGTGCGCTCAGCACCGGTTCATCACGCACAACGCGCTTCCGCGAGAAGCAGGGCGCGGTGATCGCGGGAGATCGTGTCGAACGAGACGAGCCGACACCTACTCGAGCAGACTAAAGGATCATCGTCATCTCAATGCGCGGCCGATCGCGGGCATCGACACGGCGACACGTTGGTAATTGATCGGCACGTGAATCGCGACGCGAACATGAAGGAAGCCTGGACGGTGTCGCGCGCGACATGAGACGAGACGAGACACCGCGCTCGCGCGCGCTTTGTGCTCTATCAATGGCAGGCGTGACGTGTGATTAGAATAAGGTCTTATCAGCGTGAGCGTGCGCGGGGTACTGAACCGCGAAGCCAGGGTACATCCAGCGCCCGGGCCCCTCCTCGCCGTACTTCAGAGTGGAGGGACAGACAGGTGCCCCGGCTTCTGTCTGTCTGTCCGGGGCCGCCTTGGCCGCTTACTCGCGCTCGCATCGGCTCAAGTAGCGGGTTCACCGCGTCCGTCAAGACGGCGCGAGTTTCATTCGCGCTATTCTAAACACTGGCCAATCTTGTTGGGTTAGCGCAACTCATCGACATAAGAATATCTGGGAGGTGCATTCTATGAGGAGAAGGTCTAATTAGCGGTAAGGGGAAAGTTACGGTACTTTGAGTATTCGTGGCTTCTTTAGATATTTTTGGTTTTGTAATATCACGCGCGCTGGGACCATGATATTCGCAACTAGCAGAAGTGGTATCTTTGAAAGGATTTGCTTCAGTTTATTGTCAGTTGTCAATGTTGTAAGATATACTATACAAGCGAAATAAATACCTGTGAGTCGAATGACACGTAACTTTCTCCTTACCCTAAATTGGTTCCTTGCCTAAATTGACAGTGTATGCTCTGTCCAGATGTCTAACAAACGAAACTTGTAATCGACGATTTCTCGCTGATATTCCGTGATTGACACGTCGATTATCCGAGAGTCACCACCAGTGATCTTTAATATTGCCACGCTTATTTATAAGTGATTTATAAAGGAAAAAAATGAGAATTGCACATGGAACAAATAAAATATTGTAACCACATAATAGAGAAGCAATAAAACGAGCTAACGGATATATACATTCTAAGCTGCGATTGTTCATGATGTCTTTGGTGACTCAGATTCTAGTTGACTTGAGTATTGAAGTAATCGATGGGGAAATTAGTATGGCAGATTTAACGTGTCAGCGTGAACTGGAGAGGAAGAGTGTATACGCGCATTCTCGCGCGTTCGACTGCACCCTTCTTCGGGTTGCTGACAGAAACGACGCGAGCTGAACGTCGAGCGTCGATGGCGTCGTCGGTTCTAGCAAATTATCCGCTTAGGACTGAAATAAACCGAAGCGAAGCGTAAGAACGCGATGTTCCTCGCACCTTAAGCTCCTCCACGTGCAAGGGCCAGTTGGTTGGGATCGACGCGACGGGTTATTATTGTTCCGTCAGTGTCGAAGCAGAAGAAGCGCTCTGCTCGCGAGGCGGGCCTTTAACGCCGCTCGTGCGGTCGTGCAATTAGCGATGGCCCTCAAACCTAATCGCCAGCCACCTATTCGCGATCTTCCGCGCGAATCAAATACATGGTGCAGGGTAAGCGAAAATTGAGAACCGAGGAAAATTTGGGGAACTGAAATAACATAAAAAATATATAATATAAAAAAATATATGAAAATAACATATAATATAAAAAAATATATAATATAAAATAATAGATTATTGCAGAATGTGTATATATGTTTATCAATCACAAAATTCTATAATAATTTTACTATGAAATTCTCTCTGCGTGTAAAAGTCCGTCTTTGATCGAACGAAACAGAATATTTCGTGATATACAGAATAAACCGTGATAGAGAAGGATAATTACTACAATATGAAGGATAGAATAACTACAATAGCTAAAATTACAATAAATAATTATAATTAATTACTGTGATGAGATGACTTTTTAAATAGAATCGTCTTGGAAATTGTCTCCGGCTTGATATTGTCCCGGTTTCCATGATTCCATGAAAGACAAGTCGAAGGTGTTGATAGTTATTGATCTATCCAATTTAGTTTTCTTTTTCCTATTTTGCGTATCCATGTTGCGATATTCTCCAAGAGTGCGACGCGTGCCTCGACGCTGAAGAACGTAAAGCGCATACGTTGCTGGTCGCCCATCGTCGCTGTCATGTGCGTCCCGACCAGCTCCTCGGCATAAATCAATATTCCGTCGGCGAATAATTGCGTCTCGCGGAAAGAATCCCGCGCGCGGCGCCAACGATGAATCTCACCCATTCCGACGCGGTAAATGAAGCGCACCTGTTCACGCACACACGTAGATACACGTACGTACGTAGATTCGTGCGCGCCTTATTATCCTCATTTGAAGTCCCGTCCTACGAGTCATGCCAGATAAACCTGTTATATCTTTTCCGGATCTGGTTCCGCGACGGCAATCGCGAATACACGCGCGCGCGGCGTACATTAAACAATTGGAATTTACAACGGCCCGAGTACGACGAACGCGCTTTATGTCGCGATTTTTCCCGCGCGCTTGCTCGCGCCATTCTCACGAGCCGGCCGGTCGGTCCTCATCGCGATGTTTGTTCATTTTCGCGTTTCTGGCGACACCCCGGCGTCATCGCGTCCCTCGCGGATCGACCATTAGTTCGTAATTAGTGGCCGGCAATACCTTCGAATTGATAATTAAACGCAATCTCGTCCAACGCACCGCGTCCAACAGATCAGCTGCGTTCAGTAGAGAACAAGCAACTTGGACAGCGCTTTGCGTTGTGCTGCTGATTTACGCTGAACGACACTCAGCGGTTTACACTCCGACAACATGTTTGCTAAGTGGTCCAGCGCATCAAAAGTATAGTGGGGAAAATGGCGGCCGTTTGGTAAACGTGTGGAAAGGAGCGCAAATCGCTAGTGTCGTTCAGCAGGAAATCTTACGACAGTGGCAAAGCGTACAGCAGTCTCGCGCTGTGCAAAACGCCTGCTAAGCAGCTTTTTCTGCTGAATGCGGTCAATGTTACCGCCATATGCGCTTTTTTCTACTCTTATCGTGTCTCACACGTAGCCCAAATATACATGTACTCAGATGAGCGAGTTGGAGTGAAAAAATGATAGCAGTATCGAAAAATTACGGGTGATGGAAGCAAAGACCTTACAAACAAGAATCTAAATCACTGTTCTTTCTCCCTCTCTCTCTTTCTCCCTTTCTCTCTCGCAATAGAAATAAATTCCCGTGTAGATATGAACTCTAATTCACAGCGGGGGAGAACGGATTAATACGAAATCATCTTATAACTCTTCTCACGTGCGGATAACGCAATTAGGCTCTCATTAGCGCAACTTTCTCATAATAGATAGGCCTCTCGAGGATTTTTGCGCGAAGACCACGAAGACCAACAGCAGTAAGTATCTTCGTAATCGAAATAAATCTCGAAATGAATGTAACCTGCGGTTTACAGCGAGAAAACGAAAGGGTTAACGCCGCTTCTCTCGTCCGTATATGTTAAATGTTCGTTCGTTCGTTTTCCTTGCTCTGCTGCCTGTCGGCCGTCACGATCCACAGCTGACCGGCTTGACGAGCGCCGAAGGCAGGAAGAACGGCAGTTCTCGTTTCGATTGGTGATGCGCCTCGCGGTGTGTTCCAGTTGCTGGCAACGCCGTCGATTGTCCGGTAGGCGGCTAATAGCCGCCTCACGTTGGGAATAATAACGGCAGGCCAGACGTATCGGGTGTCGGCCGAAGGGCCTCTCAGAGCCCTGAGCTCCTTCCCAACGGCTCTTTCGAGCGACAAGAAGCGACGCGTCACGTAAAGATTCCCAAATGCCGCGTGGTATCGTCGTGATTTACGGTCGGCTGTAATTTTAACGTAATTTAATGTATTAATCTGCCGCAAGAGCGCAGTCTCGTGGCGCTCTTGATAAGAAGAACCCGCGCGGCCTCGCTCCCGTTCGGCACCGGCGCTAATTGCACGCACAGTTTTTATTGACCCTTTCGAAGATGTTGTCCGGCCCGCTTAAAAGCACTTTGTCGGAGAAATCTCGCTTGTGGGAGCTGATAATTTCAGGATTACAATTCAACGACAATGTGTGAATGCGTGAGGGTAAAGTATGTTACACACGGGCGAAGAATTTCGGATCTCCGACACTTAGTTATCCCGCGGCAAGTAGTTAATAGCCACGTCATGGTGAGGATAATAAGGGCTGTCAGGTATTAGATGTCGGCCAAGAAGGCGGCGCTGCATTTTTCTCGTTTCGAAGCGCACCTGAGCGATACGTGCGGGAAGAAGGGTCCCTCCCAAATTACCGCGCGATACCTTGGATTAAATTTAGAATCGGAGCAACGCATCATATGTGTGCATCTCGTTGTCCACGCAAGTGCGATGATGCGGCACACGTGCAAAACTCCGGCCCTTTAACCCACGACCCTCAATCCCAAGTCGACCCAAGTCAATCCGTTGGCTCTTCTTTCGAAACTCCTATGCTTCATTTCGCGATCCGCAATCTTCAATCGTCAGATCCTGCAATTTGCAATTTACACCATTCTTGCATACGAACAGTACGGGAAATAACAGGGGAAAGAATCAAATACAGACGGTCGTTCGCTTGACGCGACCTTTGAGCAATTTTTTGCCGTATGAATATATCGCCTTTCTATATTATTTATACGCTTGCACTAACGCGCAAAGAAGGAATCACGAACAGTGAACGCGATATACTCGAGGGATATCAGTCTCAATCAATTATGAGGAGCAGTCGAAGCACCCTGGTAAGTTCAAACAGCTTTAGCGGGTAATGAACTTGTTCGAAAAATTCCATGAATACATTATGAAACATGAAATAGACTCGCAGGGGCGGTTTATTTTCTACGCGTCATATTAACAGAGTGAAATATCTCGAAGCTATATGATTCGCCGTCGGCTAGCTCTAGCCTCGCCTGTCACTCCCTTACAACCCGTGCAGTCGGTTTAGCGCAAACGCGAGCGCATCTCTCCTCGCATCTACCACCCGTCGTTCAAAAAGAAAGAATATCGCGTCACGACCGTTAATCCTGCTGCTTATTTCTCGTTTATACGTTTTCTGCTTATTAACTACCGGTGTCTGTCGCTCACCAGTTGCTCAAACATTCGTTTCCTCGGTACCTACACGACTAGAAAAAGGTCTGCCTTGTTCGCATAAATTGAAAGTTGTCGCGTGTGCCAAAGAATGGAATTAATTATCGTGCTCAGGGATTTGCTGGTGAACAATCACGTCGAGACAACGCGTTAGTCTCATGTTATATTTTTAACCTACTTTGCTCAATACCCATTTCTATCGACTTACAACAAACGGTTCCAGCTGAATTCCTCTTGACGTACATAGTTGTTTTGGAAGTCTGGAAACTTTGCGTACTTTGATTACTTCAATAGAAAATTTAACCATTTATTCTCGACGCGTATTTATACATTTTGATGCTTGATTAGAATTTTTCTTTTTTTTATTACTCAGTCTTTTTTTAGCATTTTATTTTTTTCTTTATTCTTCAAAATAATTTAACAGAAGACTTATGTATATCTGTCTTCTATCTAGTACCGAGGTTTAATAATTTTCGACTGCATCTGACGATGTTCTCTAGCCTTGATAATTTAGAGACTTTTGGAAGTGTTACCGACCTGTATCGATAAAAAAGGTTTCTGCTTCAGGTCTCAGGAGAAATGTAACGTAGCATTCTTTGATGGAGAAGGTGGAAATCGCATCAAAACGCAGGTCAATTGATAATTTTAGAATTCATATTTTTTAGTAAGATTCTTCCTCAACTATGATGGGGGAGAGAGGGACTTAAATAGTAGTAATATTTCAGGCCCAATTATGCTTTCGTAAATTTAGTCACTGACGGTCGTCATATTAGTATCCTTCAATTGTGACTGATGGACCACTTTAGGCACATAATTTTTGACAGAATTTTGCGCGTTTTAATAATTTTATTTCCAACAATATTTCTATTTAAAACGAACTGAAAATATATCTTGTAATATTTAAAAATTAATTTTTTTTCAATTTTCCACAAAATTATTTTATCAGTGAGAAGGATGAAAGAGAAAGAAGAAAGAGACGAGATAACACATTTATAGATCTAATTCGATCAATATTAACATTTGGACAATGAAATTCTCTCGAGCGCCACATCAATTTCATGTTCAACGATACGCTTCTTAGTGCTTTATAACAGATGTTAAATGAGAATATATATATAACGAGGATACAATAATTCTTTTATTGCAGCAAATCATTTGTTGGTCCCGTAATGATTTAAGTCATTGCTTTAAATCGATATCTTTAACGACTTTGCATCCAGCACGATGCGAGCTTTTATATATGAGCGTATTTGAGCTTTCTGTACGAATATATATGTAAACTTTTACAAAATATAATACGAGCTAAACGTTTGCACAAAATTGCACGCGAAAAATAGTCAATTGGTCTATCCATCTCGATTTAAGCGTTAGAATTTCGCGCGCGCTCGCGCGCGTTACAACTCAATAATACTCAACAACCAGCAACAATGATTCAGATATCTACGCATACACAGTTGACTATCGCGTTTCTACATTTCGACACTATGTATTCCTATCCGAGAGGAATTCTCTGACAATAGTGTGACGATATGTAATTTTAACGATTATCTTCAAGTTCGCGTTTCTATATCCTTTCATTTTCGAGACTGAATATTTGGATCCTGCTAGCCTATCCTTTCGACAGGGGCTACGCTTTCCCGAATAACTCTATTACTATTATTGTCCCTGTTGCAGCACAACGTTACAGCAAGTATTAGCTTACACATATACATACACATTAAATTAATTACCCGAATCACTTTATAGTTAGAAAGCCATTGTCATAATGATAGTATATTACGCGCTTTGAGCTGTTATTAGTGCTACATTGCACTTCTGTCCTTACTCTAACGACACAGTGACCTCGGGAACATTCACTACCAGTATAGAGATTCTTCAAACTAATTTATGGAAGCTCAAACTAGAAAAAAATGGAACGCGATAAAAAAATAAGAAAAAATAAAAATACCATTTTATATTATATCGATTTTACAACTCTAACATATTTATAATTGTACATAATATATATACAAACATATTCTACACACATATATAAACATTTAACGTACACGAAAATAGTAATAGTAATGAACTAAAAATTGAATAGTAGAACGAAAAATATCACTAATTATTCGCGAACGTTCCAAAATATATTAATATTTCGGTGGGTAATTCAGATCGCGCGAAATTATCAGATTATTTTCAGCCGCGACACTGATCGAATGATTAATTACTCGCATATATTATTTGCATATATTACTCAATATACAGAGATAACGGTAAAATTTACCAAAAGAAAGAGAGAGAGAGAAGAAGGAGGAAAATTAAAATCTTCTACACTTGCATAAAAATAAATAAAAGTCATACTTATAGGAGACACGCGATTTAAAAGAAGCACCGTCTCTTCGCGTGTATAAAATTATTTGTGATTACAAGTACAACGATGCTCGCTGTTGCAGCAATAAAGAGCGCGCGCGTGACTTTCACCGCGCTTGTATAGTGTACTTACAAAGATATTGTCTAAGAGGTTCGCACAGCAACATCGACGATACGGCAGCAAAAGTGGCACAAGGCGACATGAAATACTGCATTACACCTATTACGCTGTTAACGTGAATCCCGGCAAGTCGCAAGACCGATTTCTGATATTAACGATCTTCTCGCGCGTCTTAACACACGTACTTCATCAAATCACAATTTGCCTCCGTCCGTTAATTCGTCATCCGTTGTAATACTGCAGTGAAGTTATAGATTTAATCGTTGTGCCGGAATAAAACGAAGTACTACGTAATAAATTCATGTAACGTCTTTGAGCTTTTAGCCGCGATGAATTACTTTATGTCAACATAAAGTGCGCTTGAAACTGTCTTGTGAAAAGCTTACGTACTTTTGCAACATTTAAGAAGGTACTTCTGTCAAACTTCGATTAAACCAATCTATGATCAACCGCTGGAATTATCATCAGCTGCTTTATGTTAGTTATATAACTTGTGGTCTAATAAGATCCAAAAGCTTGATAATTCTATCTAGGTTAACAAACTAGAGCAATTTGTAAAAGAGCACACAATTGATAAGAAGAAGAATTTATATAAGAAAAATTTATAAAAAACCACGGAACCAAGGACCAAAGAATTTTGATTTCTCGCCTCAATAAGGAACTATGCTTCATTTTCTATTTTAACAACTCCAACGGCAATTCAATCGGTTTAACAATCAAAATTTGACTGGAGTCATCGCTTAATCGCCTGTAATTTAGGAATTATTGCGGGAGTTCTTGTCTTTCGTTGCTCGACTATCCTCTTAACATCACTCGCTTCTTTAGCCTACTTGGTCCTCGAGAGTCGCCGGGTGTAAGGGCAAGCTAAGATTGAATACTACGATTGAAACTAGGACTGATTGCAGGTGGCAGGCGCTAGCGACCTGCAACCGCGAGCTATCTGAGCGCGCCATCACTTTGAGACCGATTGCTCCTCGAGGACCTCGTTGGCCCTCAGCTTGATCTCCTTCCAGGAATACTGTATGTCCTTGCTTTCGCTGTATCGAGAACATATGGCGAAACGCAAGAAAAACATGTCGTTTATCTTGGACGGGACGAGATGGATGTTTCCGGCGCCATTGATCCTTTTCAAGAGAACCTCGTTGAGGTCATTAGAACCCTGCGAAAAAAGAGCCATTGACAGATTGTTTCCGTTATTTCCTTTTGTGTGAGTTGTCTTAGAAGAATGGACACAAATATCCTTTCACGTGATTAGTTGAACGAGAAAAACGGGATGTTTCGTTATAAGTCGTTGTAACGCGAAGTTAAAAGGCTTCTATGCGGCTACTTGAAAGGGAGATCGATCTACCTTTAATCGGAAGCAAACCAGTCCCATGAGGACTTCGGCGACGATCTCGAAGCGAGGGTCGGTGAGAACTAACGCCTCGAACTCGTGCGCCTGAGCGACGTGCTTTCTGATGTGCTTCTGAAGATTCTCCACTCCGTACAGCCTCAATACGAACCACAGCTTCAGAGAGCGGAATCTACGGCCGAGTGGAATCTGCCAATGCTGCGAGTGAACAAATAAAGAGATCGGTCAAAATCTCGGAAATTCCTCCCGCGTGACGGTCGCATCGAAATTAAACGACATCAGTGCTTTTACATCGAGTGCATCGAAGTATAAACTATTTTTAGTAGACGTTACCCTGTAATCCGGCGCTGAACCTTGCATATCGTGTTTCAAGTAAAGAGGATCGACGTTGAAAGAGTTTATGACGTATGTCGGGTCCTTGAGCCACATAGCGGAGCAGTCGAAGTTAACCAGCATCCATTTATGCGGATTGAAATTAAAGGAATCCGCCAGCTCGATACCTTTCATCAGGTATCGGTATTCCGGGCAAATGAACGCGGATCCTACGGACCAGACGATTTTGTTCGTTTCTTTCTTTCTCTTTCTCTGTTTCACGAATGCTTATAACGCAATCAGTAAGATTATCGTTATTCACCGTGCTGCGAGACGAGATTAATTTACCTGCGTATGCGGCGTCGACGTGCAGCCAAACGTCCTCGCGATTCGCTACAACGCCCATTTCGTCAAGGCGATCGAAGGCGCAGGAAACTGTAGTACCCAAAGTGGCCACTACCTATAAGTCGATAGGAAACGTGATGACATATGACAATCGCACGACAATCTAATCGAGAGAGAAATGTCGGTTAAGCTGGTCTTACGTAAAACGGTATAAGTCCTTTCTCCTTATCCTCTTGGATCGCTTTCGCCAATACGTCACCGCGAAGCTTGTATTTTTCGTCAACCGGCAGCAATCGGAATTTTACCCCGCCAAAAAGTCCGGCGCGTTCCACCGAGCTGTGCGCTTGACCTGGAAAAAAGCACGGTTGTTCAAAATTATAATTTGGGTTTGCAATCAAAACATATTTGCCATATATGAAAAAATGGTCGCTAGTAATCACAGAAGAAGATAATTTTCTAAAAGTTATGTAACGGTAACTTCACCAAGTTAATTGTGAACAGGTAATGAACAGTTCTGATAAATCTATATTTTCTTTAGAATACTTTTTTCTCTCTTTCTTCAAGATTTACATGAAAAATTTCTCGTAGAATATTATAAGAAAAAATATTTATTTATTATGCATTGTGCGATGCCGACAAAATTGTCGACGTCATTCCCAATAATCGAGAACGGTTCTCGCGCGTCATTCGTCCCTCGTAATCGCGGTAGCGCTGAAAAAAGGAAAAGTACACTCCATTGTTTTAACACAACGGCAGCTGATTGAGAATAAAGCTGATAGAGGATATAGCGTCGTTCTCTCGATATTTCCTAGTCGAAAAGAAAAAAAGAATATGACCATTATGTCATCCGTTGTGTCGATGAGGAGTCGATTGGACATTTTTGTCGTCTCGACGAAGCACCGTGAAATTATTGTGGGAGTTTGAGAGAGCAATAGAGTAAGTTCGGTCCGAAATATAACTGGAGCAGTTATTACGAGTTGCCATGACGACAAAGTGCTGCCTGATGAAGTGCCGCAACCTCGTGCCACCCCATCACTCCATAAGCACTCATCCCCTCTCCATTCCCTCCTTGTTCACATTTCTCTCCCTGTTCACATGCTTTTGAACCGATTACCCTGATTACGTCTGGTCGCTGACTGAAAGCGACTGAATACTTTTCGAAATTACGTTAGACCGAATTATGTACGTCTTCTCCGTTTGAAGTAGCACGACGGAAATTAACTCTCTTAGAAATAAGTGAATTTGACATTACGAGAGCAACGTGATGCGTTGAGAACCACTCGTTGAAGTGTCCTCGAATATATCCTCGAGATCGTCATATCAGAATTTGAGACGGTTCATTCTTGTTTTCGATCGAACCTCCTTTCGTAACTCATTTGGCACCCGTCGAAGTAATGTCACAGTTCAAGTGTCTATTAGCGCCAAACCGTAAGTCACACTTCGACGAGTCGTAATGTGCCGGATAAAAATAGTGGATCGAGAAGCAATTATGGTATAATATGGTAAAATATAATATGGTAGAATATAATATAATATGGTAGAATATTTTGTATGACGTATATGTTCCTTTTCAATCGGAAAAAATTCGAGGACTGAAAAATTTCGACTTTTTTCGAATTTTGATCACAATTTCTCTTTAACAAATGATGACACATGTGATTGTTATATTACAAGATTGACTTACTGGAGCAGTACGCGATGAGTTTGTCGATGATTTCGGGATCCGTCCATTCGGGATGCTGCTCCTTAACTTGTTTCAGTTTCTTGGATTTTGCTCCTAGTAACGCCACTAGAGTAGCTTCACTGGCGGTTCCCTGTAATGCACAAAAATATGCTTTAAATATTCTTAAAAACTTGCTTGTTATATTCTCAGATATTTTGTCAGATCTATTATTTAAGGCTAATGGTCATTTTCACCATCTCCGGTTACCTTAACCGGCTAGTTATTCCGTTGGAACTGACCAATCGCACTTGTCGTTGAACAAGATTAACCAATTACCGTGCATATTTAATCAGTAGTTAAGGTAACCGGAGATGGTAAAAATGGCCATAAATGTTTGAACTGTTAAAACTTAAGCACTGATAACGCTATCCTTGCAACGTGATTTTACCTGAATGACACCGCCACCTTTGCCGCCGCTGCAAGCAAGAAATTCCTTCGGCAAATCTATCATTTTCCCTAACCAGTCTAACATTATCACCTCCAATTCAGTACAGGCCGGACTCGCTATCTGCGATTAACAAACATCAACGTCGCAAGATTAGTTAGACGAAAGATACGACGATAATCACCGTCGGATTGTTTCATGTCAAAGTTCCCCAAAGTTTCCTTTTAGCTTTCAGCTTACCCACGAGAATCCGATGCACGCGATAGCTCCGCTTAACATGTCAGCTACAATCGCAGGATATGATTGCGCAGTGGGAAAATACGCGTGGAATTTCGGGCTGTGCCAGTGAGTGACCTACGAACAATTTTATCTTAATTTATCTATCGTCTACTTATACATTAGTAAAATTGTATAATCAGTAGAGCGAGAGTGTATCTTTCTGTGTTTCTAAGACTTCTCTATATATAGAAAATAGAAGAATATGTAACAAGAGAGTCTACTCCAATACTGTTATTTCATTCCGTGACGGGTCGCTCATTCACTCTTTACACTTCGCAATAAATTTAACATTTTATTCCAGCATTCGATAATAAAATAAAGAAAATTTGTGATTTTGAGAAATGAAGAAAATAGTAGATTTTATCATAACGCATTAATATGAAATATCGGAAATATCGACTTTTCGTGTCGACTGTAGTTTGACTGCTGGTATGAAATTTCATGATCGAGTACAGTTCTATTCCCGAGCGCAGAGGATCAACACATCCATGCAGCACAGAAAGTTGAAACAACGTTGCTGAGATATTGTAATGTTGAATGTTAAAATAGAAATATCTTTCCAACGTTGAATCTATATTATTTCTTCTACATTGATTCTTTATGTTGCTACAACATTAAACAAATTATTATATTTTGAAATTCAGGTAGAGATACTGAAAAGAAATTTTATATATCCCTTTAAATGACGCATTGAAATTTCTCAAAAATCAAGGACTTCATTGAAAAACGTTTCAAACAATTTGTAGTCTGATGATGCTATTCACTTTGACTTTACTAAAATCATATCAAGTTTAGGTTAAATTTTGTATGAATAATTATATGGCTCCTTCAACATAAATCGATTTCTTTAGTTATTCTGTGTATTAAAAGGAAATAATCAAAATGTGAATATTTTCCGAAATATTTTACAATATATCCTGATATTTTTCAGTACAAAATATGTAATATCTTATTAACTATTATTTTAAACTACTAAATTAACTGTTCAACAACATTACTTTAATATTTTTATACGTTGAATAACGAAGAAAATCGATCAGTATTCTTAATCTTTGCATACTAGTGTTTCAATAAATCTAATCTTATCTTAGGATAGAAAACTACCAACAATTATAAAAAATCTAATCTAATCTTAGGATAGAGAACTATCAACAATTGTAAAAAAGCTTTCTGACGCTGAACGTGGCCAATGTTAAATCAATATTTAACAATATTAAATTGCAACGTCTACAAGACATTGCAATTCAATGGACATTAGACATTTCTACAATGTCTTTTCAATGTTGAATCTACATTTCAAAATGTTGATTGCAATGTTGCAACGTTTCTGAAATGTTGATTCAACGTTTGCGTGCTGTATGGAACAGTTTGAGATCATCCGATCTTTCACGATCAGCTGGAAGCTGCAGCTATTTCGAATTACTTACACCTGGCATTATCACCCTCTCGATGTCAGTCATGATATCCTTCCATTCTTCGGGGCTCTGCGGCGCCTCGGAAGGTAAAAGGGGCTTCATGTATCCCGGTTCTACTGTAGGCAGTACTCGTCTGAAAATTCACGAAATTGGTATGCGTATAATGTTTAATTAGAAAGGACTAAATGGCGCGTAAAAGTTACTCAATTAATACGCCATCAAACGTTCTTTCGATTATGGACTATTATTCAGTTATGTGCAGTTGTCGCTCACCTGTCCCTAATATTTTCCATATAGTTTGTAATGTACTCTGCCATCTCCTTGGCGAAGTCCTTGAAATTATCGGGATCCATGCTTCCGTCTTTCTGTAATAGACGAGAATGATATGAATGTATCGAGGAATATCTGCTCGATATCGCGTTGTTGTGCATTGATGTAAATGCAGTAGGTGTGGTTCTAGTGGTCCTTCGCATATCGATAATCTAATGCATATTATGCACGCGTGTGCCGTGGAATTTTTAATTTAATGTTTGATAATGAAGTTTCATCAGTCCGTTTGATCTTCGCATATAAATAAAGCTGGCATTTCCGCATGTTGCATCACGATCAACACCGACAACGAGATAAAAATCATTTAATGAAAGCATGCGAACCACCGCCGTGTTTATCTTACCGGATTCAAGGATGCGTGTTAATAAACACGGTTTATAGATAAAAAGTGAAAGTGGCACTCGCGTCGGCCGCGCTAACTAGGAGAATTGCTTGAGGTGCAAATATCGCGTTTAGGACGACGCGATCTGGAGGTTGCACACGTCGCATTAGCGTCTTATTATTTCGCACGAGCGAGTCTCGCGACCCTCGCGAACAATGATTAAAATTATCTCGTTCATTATTCATGTATCGCGCGCGACGACGGATTCACACTCCGTTTCACACGACGCGCGAGGTGATCGGTAATTGTTGCGAAAGCGGAAAATAATATTGGCGGCTTCTTGCGCGCGCGATTAGAGTCTTGTAATGTCACCGTTTGCGTCAGATCGTCGCGCTTTCCAGCCTGCTTGTAAAAAAAATGTTAAACAGCGTATTGGCCTTTACAGCGTGATACATTGGACGAATCTAGACGTCGAACGTCACACGGAGCCTCCAGTGACGCGAATCGTAGACAAGTTCGCAACGAGATGTGTATGCGTGTCGTTGCCAGATAGAATGTCGACGAGATCGGCGTGGAGGGAGAAGGACGACGAGATCGAAAAAGAACGATTGGCGGCTGGCGTAGTTACCTTCGTAGAGAAGTAAGAGTGAACTCGCCGTAATCAAGTAATGACCATGACTCATTTTCGCAGAGAACCGTTGCGCGTTCGGCTCGCGATTTACCTCTCCATCGAAACGTAATATTTCGTTTGTTACGATTTTCCGGTCACCGAGCAATGATGTAATTTTGCAACGCGTATTTTTAAGGAATTAGAAAAGGTACCGGAGGAGGCTCACGAGAGAAAGCCATGAATTTCGCGGCGAATTCTTTCGAAAATTTCATGTGTCAAGAAGGGAAGATTCTGAAGAATTGTTTATCAGGATCTTCGAATTTGTAATATCAACACGACCAAAAAAAAAACGAATTTGAATAAAATGGGAAGATTTAGGTTTAAGTTCAAATATATGTATATAATCGTGTATATCCTTGTTCTTTTGTTTTCGACTCTGTTTCTTAAGTTTCAATTTTTCAATTCCTTGGTTAATTAAATTTAGTTTCTATTATATATTATAAAATTAGAATAGCGAAGTAAAACACCAGCTGCAAAGCTGGTTTTTTCACATTTGGGGAAGAGAAAGACAAAGAAATCGAGTAGCTTTATGGAAGTAGTTCACCGCGCTTCCGAAACGTCACGGCACATGGGAAAAGAGGAGACACGAATGATTCTGCGATGTGTGGAGGAAATTCCCGCAACTCTTCGGGAATCCCCTCTTGCTGCAACGACAACGTATGGTTCTCCGAAGAGCAGCGCGTGGAGGCTTTCCTTGTATGAATAAATTATAGATTACGGGTCATTGAGCTATTTCTGGCCGGGAATGTTATCGCGAAGACATCGATTTGCATTTATTTGTGCGGAGCGGAGTTGTTATTTGTATCAAGCAAAATACATCTCGCAAGATCGTTTCACGATCTGTACAACAATGTAATTTATGCGCGTGGACGATTGAAACGGCTATATAAAATATACAAGATAAAAACTCAACGTGTAAAATGTTCACTCTGTTATAATACTGTCGTCAGTCATTCAAATTATATTCGGATTAATGCTAATACTCCTCGGATTATTAATCGAGTCAGATAATCGCTTCACAAACGACTCTAACGGCAAATGCTAATGCGTCCGTATTAGCACTATCGCCCGAGAAAAGAAATTTATTTAAATATGTAATCTTATCAGTTTTCCATCATCAACCAACCAAAGCTACAATTTTCTAATGAGCTACAATTTTCTAATGAGTTATAATAGATTATAATGTATCTTTAATTAGAGGCCGATGTATTGGGAGATTAACCTAGGAACGTTTCGGTCGATTGAATTGAGAAATCGTACTGCGCTCGTTAAATTTTTATCTCTCTTGCGTACTGCGATAACAATTCCATGAATAATGCAATTACTTAAAGGTACTCGGATATCGTGCTGTATAAAATGTAATCACTTTTATTCCGATAAAGAATCGGTATTGCTATACATTTTGTAACGTCTAACTTAAAATATTCGAGTCGCTGTTTCCTAAAGTTTCGCAAGAATTCAAGTATAGAATGTCAAGGTTGATGTAAACAACTATTTTCTCTTTTTTCAGGGAATTAATCTTTTTTTAATAAAGTAACAGGCAAAAAACAGTTGTTGCGACTGAAGAAATACAGAGACGCGATATTTTTCTCGCTTTCGCATATTAAATTATGAACTGAAATCGACACAAATTTTAATATCTGGTTAAATTGAAACAAGAAAATATTGAATGATTCAACTTTCGATGAATTGCAACTAAAAAGACTCGACTAAAGAATTTAGAATTAGCATGGTAAGTGCATCGGATCAAACTAAACGCGTGTAATGAAAAAAGAGATAAAGGAAAGATATTGTTGATTTATCGAGGAATGCAACAGCAGCTGAATATCTTGTGGAATACTACGGTGCATCTTTTTCAGAGCGAGATACTGCTTTGAAAAATATTTAATCTTATTTTACGAATAAATTATATAGGCGAAAATAGCTGACTAATACATGAATTTTCGTAAATCGAATTGTGAAATAGAATCCTACTTTGTTGATTTTATTCTTAAATATATATAACATTTAGCGAGCGAGAGATAATCTTTCACTCACTTTAAATATGAGATAAGAAGTTTCTCACGAATATACCGATATATTTAGAAGCGTGAAAGCGAAGGGAATTAAAACAGCTTAAAATATCGGCGCCAGATTTACACGAACATCAAATATAGCAAACACCCTGAAAACGTACCTCTTATTCGTATAATAATCCAAATATAAATTTCTATTTTTAATGCAGAAATTATATAAATGCCTAAAATCGCACGAGTGTTACACCAGCTCGAAATATTGCTTAATCTCCCTCTCTCTTTTTCTCTACAAAGTTTAATCGTCGATTTTTAAGAACGCGATAGATAAATTGAACAAATTAATAAGAAGCTTCTGTTTGTGAAGTATTGTAGCGTTTGTTTTTACTTGCTTTATATAAGGATAATTTATGTTTACCGTTATGGTGAATTGATATACGTCAACGGTCGCGCTATGATTGAAGAGAGATAGATTCTATGATCGTCCTGTATCTATTACGAGTATTAATGACTCACAAATTAATAAAAAATATTTTTCGAGAGTTGTCAAGAACAAAAAGCTTACCATATGTGTCCCCGATAGTTAATCGTGTTCTCGCAATCATGTTTTTTTGTTTCGTTGCACCAAATGCATTTTCTATTACCGCGGACAAAGAGTTATTCGTTTAGCGATTTTAGTTCTCTTGCGTCTATACTCGCATTAATTCAGTCAGTACGTGCTGTGGTCCAGCTCTATTGGAGAGGGCCAACGAAGCGAAAGCTCGATAATTAGCTTTGGCCACTGTGCGCGTTTAGAGACTAACGAGCGTCTATTGAAGTTCACAGAACCGTGACACCAGTTATAAGACCACTGCCGTCTCGAGATCGCTGTCAAGAGTTCCTTATCGCACACGTCACAGAATATATGGATATCCCGTAAGTATTAAGTACAATACATCCAGACAGTGTGTTAAGAGATATTTACAAATTTACATTTTGCAAATTTACAATGTCACAAGGACGTGATTACTATTCATTTGATTACAATTTCTTGCGATCATTTAACGCAATTTATTACGATTAGAAAAGTACTCAAATGTTTGTTCGAGCGCAATTGTCGGTCGTGGCGAATTTCCAAATTTTTACCGAGTAAATGGTTCGTATCATCTTGCCACTGCAACTTCTAGCTGTTGAAAATTATCTCCCAGTAGATTCTGACGCAACAACATACTATTATATATCCATTTTTATCGCAATTCTGTTGATGATACTATCGCGTGTGCGCGTGATATTCGCTTGAAACTCAAGTCGAACAAAATACATTTTATCGTCGCGCGGTTAAAATAACACTCGAATGTATAAAATAAAAATTAATACAGGACCAATACAACTATCGCGATTGGTAAGTTGTTATATAGGTCGATAGGTCAGTAACACACTCGTCACGATAAAGGTGAGAAAGATCAAGAACTCACCTTTGTAGTCTCACGCGATCCTCGCCGATTTGACGCTTCACCGGGTGGTCTCTCCCCTTGACAGCGACGATATCCACGTGTCTGCTGGTGTCAGCGGATGAGTGTCGCGAGGTGGTCGAGAGCACGTCCTGTATTCCGCGGCGGATTGCAGCTCCATCCGTACCCACCTCGCTTTATGTAACTCCCCTCTCTTCGTCATTCAGCTGGCCGTGCCGTTCGACCAATCGCGATCATGTCGCACATCGAGATTCGCTTACCTTGTTCTGCTCCTGCGGAGCAACGAGGTCGAGGAACGATAGCGGATACGCGATCGATACCGACCGGCCACTCGATCAGTCGTGTAGATAATGGACGCGTCGATTTTCGCGCTAAATGTGACGTGAAGCAATGCAACTCAGTTTTGCTCGCAAGACTTTCGGTTATATTTATTTTTTTTGTTTTGTTTCATGTAATGCAGCTCGTAGTGGGAAGAATCGGTTCGCTATTGAATTGTTGAAGGTATTTTTTCTAACTGAGTGAACACTTGGCTCTTTCACACTTCACTTCGAATGTTGGGATGAGTATTATTAAGTTGATGTAAAAGATTTATCATTTTTCTATTAAATTCTCGCAAGAGGTTTAAGTATCCAAAAAAAAATAAGTCCTTGTTAAATGACTAGAAATATACCGAGTCAGTTGTATATTTTACTTGTAAAAATCACGAATTCTTCGAAATTGGATAATTTCGTTTTCTATTTTATTTGATAAACACGACAAACCTTTCGCACTAAAAGTAGACCTTCACGTAAGAAGAATGTCATGCTTACAAGGACATTAGAAAGAGATGTGTGTCAAATCGATGAAATCGCTCGGCAATGTCACGTCTGCCACATTGTCGCTTCCCCCATTGTATCAAACGATCGCGTTTCGAACGCAGTACTGCTGAAACGTACTCCATAGTTTTTAATTAGCGTCTTGGCGGAATAATGAAATTGTAGGCTGCATAAAGAAGATGATCTCGTGAAGCCGAAGAGGCATAATGGTATCTTAAGGGTAAAATTAGGGCGCTCGTCGTTTAAAGCGAGATTGTCCGAAACTCGATTACAAGCGCGAAATCAAGCGAACATTCAGGCGGCAAATCTTATTACGCCGGATAAGCCCGGTTCTAGCTTTGATTTCGTGTGCGCCCTGTCGCGAGATCGGGCGAAGCCTTCAGTGCTCGCTGTCAACGCTGACAAGACGTCAGGCAATCGCGACCTAGAAAAAGGAATCTGTCGCGCGGGGATCGACAGAAACGATCGTTGCTTCGCGTCGTTTCAGTAGTGTAGCTCGGACTTCCAATCGCAATACGAATCTTAATCATGATCTTTTCGAGGAACGCGCGCGAGATTTTGTCAGCAAGTCTATTCGCTGCGCACTATTTCATGGGATTATTAGGGATATCCTAATTTATCTGAGGGAATTTCCGTAACAAGTGTTTTCTATGGACTGAAAAGACTTTATTATCGTGTAATGGCTACGTTCCTGTCCTTTCACTCTATTGCTAGGGCGAATATAAAGTAATACAATAGCCAGGTTGGTCGATGAAGGTTACTCTATGAAAGTCGGCTTTATTACCAAACTTCTCTCGACTCGAGTCCACCATAGCGCATTTATACTTTTTCGATTATTAATATATCAATATTCAGCTGGTACTTCTCTACAAAGTATTTTATTGCCGCCTATCAACATGATAATTGTATGATAACAACTATATAGTAACGTTGTGACAAACACTTGAAACTTTCTATATTCTTTCTAGCAAGTTTGGTTTCCTCCACTCTGTTACTCCTCAGAAAATATTTTGTATTATTAAAGAACACTTGTCAATACTATTGTCAGCTTGGATTTTATGATAAAAATATCGACAAGATTATTTAACATGCTCTTCTTGTTGAAATTGTGGACAACTGTTACAACAAAAGGGACCAAATTTTCGTAATCAAAACAACTGTGAAAAAGTACCGTTTTACCATAATTAACTAACTTACGGTTGTTACACTTTGGGACGGTTCGTCGCGTGCGCGCTATCAGTAGATAGCGGAGCACGAAAATCGCTCCTATTCACTCCCTAACAATCGGTGATTTTATTAGACGTGACGTCGTGATGCGAAAGACTCGGAGGACGGTAAATCCCCGAGAAATGTTAATTCGCCTAGCATGTCGGCCAAGAGGGAGTCGATAATAATCCCGGTACGACTCGGCATAAGAATGCGAAGAGGTAAGAGCAACTCGGTGTGTGTACGTGTGTCGCCGGAAAGCTATTTCCCTCCCTCCTCGAGAGCGGAAAAGAGGGATGAAGTGGTGCCGAGTGGTGGGCCGAAGGCTCTCACTTGGTCGGATTTTCCTCTTTGCCTTCCACGTGTCGCGGCTCTTTCGCGTTTCCCTCCCTTTTCCTTTTTTTTTCTTTTTTCTTTTTTTCTTTCTTCCGCGCTCACCCTCTGCTTTATTGCCGTGCTCCTTAAGAAGACGACGACAAACGGAAATGAATGTACTTTTCCTCGATGCACTGTGCCGTCGTCATGGCTACCATCGGATCGGGCTGGAGTAATCGCCGAGACTTCCCGGGAATGTGTCGTGCGTCATATTGGGGCACTTTCGTGCGCGAGCCTAATCGCGTGCAGATCGTATCCTTGACGTAGAGAGTCGCTCGTCGTTAATCAAGGAGAAGGCACGGTAACCTGTGGCTGATAGAGAGAAGCTGAAGACCGTCCGCCTCTTTGAAAGGTGGACGGAAAGTCCCGGGGAATATTCCGGTTTTTACTCAATCCGCGTTGCTGTAACATCTCAGGTGGAATTGACCTGGTTTTAATTAACGAGCGGTTGGTCGCAAAGCAGCGATTCGCATGATATTTTCATGAAGTTGCCCGGAAGAAGGAGATCAAAAGCTCGCTCTTTGATGAGAAACGCTGTCCTGTCCCTATCTCTCTACAGCGCTAACCTCTTTAGCCTTTAACCGTATTCCGCGTTTACGCAACGAAACTGTCAACTGCATAAGGAGCGGGCAGAGGAAGCGGATTGAAGAGATATCTGACGTCGCCGCCAGCACGTGAGCGTACGAGCGTGCACGCACATGACGTATTTTCGTGAAGCAGTCTGTGTGTTGACGTGTACCGCGGTTTCCTGAATTAATTAACGCGCGATATTCTGACGTGCCGCTTGAGTCATCGCGCATAATGAGAGTGTATCTAAATCGTATTGCGTGAAAGACTCGAGGAGACTCTTCGCGATCGTGAGAAGCGGCGTAATGTAGCGTAATATCAACGTCAATTTATGAAGTGTACTTAGAGAATTGAGAATTCAAAAATCACGATCGCAATTTTTCACGCGCTTACCTTCCGGAGGAAATCAATACTCCAAGTCAGTATATATCAGTTTATAGAAAATCGACCTTCTTATACGGCGCCATTCGCACCCTCGGCAGCGGCTACAGGAAAGCTATCGCTAAATGTAATGCATTATGCATGAAAGCGAGATACGAGCCTCATTGTTTCAGAAAGTATAAATCCGGCTGTTAGCCATCGCGAAGAGAAACGACCGCACTTTCCTTTATCAAAGCGTTGAGAGTTTCCTCGGCGCGTCAGGAAGAATGACTTGTCTTATGTGTGCCTTATCTGTCCGCTACATTTTCGGCGCTCGATTGTCAGAGAGTTACGAAAAGTTAGCAGAAATAAGGCGAAGTACAAAAAAAAGAGATCAACAGTTGGACGATTTTCGCAATGGAAAGATATCGGTCAGTATTTACGGCTATTTGCTGGTTGTGTACCATTTGTCCGAAGGAGATTAGTGGCTCGCGTTATCAAGCGCGAGAAGGGCAAAATAAATCGGACGAAAGTAAATCGATGGGAAGTCTGAGAAGAAAGAGTGTGGACAAGAGAATTCCATTAACTCGCAACGCGATGTCCGGAGCACGAGGGAAATACATGTTTCTTGATTCAAAAGGAAGACTCGCGAAAATCAGATTGTGCTCTCGCGATCGTACAAATCGCCATTCTGCGATCGTCTAATTGTTCGGCGATTGGACCCTCCGATCATCCCTCTTATAGGAGACCGCTTGGACGAGCGAGCTAACGCAATTAAACGTAACTTCATCCCCTGCTCCTTCTTCCTTTTGCTTGAGCAAGTCTCAAGAGAAATTGGATTAATTTCTCGTCTCGGGGAAGAGAGGAGAACGACTTTGCGTCTCGTGTTAACGATGACGACGATTTTTCCCGCGGAAAAATCAAATGCTTGGTGAAACAGACGCGAGAGGAACGTGACGTTCGTGGCGAGTCGACACGATCGTTTTGTAACCTAAGCACTCGATGTCCATGCGTTGAGATCAATAGTGATATTATGGTAAATTAACAGTTGGTGAACAAGTTACGGCCACGTTCGAGACGCCGCTGCTGATCGACATTCACTGCCGATGAAAAATCCGACTGGAATAAGAAAGCGTTCAAGCGTTCGCGTGTCTGTCGCTAACGTCAAAAATAAGACATTAAGACACAAAGAGCTTCGTGAATTCGCTGAAGAACTGCACGCGCAATATATCATAAAAGCGTCGCTCTTTCATGATACCGTTTTCATCACGATGCAAGGTTCGTTACGTCGCTTCTAAAGAACGGTGATAAACGGTGTCCTTCTCCATCACGATTTATACGCTATCCGATTTGGTATTACCTATCCGCTATTAGCTTCGAAATGTCTTATCCTTAGGAAGTTTTTTCCGTTCATCACATTTAATTAACTAGAGAACCAGAAAATAAACGCAGGACAAAGATGGGAAACGGAAAAAGCCTAAAATAGAAGATTAACTTTGCTCATTAGAAAATTGCATTACGTACAAATTTAAATAAGTAATTTAGTTTTCGCGAGTAAATATTCCTCTTAGAAGTGTTCTTTTTAGGTTCAGCCGATCCACATTTTAACCCGAAATCGTAGTGAGATTATCACGACACAAGACTCGCGCGAATCGCGAACGATCGAAGTTCTTTAATCTCGAAGAAGGTGGTGCGTTTTGGTACAGAATGGAAATGTTAAAATATTACGCGAATTTCGTGGATCCTCACTGGGTAGCCATGATGGCAACAGGATTGTATACGCATCTTCGACAAATCTGCATAATCGGCCTGTGCTTCGAGGAGAATAATCTGCCCTTTGATCCGTCGTACTCGTCGGTGCTTTATGTGTTTTCGGTTCTATGCCTCTTAGCGGAATATAGATTGTGGCCCATAACTCTCAAAGAACCACCGATCCAGCTACTGTATATTTACGAAGTGAGCGACTCTCATTTGAAATCCTCTCTCAACTCGTTCACTCCTCTCGAGCGGATTCAAATGAGAAACGAGAGGAATGTTGATACACGGAGCGATCGATTTCTATACGTAGACGAGAGCACAATTATTCACTGGACATTTTCGTTTTGTCATGTAGATGTTAGTAGCTGCATTGAGTACAAATTTGGCGGTCAATATAATATGGATACCAATGATGCACGCGATCTTTTGTCTAACTCAAGAATCCAGTAAATGGGTGCGTTGAGTAGAAAGATATAATATTATCGTTTTATAATTTCCTCCTGCGGGAACTTTAGTGTAACTTGCTTTAGTATAAATCACTAAGTATGAAAAAATTCTCTGATATATAGTCGTTGATGTTGGAAGGGCAAGTAAGAGCTGACCATTCTTCGTTAATCGCTTCGTTTCTTCAAATCAATTTTTAATTTATTAGATTTCTTGTTAAAACTGAATCCCCGATAGTTTGTTCTTTTAAACTCAGATGTACCGAGACTCTCCTTGATATTAAATGCTAAGAGCTTGTACCAAAGCACAATGTTTTATTCTAGTTGTCTTGGTTGAACTCCACCATCGGTCTGGACAGTTACTCCTGGTTAACTATATTCGCGGACTACATGGCCAGGGAGTACGCGGCCACGCAAATGGCGTATTGCGTGTCGTTGTTGTCATTCGTGTGGATGTTGGACGCGACCGAATCTGTGGAAACATTCTTGGACATGTGGAGCAAGTAGTGAATCCTGACAACTCTAAATCTTATCCGCAGAAATGTCTGACATGTAATGAAATCACGATGCAACTTTACGAGTGCATAACGCTATTCTTAACGAAGAAAAAAAGAAATAAACATCGTTATAGGGATTTTAATATTGCAATTAATTCAAAACGAAAGACATTGACTTTTCAATCTTATTAATATTCTGTCCTATCTTTTATCCTAAAGTCCTTCGCAGCTTGTGGGTATTGCAAGTGGTCGTAAGCGTAAAGGCAAGAGTATCACTTTTAGCAACCCGGAAGTCACTCAGTGGTACTTTTACAAACTTTGTCGGATGATCCCATTCGTGGCAAATCGTGAACGTTACAGCTTCTCGTAATATACAATGTTACATTGGACTATACATCTGTTACATATTTATCTCGTTTACGTCCTCGTATATTTAATAAATGCTTCTTCGTGTAAATTATTGTGTTTGTAGTTACCTACGTGATAGTTCGCCTAATGTAGATACCCTTTAATGCTTTTTAGTAAAACTAATGCTTTTTAGTAAAGTATTTTCCTATTTCAAAGAAATAAATGTAAAAAGTCGGTATTAATTGTGGTAATGGTGATATACTGCGAATTTTGAATAATAATATATTGCACAGAGTTCGGAGTGACATTATCAGCGAACGAAATTATTGTAACCTAATTATTTTTCAACTACCCGGAGAGAATGTTGTAGTAAAAATTACAATATAATTTTAGTACTCTGGGAATAGCTGGCATTATGGTAAAAATTATAACAAGACATAGTAAAAGTGATTATAAATATATTAAAAATTACTATAAATGTAGTAAAAATGATCATGTTTATGATTATTTTTATTGTTTTATTATAATTTTCATAATAATGCCAGTTTATTCCTGGATTACTAAAATTGTAATTTTTGCTACAATATTCTCTACCAAAAAATGACTATAATTTCAATTATAAATTTAAATAAAAGTAAGTTTAAATAAAAACAGCAGAGTCTGTCGAATTATCATACACAGCTGACTTCATGTCAAACTTTCAGAAATATCGATTCAATGCATCATGTCTCATCTAAAAACTAGCTATAACAGTTGCGGCAAATCAAGTCTGTATAAACAAGTCTGAATGGCTAACTGGTACCGATATTTAACGAAGTTGATGAAATTGTACGAAAATGGCGCGATTATTGTACACAATATGGGCATTGATACTCAATAGCTTAGGAATGCCGATTTTTCAAACGTGTTTCATGGATTTGACAGAGGACGAATATGGCGAGCCGCTGTTGTCGAGTTCGTTAATTGCTTCATTTTTGGTTGCAACGGGTGTCTATGTTATTGTCGTCAATGGCACGATATTCCCCGAGTCCTTTCGAAAACCTAAACCCAGTTTTATGTTCTTGTACGAGGTTAGTGCGCTCTGCGAGCATTTCTTTACATTAGCCATTTTTCTTGCATTCTCATATCATTGCCTGTGTTCTTCATTTTTATTGCAGTTCCTCGTGACAGCATTTTTCATGGAATTCGTAATCGACTGTATATGGACACCGATAGACGTACTCGTTAGGATCACGCTACCGAAAAATCTTTGCTACGTAATGTAACTTTTCTGCCGATCTGTGTCAATATTGATACCATAATCTGTCACGAAAATTTATGCGCTTGCAAGCAGAAACATTTTAATCGATATTTCGTAAAGCATACACAACTGAGCCGCACCGAAGTCTATACTTATCAAAATTTAATTCGAGCAGATGCTTAGTCGACTGGGATGGGAAAACACCGCCGAGACATTGAGCGCGATAAAATCGTCTACGACGCTTCTCACCAACGTAATAGCCGCGACGTTCGTTTTGACGACTCTTCATGTAACGAGAGCTGTAAATTTCAAAGAGCTAACGTGAGTTTGGCTTCCTGAAGACCTGCTGGCTTTCTTTCGACGCTATGATGTTCGCTGTTATCGTTAATATTGTAGTCGTGACGTTATCGGGACATTATGCAATTGCAGATAACAGAATATGGATTTTACATTTCGAAAATAGTTCCAAGTCCAGTATATATTGGCATTCTTACATAACATTGTCGATGTGCTATTTTCGGGTACACATTTATTTTCATGAAATACACGATTTTCGTAACATTAATCAATAATCTGAAATTTAGGGATGACGGAGTGGAGTACTTCCTGTCGCGCTCACTCGAGAGATTGTGGCGACGGATACGCAGCGAATTTCCCAAAACCAACAAGGAAAACAAATGTCGTTGCAGCCATCGCGGAAAAAGCCGTAGTAAGAATCGCACAAACAATTACAGATAGTATTGTGATAACATTGACATTGGTTAGAAAATTCAAAAACTTCTCGAGGACAGCTACTAGACTTCACCTATAAGATTTCTCAATATTGAATTTGACATTAATAACGACGAAGGAGGGTGGGGAGGGGGATAGAATCTCAATCTCGAGTGAAACATCCGCCTTCCAACATTGTGATCTCGGTCATATTTTTATGAAAAAGAAGGCATTTATTTCGTTCGAACTGAAGTGTAAAGTACAAATGGTATATATAGATAATATAGTGGTAATAATGTAATAATTATAATCGTTAATAAATATCAATTCAATTAATAATACGGTGTGTCCCAGTATACTGCAGATTATTATTAATATTATTATTATTATTATTATATATACGGTAATTGTACTAATGGGATGTGTTCAGTGGCAGCGTTACATTATGTAATAATATGTATATCTTACAGTGATTTTTCTCTCTTTTCGTCGACCGACAGATAAAGCCTTTTCTCTTCCTTTTTTCCACTCTACGATTGTTTCCCTGTACCTCTCTTTTTTTCTCTTCCTATCACTCTTTCTCTCTCTCCAAAAGAACACCGATCCACGACATTGACAGAACACCTCCTTTCAAAATTAGATTATTCCGAATCGTTAAAGTGCCAATCTGCCGTTGATAGAGCCTCGATGTGCTGTTTTATATCACGAATTATACCATCAACTTCCATATTGTAAAATATAATTTGCCTCGGATTTAGATTACATTCATTACTTTTCGCATTTTAATTTTAAAATATAGAATCTTAAAAAATACTAATTAAGATAAAGAAGACTAATTAAAAGAAGCATTACTCGTTTAATTTCAAATGATCAGATATTTTCAACTTAACAGCTCATTTAATACGTTAGTACAAATTAGTTTCAGATACAAATGATATTTTTGTTTGAGAAAAATAATTATCTGAAGCTAGGCTTGGCATGCTACTGCGCGGAGGCCACTACTGATAAAATCGAACGAGAGGTGTTCTGCATTGTCTTGTACAAGATGTGATAAGGCGGACTAGTGCCGTTTTCTGATTTTATCCATTTTTACTCTATTTCTCTCAGCTTGTCCTTCGTTATGTTTTGTCCTTCCTGTTTTGAACTAAACGGAATTTGGTTAATGTTACGAGTTCGCTCGCGCTCGGCCCTGTAGTACCCCGTTTACAAAGTATATCTTTGTGCACGATTAGGCAGTGCTTAGAAGAGGTCGAGGATATGTCGGATGAGCATATGATTTTTTTTTCTTTCTTTTGCTTATTGCATCGGCGACTGAAAATGTTCGAGAAAACAGCATCGGTTTCTCGGTAAAACGTGAGATCTTTGTCTTTTCTTTTTTCTCAAAAAATTTCGTATAAGTACGCACACTTAGACGGTAATTTCCCGATTTTATATACGAGCGGGACTAATTCGAACTAATTCGTCTTCATTTGGAATGCGCGAAACCAATTTGTGGGATCGTCCACGCGAATGACGCAAGTATAGAGACGCTAATCGAACGATTATAAATGATTTTTAGTCGAATTCTTTAATATTAATTACGTTAATTAATCGCGCTGATTGCTGGAATGGACTCAAGGAACGTGTCGTTGCTTTTGTCTGCTCTCCCTCGAATGATTGTTCTTTTTTCTTCTTTTTAGTTCTCCTAATTGAATTCTCTATAATATTCCTCGATGACTTTTATTTTTGTAACTCGCGTTCTATATCTTCCGTATCTTCAACGGCGTTGGTTAAAAGTAAGTACGAGTTAAGTCAGTCGGTCGTAAATGAAATCCTCGTGAGCGTGAGCGTTTCTTGAGCAACTTTTCTGTTCTGTTCGCGGGCTTCTTGAAGCTTGTACAGGAATTGAAAGCGTTTTGCATTTCGTTGAGTTCGCGAATCTCGACGCTACGGATGCGGGAGAAGCGTAAGCTTACGTCCGAATAATCAAGTTTGACGAATAACGTAACGAAGATCACTTTAGATAGATTATTTTCACGCGTCTGTCGCGGAACCGACCTCTGAACTCGTCGAAATTGCACCGAGACGACTCGGCACGCAAAGAAGCCGATAAAACATCCAAAAGGTGTTCTAAGGCATCCGAAAGATAATCCGAGAGGCATTCTTCCAAATGTCTTCGAAACATCTTTCAGATTTTCGTGTCGGTTGTCGCACTCGGTTTCGATCTTTTCCCTACGTTCCTTCAGCCACCTTTCTAAAACTTCAGATTCCGCTTCTTGTCTTGTCGTGCGTGTTTCGCGGCTGACGCATTGAAAGCGCGTATTTTCACACTTGTCTACAAAGTTTTCACGTGAGACGACGAGGTGCACGGGTCGAGCGAACGGAGAAGACTTTAAGAGCCTCGTCGATGCGCAGACCGATCGCCATCGCGAATCTACGCGTTTGCTTTTAATTAATCGATTCAGTTAGTTAATCGATTTAGAACGGTTACAAACTGTGGGAAATATACGGCCGGGAAGTTCCTCCCTTTCATATCATCATTCCTTCCGATTCATCCATTATTTTTGCATTAGTTTATATTTAAATCAGGAGAACGCGAATAATCACTTTTTTCTTTTCCATTTTCCTCCTCATTGATCTCCGGTTCGAGCGTGCGATCGGTCGCGTCTCATCGACGTGTAAACGCTCGCATAATCAAACTGCCTTTTGTTTTTTTCTGCTTTTGCCACTGCACACACGCGACGCGCGCTCGCGCGCTACTCGATACAGTTATTCAACGATAATCTTCTTTCGTCCTCCAATAATCCCATTCGAATACTGTCTCTGCTTAGAATCTACTTGACGGGGAGAGGGGGCAGGAGGGGAGTCGAGTCGATGGCGGGAATGTCTGGAGAAACTAAGGGATCTAGGATGAACGGTGGGCTTCGATGAGTGAGGGATCTGCGGGCATCGAGAGTTTTCGCGAGTTTTCCTCGAGCGAAAAAATGACCATTCCGTGTGACACGAGTCTCGACATTTATTCGAAATTTCAGCAGGGAAATTCTCGAGAATTTCTCCGAAGTTCCCCGAAAAAAAAACTTTTGCTCTACGAAAGCGACTCAGACTTAAATTTAGTAAAGACCCCAACAGAAAGGTACTTCGATACATTTGTTTTTTCGTCTTATTTGAATTCTTCGATTTCAGAAGCAAGTGACTTCCAATTAGCGATCGCTGTCGGACTTATTGCTTGAGATAAGATTATTGCTCTGCCAAAACATGTGAATATTTATAGAAAATGAGTATTTCTGCTTCACACGATTCTGTTGTTGGGCATTTAATATTCGCTTACATTCATTCCCGAGAGCTCAGCGCCCAGGACATATTACATCGCGACGACATTACCAAAGACGCGTTGTCAGTCTTTCTCAAATTACTTTGATGTCGAGTGGACTTCTGGATCGCTCAGTTACGTTGTCACTCTCTCAGTGCTCGCAGCCCTCAAAAACAACGATAGCACGCGGGACATGTGTATATGTACGTGTGTGCGCACGTGCGTGTGTATATATATATATATATATATATATATATATATATATATATATATATATATATATACGTGCACGTTTGCGAGTATACGCAACTTAATATCACAAATTCGTTGAAAAACCATACGCAAACACGATCATTGGTAGGACAATTATACAGCGATGCGCAGTGACGCTGATGGCGCCGCGACACGTGTGCCGCGACGCCGGCACACTCATACACATGTTAATTACAATATTCGTACAAGTGCTTACGATGTATTTAAACGCCCACTCCTCGGCCCTAACTGGTAAATTGACTATTAATATTCCCGTTGAGAATTTTACAGGTTTCAGTCGGGGCTCGGGTGCGTGGAAAATTATACGAGAGGATCGCCGCAACGAGAATCGCGCGTGCACGAGGACGATCGAGGAGCTCGGCGAGCGTCGTTTCGCTCGTTGGATCGGAGCCTTTCTTGCGCGGGCCAATCGCTCGCGTTTCGCTCCGATTATCAACTGTGCGACTAGTAACTTTTCTTTGGCGTTTTCTAGATAAAAAATACTACGTTTTTCTCGTTTGAGGATATACTTCATTCCGGACTCGAAGCTTGTCGATCAACCGATGATCATTTTCTTCTCATCGTGAGATTCCTCTTACTTTCCCTTTATACGATATCTCTAACTGTGATATACAGAATGCTCTATGCTCATCGTGATTTCTTTTACCTCTAGATGATCAATTCGCTATCAATTATTCAATGTTACAACGAAAGATACGATAAACTCGATTTGTGGTTTGTACTAATATTTATAAGTCCAGAAATCACATTTGTGAGGTGACTCGACATAGACATAAGCGTGGACGTAAATCAACTTAATTTTCCCGCGGTTTACTAACATCTTCGTACTTGGAGAGAATCTTCAATTCACCACGATGTGTCGGGAATGTGTGAAAGAAGAAACTCAAATAGGGAATGAAACTTTCAGAATTTTAACTTTTACGTACTTCATACGGAATCGTCCTTTACGTTGGGGATTCAAGTGCAGAATGAGGTTGAAGAGATCTCAAAATTCTCGAGGGGATCTCAGTTTATTAAGTCGAAACGACGCTTCGTCGAGTTATTCGGGATGACTAGAACACGGAATCCTGCCATATTTCTCTTTCTCGCTTCCCTCGACTCCTCGTGCACGCGTATTTCATGTGCATACCCTCGCGTCGTGTTCTTCGCGCTCCGAATCCTCCTCTTCTTTCGATGACGTAAAATAAATATTAAAACTATATCGAGATATCAACGGTGAGCATAGTTTTAGCGATGCGAATCTCATCTCTCGTGTTGTCTGTATGTTCGTACGTGTCCTCTGTCTGTATATATATGTATAATATATATTTGTATTTATATATATATATATATATTTATATATATATATATTTATATTTGTATTTATATTTAGACTTTATATTCGCTATATTATAATTATAATAATTACATTACGCGCGCAATAACTCGTGCTCTTTTCTCTCTCTTTATTTTTTTTTCCTTTTTAACCTTTTCTTGGACTTTCTCTCGAGTTAATTACGATTAATCACTTTCCCCTCTCTCCTCTAGCGTCTCGTGCGCACCTATATAAATCCATATTTATAATATATATCATAATGTTCAATATAGTAGTAATAATGCTATCACTGAGGATGACGATGACGACGACGATAACGAGGATGACTCCCGACGTCGCGGCAACTAACGATACCTTAACGATAAACTTCTATTATATGGCAGACTATCTACGGTAGGATCGTTCGTCGAGAACGAGAGAGAGTACTCTGCACTACAGGACTCCTTCGCGTTCAGGACAACGAAATACTCGTCGAGGATACGTCCCGCAGGACTCGTGCAGAAGAACGAAGAAACGAAGTATTCGTCCGACGGAATCGCCGTCACCGGCGAATCTTGTTGCCGAGAACGATATATCATCGTGTTAATGTCAGTGTCCGTGTGTATGTGTGTACTCATGTCATATGTGTCGCGTTTGGTACATGTATGTATGTGTGTGAATGCCCATGATTACCGTCGTTACAACACATCTAACGCGCTCGCCCAATTCGCGACGATAAATAAATAAACGATCGCGCTGTGCGCGAGGACGACACGCCGATCTACGAGCCGACATTGACGACAACGACGCGATATATACCTATACGTATATATGTATATTTTAGTGTATGCGTGGAGATAGTTTACGGTGACTGATGAGCGAAACCTATGCGATCGGGGTGGGTGGTATCCGTTAGAAAAAGTCTCGCGCTTATCTTTGGATTTCACTACGTTTTTACGTATTACGTACTATACAGATAGGTAATGCGACTTCTCTCTCTTTTGTTTCATTATATACCACCTCTACGTTTATCATCGCATTATTGCAACGTTCAGTTTTGCACCTTTGACTCTCGAAAGGGTCTTTCTCCCGTTTGTATAGATGTGCTTTTATGTATGTATGTATGTGTGTGTGTGGGTTTTCTTTTGTGTACACGTGCGCACCGCGGATGACACGACCGTGTTGGCGTGACGCGACGACGCATCACGTGTTTCATAGTACTTTCACTAGACGCACAACTACGAGGAAGCTGTTTCTCCTTGTTCGATTTGTCACTCTCGAGGAGATGTATCCTCCTTCCTTCGGGATCGTCCAAACAGTTCGCGATGAATCCCCGGTGATGAGCCGCGATGTGACGGACGTCATCAGTTGTCTCGGTTGAGGTCGCACGAGCACTCATTCAGATGATATGGATCGTGTGACTCGGTGCGGTACGGTGTGGAGACTCGGTTGTATTCGGCGCTGATTAGTCCTCCTCTTCGCTCTCTTCCGCGGGTCCGTACATGTCGGCCAGTTTGTCGAATCTGGGACCCCAGGCGCCTAGATACTGATATTCATGTTGTTCGTCGTCCGTACCTGAAAAAAGAGAGAAAATTATCGAGCCTGGTACTTGTCAAGTGTGGCTGAAAAATAAGATTTATAAGATTTCTTCTTAAGATAATTCAATTTTTCCCAAATAGCTGGAAATTTTCCTCGCAACGTACCGGAGGCTAATGATGATAGGGAACCCGCGGTACTTCCGCCGCCTTCATACGCGTAATTCCGTAAATCGTCGAAGGGAGGTGCGTTTGGGTCGCTGTCGGCTCTTTTCTTGTGATCCTCGATGAAGATGCCGACGTTTGGTTCCGGTCCAAGTGGATCTGGAAGATAACATTTCGATCACTCATAGGCCTCATGAAATTGTCTCAGATTTTTTCCATAACCAGTCGAGAAATACAACGTACAGGTCACTTTGCACGGGGGAAGCTTGCCACCCATTTCCGGGATCGGACCACCGATCGGGATCTGCAAAGGCGTGATGTCGAACGCGGTCATGTCGTCCTCTCCACCGCCCTCGTCGTCGTAATTGATGATGTTCTCCCTCACGTCGTCGTCCGGTCCGGGATACTTTATGTGCGCCTCTCGTCTTCTATTGTAAACGACGAACACCAGCACGAGAACTGCAATATCGACATCGATTCAGCATTGTCGTAGTCGTTGCTCGATCATTATCAATGTTCAAATAATACTTCTCTCTGATGGGAATTCAAGTGCGTGCAAAGTGCAACAACGGCCCAGCGCGAGCAGTACGTTCTACAGTGTGACGTTGAAATGTACAAAGTAGGTGTCAGTCTTATCAGTTGGGACATCGAAACAAAAGCTTGTCAAGGACAAAGGGCTATCCCGCGCTATTGAGTGTGGTGCTTTGATTAGGCAAAACGCCGATGTCAGGGTAATTTTCGGTTGCGGGCAGAAAACAATGCAGAATTAAAGGAGCGAAAAATAAAGAAACGTGAGGTGTTCCGTAGTAAAGCTGGTTATATATTTCGGTTATTATTCAGTCACCAGTTTGTTACAAAAATAGCCAACTGAAACATAACGAAACGTGCACAAACGTAAAATAAGAATAATATCTACAGTAGCGTAATAACAACAGAAGTAGAAATATGAGCAAGCATAAAACAAATATACTCAACTATTAATACTGCAAAGTATTTAACAGCAATAGAAACTGCGGGTATACTAACCGAGTATAATTAAAAGGCAGACAAGTATGGCCGCCAGTGCACCCATACTGAGTTTGAGCGTTTGGCCTTCTTGGACCAGCTCACAGTTCTCGCCCCAGAAGCCATCGGGGCAGATGCATCGGTATCGGAATCGTGGATCCTGATTGATGCATCTGCCGCCGTTCAGGCAGGGATAATCGATGCACTCGTTCTTGTCCATACATCCTTTATTGTCCGGTGACGGAATCCTTCCCTCTCCGCAACTGTATCCGGAAAATTACGATATACTTTGCTCCGATGAAAACACCACAATAGCAACGATACTCACGTGCAATCATATTCGTTCCAAAGATCGATACATTCGAAGGGATCTTGACAGATGACATTGGCGCACGGTTTGTTCGATGGACAGTTCCTCTCCAGATTTCGCGCCATCGTTGCCTGACCCCACTGAGTCCCGTTCATAGCAGGCGGTAGAGGAAGATGCTTTCCTTCTAATCTTATGTCGTCCAAACAGCCTAAAATTTTAATTATAAAAATTATTAAAACTTTACTGCTATTTTTTTTATCCGCGTCATTAAAACATTCGGGACAGAAATTATTGGAAATTACACAATATAGCGATTTGATTTCCCCAATTTCTCACCGGAAAAGTACAAATAAAATATTCCAATTTTTATATATCTTATTAGATATTATATTTATGTAGAAAATTACATTTTTCTGTAAAAGTTCCGCCGCAGTACAATAACTTACCCTTCTGATAGTCCGCGTAAACCTCAAACGTACGGACGCCGGTGTACTCCGCCTTGCCGCCTGCGTAGACGCCTTCCTGCTTGTCTACCAAGAGCCACTGGTGGCCTTCGAAGGAGAAGGTCTCGTTGAATCTCCGTCCCTCGCCGCCGTCCAGCTCTAGGGTCGCCGCGGATCCGTACCTGGACACTCTCACCGTATGCCATTGTCCATCGTCGACGGCTATCGCCGAGAGCCAGATATCTCGCTCCTCTGTTCTGAGACTGTTCAGGTTATATCTGAAGTGCAGCCTGCTGTCTTTGATCTAGAATCACACGCGAGCAAGCATCGCACAATTAGTTGAAGTTGTATCGAGCATCGATGAAGACGCGCTCTGTCGAGACACACTCACCTCCAAAATGGCGTACTCCCTGTTGTGCTGATCGCTCACCCTGAACAGCTCGCCGTGGATCTCCCGGGTACGGAATCTCAATTGCACCTGGGTAGAATATTTATCGGGCTCGAAGGATAACGCGTACTTGGCGTAGCTTTGAGGCTTGAAGGTAGTCGGGATGGTCGGTGTCATGCAGCCAGGACCGGTCCAGCCGGGATTGCATTGGCATCTCGCCTCGGTGAAACTACCCACGCAGGTGCCGTGTTCCCAACAGCGGAAAGTCGACTCTTGGTTGTTGCAGATCTCCTCGGTCTGGGGGCAACCAGCGACGCTGTTTCGCGACAGGCCGGGATGGGCCAGATCGTATAGCTTGCTGTTGTGGAAGAGGTTCTTGATGCAGCCGTCGAAACCCTTGCCCACCGGCATGTGCTTCCACTTGTAGTGCGACGGATCAAATTGCTCGACGTAAAGGCCGCCGATCTGCAGTGGTGCATTCACGTTCAGGTACTCATTAAACGGCGGCACTATGCCCTGAGCTTGACAGCTGGTGTCGTTGAACTCTGGCGGGCTACCATCTTCCAGCTCGGATACCTCCGCAGACTTGCAGTAGTCAATGATGAGTTTCACGGTCTGCAACAGAAATATAAGACTCACGTTTAGAGTATGCTTTGCTTTTTGGATAAAATCGAAGCTTATTTCATTTCTACGAAACAGTGACTCACCTCTGTGTTCCAAAAGATGTCGAGTCGATGCCATTCGCCGTCGTCCAGAGTTTTCTTTGGTTTTACTTTCAACTCCAAGGTGCCGGATCCGAAATCGATCAGCAGTCTCGGTATACCGCGTTCCAATTCGACTGAGATGAAATCTGTCGGCGGATCGGCGCGATAAGTTTATTAATACATAATTAATACATGATACCTGACCGCCATAAAGAGGTCGTAGTCTTACCTGAAACCATTATCTCGTCGGACTCGGGAGGCACGATCGGGCCGTTATACAATAACAGCCCGTCGGATTTTCTCGTGATGAACTCGAAGCTTAAATGACTGTTGTCGCACATCTCCAAGGCGGGATACCATGCCCAACCGTTGCCACGGAAGCTCCTGGCAGTTTGCTGACACCTCGGACCGTTGTAGCCAGATGGACACTGACATCTAAAATAATAAAATAGATTAGAAAGCTATTATATTATTTTAATTATTTAAATCTATATTTTTCTCTTTCTTTCTTCTACAGAAACTTTAATATTTTTCATAGAGAATTTCTCTTATAAATTTTTCTCTTAAACACAGAAATGCTTTAAAATTTGTTTTAATCCAAAGTATTTTTTAATTTGAGAAATGTTTCTAATTTATTCGATTATTATAAAAATAAGACGGTATCTACTCCTCTGACGCTCTGAAAAGTTTTCTTCTGTGAAAATAAACGCGGTTTGTAATACGTCGATGTTGAAATCCAATTAATTTTTACTCACGATAACCCAAATCGGTCCTCCACGCAGCGTCCACCATTGTAGCAGGGACTGTTCCTGCAAGACTCGCCTTTGCTGAAATTGCGCGCTCCGCAGGTACATTCGGCTATCACATCGACACGCACGCCAACAAGAGCGGTTCTATTCGCGTTCACCATGTATGGCAAGCTGCTGATGTCGAGAGTGTTCGTACAGCTGCCTTCGCACATCTCGTTCTCGTAGTAACACTCGTCGATACCGACCATGGTTATGTTGATGCCCACGTCTTTCTCAATCTGTCAGTCGAACGTGCAGTTTCATTGATGCATCTCCGGATATTGTATTCGGAACGATTTTCGAGATGATACCAGGTTTTGGAATTTTATTCCCAATAAAATAGTTTCACGAGTGGCACTTACCTCTTCACGATGCATGAGAACGATGCCATTGAGCCTGACTGGTTTATAATACAGTGAGCCGTGCGCGGCGAATCTGACATCTGTCAATGGTGGATGCATCCTCCTTAACTGTACACTGAAGACGTCCACGTTGTCTCTGTCTATGTTCAGCAAGTGTGACAGTTTGTCCCTAAACAGATCCACTTTGCTTCGAGAGAGAGTTTGATTCTGAAAATCAAGCAGAGTTCATATTACCTGTCTGTGCTGTTAGTTTCCACCTGCAACTTGTGTAAATTTTACTCGAGAGCACAGAAGACGGATGAATTAAGAAAGATTCGAAAAGAATCTTCATGCGCAGAGAAATTAATACATAAAATTGATAGAGAATCCTGTTCATCTCACCTGATAATTCCAGACACGAATGAAGTCCTCGTCCGTTATCCCGGATATCCGAACCGAGCCTGAATTCAGTACCGCATCGTGCGGAATACTCTTGACGGTGACGGTTACGTTCGCGGGTACGTCCGTCTGCGTGTGCTTCCGATCGTAGACCTTAAACCGCAAGTGATATTTGCCGTCGTGCGTGCCGGACTTCATGTAGATCATCCCTGAGTCTTCATCGAGCTTAAATTGAGTGTGCTCCAATCCTTCCCAGTAGAACTTTTTATCCGGCAGATCCCAGTCGTCTAGATCGTATACATATACCCTACCTATCTCGGTATCAGGCGATTGTCCCTGAAAATTTATTGCATATCGCGGATTATATTATTGCGCCGCGGTAAATCCTTCGGAAACCATAACAAACGCAAGCTGACAGTGTTCGCATATAGGAAAAATCTGAATATTATATAATATAGTTTATACGTAATGTTACTTACTGCATAGTTATATACAAAGATTTCCTTCGAGCCAGGCTGCATTTTGTTGTCGTTAACGTCCCCTATGATAACGGTCAATGTACTGGTCCCAGACATAGAAGGATTCCCGGAATCTTTGATGACAATAGGGATCAAGAACTCCTTCTGCTGTTCCCTGTCAAACGATCGTAAAGACGACACTACGGCCATTCCGTCTCCGTTGGCTCCCTCTGAAAAATAGTGACAATTTGAGTGAATTATTGTAGTCATTTTTATCATATATGTTTGGAACAATATCAATTATTAAGATATTTAGATATTGACAAAAGTTAACAACAAAATTGAAGATATCTCAGAGGCGTTGAAAAGTGATTTTAAATTATTTCCTTTGAAAAAGATTTCTCCCAAAGATTGAAAAGATCTCGCAATTTCTGTACGACAGATATTTTTTGACGAAACTCACTGTTATCGCTTTCCACTTTGAAGCTAGCTCGGATAACATCGTTCGCATTAGGATCCATCCTGAATGTAAACGGCGGACCGTTGCTTCTCGATCGGTCGTCGTCATCGGTGGCGAGAATCTCGACGACCTTCTTGGTTTGTGCGTATTCCGGCAAAACTGGACGATAGTCCTTGAGGAATCGGGGTGGATTATCATTGATGTCCTGCACAACGACTGTCAGGGTGGCCGTCGCGGTTTTGGGTGGTATGCCATCGTCGATCGCCAAAATTTTAACCTGAGATAATAAAAAGTTTATTTTTCAGTGATTACATTTTAATTTATATTTCAATTTAGAATATATTTATTTAATAACATGCAATAGAACGACAAATTTGAATTAAACAAACTTCATGAAAAAAAATTCTCCTGGAACATTCATTAGATTTCTTTCAATTTTATAACAACGAAATCGTTTTTCTAACAATTGTTTTTTTGTTATTTGTTATTGATATTTCATAATCTTTACCTGATGTCGAGGAGTTTCTTCGCGATCGAGGCTTCTCTGAATCGACACTGTGCCGTTTTCGTTGATGAAGAATTGCCGCTTTCGATCGGAGCTTCTGTCAATGGAATAAGAGACCTTGCTCTTTCCACCTTGATCTGGATCGGTGGCCTTGAATGTTTCCAGGGTGCTGCCTATGCGAGCGTTTTCCGCCACACTGGTCTCGATGTTGGCTTTCTCGAACAGCGGCTGATTGTCGTTAATATCTCGCAATTTCACAACCACCCAGGAGTAAGCTACGTGGTATTTGTCGTTGTCGTTGTCTTCGCCCTAAAAAAGGGAAATTTGCTCGAATGAGTTATCACTATGAGGAGTTATTGTCACCATTTCTGTAATTGAAAGATATACCGAAACAATCTATCTCGCGAAGTCATCGGTTTTTAGAAAAACGTTGAGTTAAAACATTTTTTCAAGGAAATATATTTATTCGAACAAATTTCAAGAAAATTCAAATCTTCCTGATATATTTCACGTTACAGGAAAATCTATACATACAAGACTCCGTAGGGTTTTACATATTTCATGTAATCTTCCTCGCTCACACATACCTTATCGTTCACCTGTATCCTAAATCTAAAGCCATTGCTTTGCAATTGGTCCTCGTAATCCAGCGACTGTACAATTTTCAATGATCCCGTGCCGTCGTTGTTCCGTACCATAGTAAATTTGTCGGCGCCGTAACCGCTGCTCTCGATCACCTGCAAGTCATCGTATGTATCTCTCGAGCTTCGCTCATAATCATCGCCGAGGTCACGTAAAGAAAGAATCGCCAATACGATCATGCCATTCTAATCTCGAGAACGCGAGAAGAATAGTAGAAACGCGCTCTCCACGGGCGATTTAAATATCTCGGCTGGCGGAGAATAATGTATCGTGACCGATACCTTGTATTGGAATTTATTGGTCTCGTCCTCGTCGTGGACAGTAACGGTGAGTATCGGCATTTCGGGCAGATCCGGTCCTTCCGTCTCGTCCACCTCGGTGAACCATTCCTCCTTCGTGAATTGCGGCGGCATGTCGTTTATATCTTTGACCCGTATCGATGCCGTCCCGGTACCTGAAAGGAGGTGCATACGTGCTCGGCAACGATGGCTGGCTGGCGCGCGCGCATCCTCGACGGAATATCAACCATCCCGGAGAAAACACTTAAAATATGCAAAACGATATCGCCACCCGTGGTGGCCGCGGGTGTTCGCCGCGGTGTTCTTTTCACGGATGAGGCGATCCCGGAATACCAACTTTGCGCGCGAACTGCAAACGGCTGTTTAAACTAAAATGCGAGCGGCATAAAAGAGAGACGCGCCGAGCACATCGATGATGTCATATCTTATAGAATGAGCGACGCAAACAATATAAAGCGTGAAAATAAACCGTATCCTTTTCCCAAATTCCGTCAATGTACCGTGCGCCGTGGTATTGAATAATACGAGAGCGAAATAGCACGAGTTATCCCACCGGCGTAGAATATTATAGGAAAACGCTGTAAAACTGAGGCTAGGCGATCGAATGCAATCGAGGATTAAAATAACACCGTCGAGGAGCCGTACCTTTTAAACCTCCTCCGTCCATCGCGACGACCTGTATAGAGTAATCCGGGGTGCGTTCGCGATCCAGACAACATACTGCGGTCTTTATCACGCCGGTCTCCGATTCGATCTCGAAAATGGGCGAGCCAGTCTCCTCCTCGATGACATTCTTCTCGATGGAGTAGATGAGCCTCGCGTTCGTGCCTTCGCTCGGATCGTCGTAATCCACGGCTGTCATTGTCATTACCACCATTCCTGGCGAGCAAAACGGACGCGAGGAATGTTAAAGCTTTGGTTAAGCTACATAAAGCTAAGTGGTGAAAATCCACTGTTGTTATAAATTCACTGTTATTTGTCAGTAAAAGAGAGGGGGGAATGAATTGTCAAACTGGTCCTTTCTCTGAGAGACAAAGACACAACAAATCGATAGATGTCATTTGATGGCGGGATAAAAGAGCGACGGTCTCTTCTGTTGCCTCTCTTGCGTGCGGACTTTTAATTCAGCACAAGAGAATTTAATCGGTGCAAATGTAACATTACGAGAACCGCGCGGTTTGTCCCACTGGCCGTTCCCCACAAACCTGCGGTGCCATTCTCGGTGACGTTGCCGAAGTAGACCCCCTGCGGGAATATCGGGGCGTTGTCGTTGATGTCCTTGAGGTTAACTTGCACGTCGGCATAACCCACGAGACCCTCTCCGCCTTCGTCCTGTGCAAACACGGTGAACCGCCATTGCGGCCGGCCATTCGGTTGGTCTCTGTCCAGCGGCTACGCAGAAAAAGGAGGAGTCACGTAGAGGATCCTTTGAGAGCAGCCAGTCAAACACACAATTCAACAAGGACATATCGTATATTGACACGGTCTTCACCGGGAACTCAATATCGTCTCACGCGCTACCGATATTTGAATTATTCCACCATGTACTCGCAATATCGTGCGCGTCCCACAGCCACGTGCACAAATGTCGCGTTCTCCAGGTATAGAAGAATTAATTTCCCGTGTCGGGGACGTGCACGTGTTAGATTATTGCGACAGGCTCGATCCGGCTCTACCCATCGATCGAAGATCGATCTTTCCCGAGCGACGTGTCCGCGAAACTCTGCACTTTGCGCAATTCATTTTACTCTAATATATATATTTTAATGCAGACAAATCAATTCTTCATGTCGTGCAAATTTACACGGACAATAAGGAGAGAATTTTATAATGAAAATTATTGTAGATTTTTGTAATCGAGTAGTGGATCGACTCTCGGCAGTAATTCGCTATCCTTCCATTTTTCATATGTGCTATTTATATTTTAGAAATTGAGGAATGCCATGGAAACATTTGCTGTGTTCCTGATGAAACATAGTAAAATTTCCAACGAGATTTGCTGTGTTCCGTAGCAAGACAGATTTTATACTGATAGTCCATTTTTGCACTACAAAAAACATAGTAAGATTAAAAAGAATTTATATGAAAAGAGAAAGACTAAAATATTCTTTCTCTCTCTCTCTCTGTAAAATACAATTTCGGTGATGTTGCAACAGATATCTCTGTTTCTCGTTTTGTTAGGACATGAGCGCGATTCTTCTCGCGAAATTGCTCTTTGTGGAACTGTCAATTTTTAATTACACCGTCGGTCAATTCGGGAATACAGACCTTTAGGACGAAGATTTCGCCGGTCGTGCGGTTGATATCGAACTTGCTGTTCGAAGGATTATCGGCATCGATACCTTGCCCGGTCAGGAAGTAAACGATGTTTTGCGGTCTGTCCTTATCTCCGTCGGTGGCGGTGACCTGCGGACCGAATTGCGAATTGACTATAAGCTGACAGTCGCGGCATGCTTGAGCATTTCGAACCGAAGACGGGTCATGTAATTCGGAAGGAAACTCGATGTAACGATTGCATAAGGAGAGCAATTACCCCGAGGACGCGTTTCGGCAGAGTTCTGTCGTCCTCCTCCGTAATTTGTGTTCTGTAATTTGGCCGCTCGAAGACGGGCGGGTTGTCGTTTACGTCCTTCACGTGAATTACAACAGTCGTGTAATTCTCCTTCAAGTTGTCCGAGGCAGTAAGCCGAAGCTCGTACTGCAAGACATACACAAGCATGTATTTTAATCTAGCGTAAAACCAGCCAGGAGTTCTGCTATGTGCATGTATGTGTGTGCGTACATATGTACTTATTTCATACCTTGAACATAATTTCTCTATATATACTCGAAACAAACACAAAGAAAGACGAATGTTATATTTTTATCATGTATTTCTGCTGTGTCAATCAATGTTTCTCAGGTCATTTTTTTTTATATCGCATAATTAGAGTAGATCTTTTCCTGCAATGTCGCTTACATGAATGAAAGAGAACTGCGAATAACTATTAGCTTAACTCCTAAGCTTAACCGAGAAAAGTACAAGCAAAGGTAACTGAAGGTAAATAAAGGTAGTCCAGAGAATGAATAAAACTTGGAAACCTTTGTACACGACCGAGAAACGCAGCGAATAACTTTGGAATAAATAAAGAGAACTTAACGCTGCGCACGTGCATGCACGATAGAAACGGCTACAAAGTGCAGTAAAAGGCGTTCGAGCGGCACACGCTCGAATGACATTTATGGCGATACCAACCCTCTTCCTCGTCTCATAGTCCAACGCACCCGCGACGTAAATGGCGCCGGTCATGTTTTTCACGGCGAACGCACCGCCTATGTTCCCGCTCGTGATCTCGTATCGAATACGCGAGGCTGCGGCAAAAAAGGGGATGCTTTTAATAAAAGCCAGACACGAGAGCATACCGCTCTCCTCTTCTTCTCTCCTGCACTCTTTCTATCTTTCTCTTTCCGCCGCGCGTTGTAATCGAGTGAATTTCAAGATAAAAGTTCCCGCTGCGACGAATGTTTTATCGAATAAGAAAGTTCGGCTGTGCGCCGGGGAAAGGGTAGAGGAGAATTCTGCAGAGGAGAGTCAACCATCCGATCGGGTGAACGTTTGAACTTTACCCGATCCACCTCGCGATAATTCGCGATTTACACGTGATCTAGATGGGCTCCGGTGGAGGTTATTTCGGGGAAAACGATAGCCTGGTAAAACCGGTCTCGGATTAGGATGATAGCACGCAGGACGCTTAAATTCGAGACTTGACTTGTGTTTGTCTTGTTTTGTTTAAGAGGAGGTTCGTTTCGCCTCTCTCCCACCGTCCCCGTTCGCTATTGCGCCAATTTGTAAAGGCTTTAAACGATCCGCGAGTTGCGACAGAATTCAGGGCAGAATTCTCTTTGTGAGGGAACACCCGAACAGCCGGAATTGCAATTTGTACACGATGCACGCACCTGCAGATGTGTGTACCCATAAATCGCCGGGCGTTTTCTCTATATTGCATAACGCGTGAAATTAACGATAATAAAATTCCGCCCCAAATTATGTCATCAGTCGCACAACAAAGCTACCCGACACTATTACTTTAAATGGCAGATTTATTTCAATTATTTGCGATTTTAATCAAATGAAGAATTTGTAATTTTTAAATCAAGTAACAAACATGGAGGCAATCTACGCACGTGGAGAGAGAAAGAGAGAGAGAATGGCACATTTGTTTATGCCGGCAGACTTTAATTGCGTGTAGCCTGCATTATTCACGCACCGCCACATTAATGTGTTTACATTGTGCAAAATGCTTTGTACTCAGCGTTACAAAGAATGTACGATCCGAGCTGGATTGGCGCAACCGCCGCGCGCGGCATGCGTGCGCTGGAAATGCGTATATCAATTTTGCCCGCGTCATCAATATTTATCGAGCGACGAATTAAATGTATCAAACATCGAAACGCGGAAAATTGTATAATTGGTTGCATTTAATTTAATTAGCCGGAAGGATCAAACATCGAAGTGCAAATTAAACGTGAAGAGGGTTTCAATCGATCGCGTTAATGTTTTAATGTATCGCAAACTCTCGGGCGCGCGCGATGCGCGTCCCGTCGCCGGTAATTCGAGCGCAACACATCCGCGACGACGAGCGGAATATCTCCGTAATGCACATATAATTACCACTTTTCGTTAAGTTGCCGAACAACGAGGGGCGATTCGAGAGTTTCTGGCGATGAATTCCCCTCCCTCGTATCACGATACACACAATGGTCGGGCGCGATCGGCCGTAGTTATGTCGCGACAGTTTCTACTTCATCGTATCGCGCTCGTCTCGTGACAAACGAGATTACACTCTACCTCCCGTATTAATTGCCTCGCGTGTATTTATAGTTAACCGCTCAAATGTGGTCGAATATACCGGCTACACACGCCAGATACAATCCGCTCTGTTACAATGCAGTTACAAATAAATAAATATATCGTGAGTTGTTAGTTTTGGAATTACAATATTAAACTGCGAGACATACACAGAGAAAAAGGCACAATGCTGGCAATTGTATAAGTGACAACTTCACGAGTTTTATGCGTAGAATTTTAAATAAATAATAATTATTATTAATTACTTTTTTCATATTTTTTATAAAAACTATTTTCTCGAATTACTTTAATACAATTCGGTGACACAGGCTGAATGGTCACGAGAATTGTGCAGTTTTCGTTGCCACACTATCGTGTCTTTTTTTTTGAGTGCAGAGGAAAATAATTCGGTGATCAACGAGCTGATCGTCTCGAGTGGACTCGACTATTAACGATGTAATTGTGAAGAAAGCAGAAAAAGGATGGATACTCACACTCATCGTGATCTTTGGCGGTAACGGTGAGCACCGTGTGCTGGATGTCCTCATTCTCGTCTACCTCAGCCTCGTAGAGGCCCTTGTCGAAGTACGGGGGATTATCGTTCTTGTCGGCTATCCCGATACGAATGAATTTCGTTACTGCAACACGTCAAAGAAAATCCGTTCCGTTAAATATCGCGGCACTCCAATGTACTCTCCAAATAAATTATATCGCGACCGTCTACAAAGCAGAGGATAATGGCCGCGTAAATCCACTTCTCCCTTGCGAATTAATTCCGTCGAACATTAGAGGCGCGGCTAATGCCTCTCCACTTTCGAGCCATGTATTTTTTAAACAATGTGCACATTCCGTAATAAAGAGTACTCGAAACGTCCATCTCGAGTGCCCTTAATGTTTAACTACTCGTTAAACGTTAATTCGCAATTTTTCACGAGACACTGCGAATAAGCTGCGTTTGCGATGTTGAAATATACACGGAAGTCAGATGATTAATCAGACGCTACATCTCTCCTCGATCAGTTTCGCAACGCGTCCCGTGTTCGATAGGGGAATCTGTTTTTCAACAATTTTCAAAAGATACATTAATATGTATTGGATGCAAGCTGCGCTGGGCAAAACTCATCGAGAGAAATTGTCGCAAACTTTAATCACCAAGCTGTACGATATGTCGCAAGAAATACATTCGCAGACGTCTGTCGTACGATCGTCAAGATTAGAGTTTCCCCAATCAAAGTTGGGACAAAGCATGATTCCTGATTGGTCCGCTTTCCGTCCGCCAGCTTTAGGGACGACGTGAGTGCGAGTGAAAGAGAAGCTCTAAAACTGAAATGATCGAGGCACACTGCAGCTTCTCTCTCATTCACTTCCTCCCTACAAATAGCAGGCGGTGCCCTAACTCCGACTTGAGAGGATAATGTCGCGCGCGTGAGCAGCGGTGACAATGTTGTTTCGCAATTGTTATTTGCATGCTATGTTTATGCGGACGGCGGCCTCTTCTGTAAAGAGGTGTCAGCGAACTATGAATGCTGCAAGTTCCTTCAAATACACTCTATTCTTTCCCTTCTCTCCCTTCCCTCAGAGGAACGCGATACTACGCTTTACATAACAAATGTAATAAAGATAAGCCGGAGTGCCTTCCTTTGCAGTATGCAGTATGCACGAATGCAAAATTCATACGGCGTGTTGGTCACATTTTTGAGATCCGGCTGATGCGCCCCGGGGAATATTCTATATCCATTCGCGCAGGTGTCGCCGCTCTCAAGAAGCTCTCGGAGTAATGCACATAATCAATTATGTATTAAAATCTCGACTGCGGCAGTGCGAGCGCTCCTGTGTGGCGCGCGAGAAAATTCATTATGACACAGCGGGACTGACCCGGCCGCGCATTTGTCCGAAGTTACGGAATATTTCCAAATAGAAATCATTCGTGCGCGGCTGTAACACACATTTCGCGAATGATTAAATATTTGTCGCTGGGAACTTTGCATTGCAACATTGCATATTAATCTACACGGTTGTAAAATCCGACGTTAAGCAGAATGGATGCAAACGTGGACGGAAAGCAAACATTAGTCGGGCGTACATTATCTCCCGTCGGAGAGATCGCAAATATCGCGAACGACGGTGTCTAGCATTGAGAAAAATCCCTCTCGGTTATCAGAATAAAGGAAATACGTTTGTTGCTCGATGATCGTCCGGCAAACAGATCGAACATTACCATTTCTCAGACCATTTGTCATTTTAACGAACGTGCACTCGCTTGAGATACAAGCACTTGTTCTCGTTGATTAGCTCAGTTGCGTCATAGAAGTAACGCAACTTCTCCATTACAGAAGTGTCGCTGCTTGGAGCAGCAAATTGAACGTAACAGATCATCTGTTGCCACTACAACGGGGTTATTCGTTATCCTATATCAGCAAATCCTTTGTTGTTGATGTTCCATTTAATAAGCAAAACTTTTTCTCTCAGTGCGCGAGTGTTTTTTATGGGATATTTACATATGAGAAATGATACGGAAAAAAGGCTTCCGGCGGCCGCCCGACTCTCCTCCGCGCATTATGTATTCCCGCGGTTTGCTCTTAATGTACTTCGCGCGCCGAAGTGCGGAACTTGGGCGATAAAGAAGCCCAGGACCGTTAATCATTTTTTCGCCCCGCCGCGGAAATTTAAGATGGGCAATTACCGGCCGCCGCGGCAAAAAGGTTAAGTAGTTTCAGATAACGGCACTTCGTTCCGGAAGTGGACGTTTATTGATGGAACTGGGTTGCCCCGCTAACGTATAATTGCGCTGGCTCTCTTCTCTTTTGTTTTTTTTTTCTAAATTAGTGTATTAAGCCATTAATCGCATCAACGGCGCAGGAGGTGCAATAAACAAGCGATAAGTTCCGCATACATTCTGCATAATCCACGACGGATAATGAGCGCGAGGTAGGATAACGTTCATCATTTCACGAAGTTCAACGATAGGCGACAACCCGGTCGCTTATCGTCGCGAGGAGATCCGCGAAACGTTCGATTAATTTCGCAGCCGTCGTTGTCGCCCGTCCTCAGAAAAACGGAGAGAGCCGGTTATCGCGACGGAAACGCCGATAAAAGGGCGGCGAAATTAATGGCGAATTTATCTCGGATTAATCGGTGAATCGAATCAGCGAGAGCCGCGGCTTCATTCGACGCGCGTAGCGCGCTCACTCGCCCGCTCATTGTCGAGGTCGCCGTTTAAAAGCGACGGCCGCGCGATTCGCGTCTATATTTGTTTAGCAAAAGCGTCCAATCGACATTAACGTGTTAGCGTAACGTATGTACACCGAGCCACATTAGCGGGAAATCCATTAAAATGCGTTCCCGAGTCTATTCGACGCCGAGCGGGCCGTGATATTGCACCGCGGCCAATTTGCTCGGAGAGAGTACCGTCAAGCTGCGCCGCCAAGGATTCTCTTCATCCCGCCGTCGCTGCCGCCCGTTCAACTCCGGCCGTTTCCTCCGCTCGACAAATACTCGGTTGATTAAGTTAATCCGAGCGCAGGTACCCCCCTGTGTCTCTCTCTCTCTCTCTCTCTCTCTCTCTCTCTCTCTCTCTCTCTCTCTCTGTTCTCCCTTCCTCTCGCATGCGAACGCTTTCTCACCGAATGTGATAGTTCAGAAATGGGGGATCACGTGTGAGCCTTAACGTTCGCCAGTGTATGAGCTTCGTTTAATTTCATTAGGAGTTAATTATATCCAAGAGGATTCTCCGTGTCGCGCGCTCGCGATTATGTCCTTAATAGGGATTAAACTCTCCCCGAGTTGTTTTTCAAGTGAGAGTTTCATCTTACGCGCGCAACGCGCTGTCGTGATCGCTTTGGCACCCGATGACTTCATCTTCCCGATTTTGCTCTTATCTTTTAAGCCTGTATCGTACGTTAGCGAGAATCAACTTCGTCGGAAGGAGGAGAGGGGGATTTTCCCATGACAAACACGGATACGCTGAGATATCATATATACAGGATGTTGCGTCAACATATTGATCAATATGGCGGGTTGCTCACTCGCTTCGCCGGCAAGCGTGCTATTCAGCTCGGACTTAGCGATATACTTATTTGCAAAATAAATTGCGCTCATTTCTGACGTTAAGAGAAACATGAAAGATTGTTGTACATCGTCTCATCCATCATACCGATCTGTGTATTAATGCAACATCCTGAGAATAAAATCAACTTCACGACGCCGGAAATGCACGCTCGAGATTCTCGCCGAACAAATATTTTACTTCGCCGGGACGTTGTACTTTCAAATAGAGCGCAATCGAGAAAATATTATATAATACGACGTAACAGTGTTATATAATACGACGAAACTGCTGAGAGAAATATATATATATATATATATATATATATATATATATATAGAAAGAGAGAGAGAGAGGAGCAGAGGGAGAGAAAGATGGCTCATGTTAAAACTCTATCTTCTGCCTATTTAATAAACTTATGAAACAAAGCCCCTCTCCCGTTAATCCCGGGATGTTGCGTCGTCAATATGCACAATTACACGAATGTATAAACTGATCCGACACGGGAATATTTGCTGTCACACGTGGCACCGTTAAACACACCCCCAACCGTTGTTGAAGCGTCGCTGTTACGGAGGACGGGTGGACAGAGGATGGAGATTTATCGTCGGCGGTAACCACTAACTTCTGCAAAATAACCGGCTCATTTTCGCGCGAAGATCGCGCCGACGATAAACAGCCGCGGAGGAGCGGAGGGGAAGTGCATGATTGATTCGTAAGCCCGCTGCTTCCGACGTAACCGGGATAAAGTTACGAAACGGATGCGTGCGCGCATCGCACGAGCGCGCTTGTGTATCATGATAGGTGAAATTTACGTAATGATAATTCATCATTGCGCCTATCGTAAATGTTACGGCCTGGTTGTACATCATTGTTAACGGGCGAACGTCAGTTTTCCTTTTAATAGGTCGGCGTTACCCGACCGCGCGATCTACGATGCAGCCACGATGTACTGCGATGCGCGTTCGCACTCGCGAATTCGTGTATATCCCCGCGATAATGCGATACTGGATTACCATAATCGAGATAGATCGCGCGCCTTCCGGTACGAGAAAGTGTTACGCGCCGGTCCGGAATTTATCTTCTTTAGGGGAGCTTTTATATATGTATAGGATTAACGCACGCACGCGCGCGCGCGCATACACACACGTGTACGGTCGAGGAGTTTCCATTCCTTATTCAAGATGCCGTGTCTCTCCTTACGTCTTCGTTTTATTCAGGATTTCCAGAAGACATCAAGTTTTAAGTAGCGCGCGTCTAAGATACAGTTCGATATATTCCTTTTCGGACAAGAGGGGAAAAGAGAGAGAGAGAGAGAGAAAGAGAGAGAGAGAGAGAGAGAGAGAGAGAGAGAGAGAGAGAGAGAGAGAG
>NW_022639502.1:935950-938195 GCF_010583005.1 Odontomachus brunneus | reverse complement strand
AGAGAGAGAGAGAGAGAGAGAGAGAGAGAGAGAGAGAGAAAGAGAGAGAGTGAGAATGTCGCGAACCAAGAGAGACAATCTTGCGAAATAATTACGAAATAATTACGAAATAATTACGGGTAAAATTGCGTATCAGGGATTGGCAATAGAGAAGGGCCGCGGTTGTGTCATACATAATAGTGCAGATAAATGTGTAATGAATAGGAATGTTCATTGATAAGTAAGATTTCGAATCAGTAATTGGTTTTGATAACGAAAACGGTGCACGACGAATCCGCGTTACCATAATCGTACCAATGCATGTTTATAATTAATTAATCAATAACGTGGTATAAGCATAGCCATAGCGCAGGCTACCGCTAATGGATATGTGAATTAATTATCGCTTTATCCACTTGTATTAATGGACTTTGTTACGTAACGTCGGCGTAACAACGTAACAAATATGCAATATTCGGATCACGTTTCACTGGAAAATATCAGTTACTCTTAGCGCGTTGTCTTTATCTTCTTCGAACTTTAAGCACACGATGGATACGTATCTTTCGTGTAATTTTAGAATATATTTTAATGGCTATTAAATCAACATCAACCGCCGCTTTTCAATGAGCTCGTTTTTTTGTCGGAATCTTGTATTAAAAAAGTGCGCTCGCTCGCTCGCTCTCTCTCTTTCTCTGTCTGTCTTTCTCGTCGCGTATTCCCGCGTCTTTTGTCGCAACGATCCAAAGTTTTCGGAGGTATTCATATCGCAAAGGGGATTCGCGGAACTCTGTCGAAGTAACAAATTCCCGCGCGCCGCCCGGTCAGAGGATCAAATCAGAATCTACCGCGGTGAGAGCTCGACGCGAACGACGTCGAGGGTGGCGCGATCGACGATTTTTTCCCTCGGACTCCCTGCAACGCGAGGTACATCGAGAACCCTCTCCTCTCTCTCTCTTTCTCCTCACCAGGGAGAGCTACACCCAATGACGGCACCCGACGGTCCCACAAAACGCGTTACTGGGCCACGGGGTAAGAAATCGATGAAGCCCCCACCCCTCTCGCCCACACACAACCCCTTTCCGCCTGGCCACCCCCGCGCAGCGAGCGTCGCCCCGACGGCGCCGAGAGAACATTCGCTTCTTAGCCGGCACCCTGCAATACTCGATTGGTTCCTAAAATACAAGCACCCTCGAGGCCTTTCGCCACACTCTTGACGTTGTAGAGAAGAGGGGTGGCTCGTTAACGCCAACGCGGCGTGCCTCAAGGGCCGGCCAGCCCGATCTGAAGTTACATGCTGCTAAGATTAAGGGCCGATCTCTGCGCATCGGTGGCTGTTACCCGCTCACAGCTGGCGCGTTTTGATTAATTTCGAAATTTCCTTACTCCCGGATTGCCGCACCGCTGCTTCGATAACACGCGTCTGCTGCCAAAGTCCGTGCGCGCACTGGCAAACGCGACACTTGCCATGATAGCTGTCCACTTTACGATTGTCAATAATGTCACGTGATTTTTATTAATTATTATGGAGAATTACCTTTCGTGATTTTGTAGCAATTAACGATAATTTCATAATTTTCGTATAATATCGTGTTTATACTAGCGTTTTAACGACTGTCACGATGCAATCTATTAATACTGTTGTTACGCGATCCGTTATCTCTCTGTGTGTGTATATAAAAACAGCAGATTGTTATTCAATGTAATAAAATCGAGCAGTACGATCATCACAGTCGTGCTTGATTAAATTTGCGTGTTCAGATGTCATACAAATGCTACTTCATTATTATTATCAAGACATAATTTCTACGCTTTGAGACAGATCTCCTCGGGCGGAAGCAGAACAATGTAAATGCAATTTGCCCGTGTTTCCTGTGATTTTCAACGTCACGCATTATGAGTAAGTTTGAGAATTATACAAATATGATAAAAGTACCAGTGCATATGTACCATATAATCCTAGATGTTTTTATTGGTTTGGTCTTTAAATACGAATATCTAAATTTTCAAGACAGAATATATATACATACACCTACATTGTACCTATACATATATATATATTAAAAGTTCAAATATTCGTATTTAAACTTTCATTTTGATAAAGATCAAAATAAGAATGTCCAGGATTAGATATTCAGGTATTGATACTTTTATTACCTTATATTAACTTTTGAATATTTAAACGAACATTTAAATGTTTAATATTGAGAATATATATATATATATATATATATATATATATATATATATATATATATATATATAT
>NW_022639502.1:919394-935820 GCF_010583005.1 Odontomachus brunneus | reverse complement strand
ATATATATATATATATATATATATATATATATATATATATATATATATATATATATTGAATATATACTTTCATATGCAGAAAGTTTAAATATTCGTATTTGAAGATCAAAACAATAAGAACATTCAGGATTAAGTACGTGCCCAGACATTCGTGCTTTATCTTATATTATAATATATTATAATATATTATATGTATATTATAGCATATATAATACGTATATATGATTTCTTATACACTTGGTTCTCGATTTTCCCGAGGGAATTGTTCATAAAACATCTTTGTGGTCGGTTTGGTTAGACCTGCAAGCCGCGCGACATCAACGAGACCCACGGTGCATCTTTATGCATTCACCCTCTGATCGCTTTATGGCCCGTGATGCATCTTGCGCGATTCCATTCAGTGTAATGAGGCGGACGAGGCGTTGACGATTTTATGCCGCGAAAGGGACGGCTCGTCATTTTGCTTTAGCGAATGGAGTTCTATCGCGCGAGGCAATCTGACGGCAAGGTAGCGTCGAGCATACGACACCCTCGGGTGAACGTTAAGGGCGCTTTTACACGTACACGAGATAATCCCGCGGAACAACGAAGGCCACCTTTACCAAGAGACGCGTTGACGCGTCGCGCCTGCTCTCTAATTGTGTTTAATTTAATCACCCGTAGCGGAGCGATTATCGACTCCAGGGAACGATTGCGAGCAACGTCCGATGAGGGCGTGGATAAGCCGCATTAATTCAATTTTCTTTCTCCGTGCACGCAGGGCAAACCGCCAACAGACCTGACCGCGCCGAATTTCCACGCTTCTTCCTCTCTGTTGTCTTTTTCACGCGATCCAAGGGGAGACCTTTCGCTCGAATTTTTTCAGCGAGCATACTCGCCTCCTGCAGAATTTTCGCAGAAGATGGAATTGGCAGTGGACCAATTAATCGATTAACGCAAATTACGGTACACACACGCACACACACCCACATACACGCATATATATATATATATATATATATATATATATATATATATATATCATCGAGAGAGATACCTCGGACGGGGGCATCGCGGCGCCGTAAATTTTAAGCGATAGCACGCGCCACGCGAATTAATTATCTGGATGATTAACTCTCGCGTAGCGCGAAATTTATGCCGATCGGCCGGCGGTTCGCGAGTTTGGAGAAAAGTCGTTTCGAGATGTCGTTTCGCTCGTTAGTGTAATTGAAGAGCGGGTGAGAGAGTGGCGAACGTGTCACCATCTCGTCGCAGATATAACCGCGTTATACGACCAATTGGCGTAATAGCGACCGCGCGATATGTACGCGCGGTTTTTCACGGATGCGTGTAACAGTTATTAAAAACCGATACACAAAGATCCAAACGAGAGCGCCAAACGGACGATCCTCTGATTCTCGCGCAGCGATAACGTCTGCACAAAGTGAATAATAAAACTCTCAGGCGACCACGAGATTCAACGTGGAATGTGCGGTCGGGAATACGACCTTAAGCAGATATAATAAAGACAGCTGCGGGCAGAGGTAATCTCTGAAAACGAGCGTAATCGATGCAACCGCCATCTAATTACAGATAGAGCAACTATTATCTCGCAGTTGTCTCTCCGCGCACACGACCATGTGACCATTTTCGCGGAATTTAACAGATGAAGTTACATAACGGCGCGTAACGCACGTCTCTGCTAATTTTCCGGATCCAAAGCCAGCGCGTCACGCAACGATCTCGACGATCTCGCTGTATCGCGACCCTGCAGATGTGATCTGCTATCCTCTGTTAGCGCAATCGCGTGTCTGTGTCTGTAATTGAGAATCTCATCTCCTCAGAACTGTGCTCGTCTGTGAGTTATTCGTTCCTGCTTTCTGCCTGAATGCCTTGGAGTGAAATTTCACTTCCCAAGTAGAGTGACTGCCAAGTCACTCGAATTGGAGTGATTTTTCACTCACGTAGAGTGAACTCTCCGCTCTGGAATGTAAAATGAATCTTTTCACACGAAATCGAACATGGTGAATCTAACGTATCGCAACCGCCACAGGAACGAATTCACTCTAACAAATTGAAACTGACTTGTATGAAGTCAAAATGCGCTCCGATTTGCAACGAAACATTCACTCTCACAATTCCGAGCAATAGAAATGTACTATCGCGAATTCTCACTCATTTTGAGTGAGATTTTTCTGCAAAAAATTTTGAGAGTATATCTTTGGTTATGCAACGACTTGAATATTTTTTTCTAAGGAAGTTAGAAACACATTAAATTGTTGCGATTGTGCGAGCTACTACTCAGGGATTTATGAGATATTTATGATATAAGTCGAAATGATAATATACGAGACATTCATCGTCACAACTGCGACGGAATATTCAGCGAAAGTCGTAAGTATTTTCATATGAAGAGAGTTGTGTATACACACACACACACACACACACACACACACACACACACACATATATATAAAATAGTTTCTTTCATATAAATTTTTTTCAATTTTTTGCTGTGTTTCTAATAATGCAGAAATCAGTAAAGTCTATCTTGCTAAATAAATTTTGCTGAGAACGTAGCAAATTCTTAAATAACACATTTCAATGTCTAAATATGTAAATGGCACATACGAAAAGAGAAAAAACATAATAAATTTCTACATAATATCAATCGGTTATAAAATTCTATAGTAAAATTCTATAGCAATGTTTGCTATAAAATTCCCTCCAAGTATCTATCAGATAAGAGTGTAACAAAGGTCTAATGTTTACTTCGTGTAATGCCACTGTTGCTTCTGTCTTAACCGATCAACAATAGCTTGCAAATGTGATCATTCGATGCGCTTCTAACTTCACCGCAAAAAGAATGTTAAAATCGTCTCGCAACCGAGGTGCGACCGATGAGTGTAAATTCGTCGAGTGAGCGTGTCACCGCTTTGTCACGCGATATCGTCACTGAAACGTCAGTGCGACGTCCGCACCTTGGCTTCTTGCCGGCAAATTATCTCTCGTGAGCGTCTTCGATATCATTAGCGATATTAGGATAATTAGGAGCATCAACTTCCGCGATCGTGAACTCAAGGGCAACAACAATCCTAGCTATGCATGTTACGTCTCGTGACGTTACATTAATACCCCGACGCCGATCTCGCCGTCTAAAAGCCGACGGCTAATTAGTCCTTCGATATTACGTGCGTAGGGGAGTTGTTGATCTACTCTCGTGAGACGCTCGAGCCCGAAGTTGCGGAATAGCGGGAGTTGGAATGCGCGCATAGGGGTGCTCGCGCGGGATCGATCCCGAGTGAAAGATCGAGGGCGAGAGCGGTGCACGACTTTGCGAAGCTAAACTAAGAACGGAGGAAGAACCCTTGTAATGAGACAGAGATTGATTCACCGCGATTCGCCGCAACGTCATTCGGCGTCTATCTCGCGGGCGGCGTGTTCTCGTGAAAAATCGACCCATCGGAATGAGGTAATCCGCTGCGCTTCAGTCATCTCGGTCTCGTTTCCTCGTTCGTGAGGATTCGAGGAGGATTGAAAGACACGCGCGTATATAGGGATTCCGTTCCTCGTAACAACCCGATCAGCGAATTTCCTCTCGCGTAGCCGGAGCTCCGCCGCGTCTAAGGTAGCTTACGTAAACTTAGGACGGCCATACATCACCGGCGCGAAGTGCGTTCGATCATCCGCCGTATAATCCGGATCTGCCCCCGTATCTGTCGCGCAACGACTACCGCACTTTTCGCCTCATTCCTTCGGGAAATTTTCAACGAGTTTCAGTCTCGCATGCAGCCGAAACGCTTCGCCTGAGAAGCGGCCAGGTGTGTTGCATCTCAGTCAGGCGTTTTCCTCGCCTAGCGCAATGATCATTCGCGGAAAAGCAGAATGCTGCGCGTTAAAGTCGAGCGGCTGCGAATCCCTTTACGTGCACTCCGCTCTTTCACCTGGTTTGCGAGAACGCGTCGCGAATATATATCTCGCGTAGTTCGCGCGCGAAAATACGACGGGAGGACGAGGCGACGGTATGCGCGCCCTTAGGTGGAGGAATCCCGTCGCTCACGCGGCTAAATACGCGTGGCAAAAAATCGCGCTCGACTTAATTACCCCTTCCTCTCTCCCCGCCGCGTGTGGCCCGAGGGATAAATCTCGGAGCGAGATAAATACTCGACGATATATCGTCGCGAAAAAATGGCACGGCGGTGAGCCGAGCCGAGCCGAGCCGCGCTCTCCAACGAGGGGTTGCCCGCGGCTCTATCGCACCCCTCGACGTATGCCGGACGCTATCACACGTCTGTGTTGTACACGAACGCGTGGAATTCGTCCCGGAATCCTATGGTATCGGTTCCACGCCTCGCAAAATCCTGTGAAACAGAAAGAGATAGAGAGGATGAAAGGGGAGGAGAGAGAAAGAAGGACAGAGGTAAGGGGGGAAGCGGTATCGTGGAAAGCGCACCGACACGGCGTCGCCCATAATTCGCCCCGGCCGTCCTTCCTCCATCTACGCGACTTGAACAAAACACTCGGATCTGTTCCGTATTTCACGTGTCAGTCTGCACGCCAGCTATGTCTGTGCCATTACTCGTCGCCGTTTTGCTCCTTAGGATATAAATTGCACGTGAGAACGACGTGCGTATACATGTGGCTGTCTCGATGCCACTGAATCTCTCTTTCGTTAGTCTCGCGCGACCGTAAATTTTTCCGAGGATTAACGCTTCGGCGGATAACGCGTCGTGTACGGTATTCTGGAGACGGTAAGTAATGTGTATCATATAAATGTGACGGTCAAAGTATCGCGAATGTTAATCCTTAAACGACAAGGGTAAAATTATGGGACATGAATAAAATAGAATGAGGTTGTGTATAACCCCGACAGTTTTTTAGTTCATTTCTTTTCTCCTGCATAGTAGAATTTATATTAGGATAAACAGCGATTTTTTTATCACAACAAAAACATATTCGTTTTTTGTATTAGAATATTCTTTCAGCATTTAACGTCTAGCATTTAACTTTGATGCGAATATGTTATCAACTTCCAGTGAATTGCATTGAAAAATATATACCGAATGGTTTCATCGTCGATCTCATTTTGTGTCGTTTAAGGATGTATCTGAGATACAATCGGTGACAAAAGTGCTTCAAATACAAAAAATTTGAATATCTGCTTCAAACATGTAGTAAACCTAGTGATAGTGATTTACTGATATAAATGGTGGCTAACATAATCGACTTGAAAATTTTTTCAGATATTATAGATAATATTAAAGAAATTTTTTCAGATATTATAGATAATATTAAAGAAAAAGTTACCCAGTTTTATCAAATTGGTACTATTTTTATATAGCTCAGATACATCCTTAATCCTTTCGGCATATATGTCTCGGGACGTAAGCTTTCCTGACTATTAATAATAACCGTGTTCAATTGAATAAATATTCAATTGAAAATTCAGAACACACACACATCGGCTATCATTCTACTTTTATCGTTGAGACAAATATGCCCTCCTAAAAATCTCAATGAGACATCAATATTCCAGCTATATCCTTTTGCCGCTAAACACAAAACTTTTATTTAAGATAAGCCAAAATTATAGAAAGTTCCCTTGAATAACTAACAGTAAGATTTGAAAAATGGCATATAAGGCATATTATCCTCCCACTATTATATTAATATTAAAAAAGTAGTATTAATATTTAATAGCATTAAGACATTCGTCCTTGCTCCTTATATGCCATTTTTCAAATCTTACCAAACTTTTAATTCTTTTACTAAAACTACGTTATATATTAATGTATTATATATTTAACGAAGAGAAGATAAAAAAATTCTACTTTCAAGAAACAAAATTAGTAGCAAAAGGGTTAACGCAGAGATTATTTGTGACTATTTAAAATATATCAAGGTATCTTAATATATATATCGCAAATGAAATTTAATGAGAAATAATTTCCTCGAGTTTGATCTGCACTGATGAAGCCCTTCGTCGCAACCCTTCAACTCTTCTCCCGCTTCTGAAACGTGTTTGTCACTCGATCTCCGATGTTCCCGTAACTCTATACGCAAGTTTCGCGCACGCTCGCTCGCACATGAACTGCGACGTGGGAAAAAAGCAGAAAACTGCTCGCGATAAAATGATTAAACGATTTCGCAGCCGCGCCGCAAAGTTGTCACACATCCGCGTGCGAGCTGCCGAGCGCGTGTAATGGCCGGTCGTAAAAAGCTCAGGAAATTGACGAGGACGTTCCCCGGGCTTTCGCGTCGGCGAACTTTTAAACGCGACCGATGCGGAATTCCAAACGACCCCCGTTTGAAACGGCCCGGCCTCGATCGTCGTCGAGCAGGCGACGAGAAAGAGATTTACAGCCCCGGCCACACCAGACTCGGAATTCCTCGTTCGTTCTTGCCGCGATGGCCGCGCTCTTCCGTCGAAAATATTCGATATTTTTCGCCGGCTCGGCGAACGCGAGTGAATACGCTCCGAGAGAGAGGGGAGACGACGACGGCGGCGGTGGCGAAATTTACCGTCGACTTTGGTAACTCTCAGCAGAGAGGAAAGGGGGAGTTGGTGAGAGCCATATATATCCCGAGACCGGGCGATGTCAAACCCTGGTCGGGACGATATATTTTGCTTATCGGGAAATGTTAAACCTCCACCTCGCGAGCGCGCGCGAGCGCACATGGTGAGGATTATTTCAGCCAGAGGAAGTCGACGTGAAAAACGCCGCGGTCCAAGCTCGTCTATGAATCCCGCAGATTACTTCCTCGTCCTTTTGCTCGCATTCTTAGTCTCACTCGCTCGCTCTGAGGCTTGGCGGCACCGTCGAATTAAGAACGTTCCTTCTTCCGTTTCGATTGCAGCTCGCGAGCAAACGGAGAACTTCGCGATTTCGTCCCAGCCTTCGTTAACGCGCTCTTCATCTCCCTTCATCCCCCGGTGGATCGCTTGTGGCGTTAAATTATTCGTGTAACAAGTTGCTACAAGCCGCCGGTGGAACGAACTTCCCGATGAAACATTTCCCCCCTTCGCACGAGTACGTGTCTATTTAGATCGGCGGAAGACGCACGTGGCGCGCGACACGAACTACCTTGCGTTCCGGAATCGCTTTTCCTCAAGAGAAGCCGGGAGAGATTTATCCTTTATATTCGATAGGTCGTTTTTATTTTTCGATCAGCCCGTCGCGCACGCCGCGCTACACGCAATTTGTCGGGCTATCGTGTAACGGCGCGCGCGCGCGCGCGTGTGTGTGTATATATATACTTCAACACAGCTCAACTTCAACTAAATAAGCTGTTCCCTCGTATACGATCGAGCCAGGCATCTCGCCGCACTAACGACGTTAAAGTTGAAAGGGCAAGTGCACGAAGGAAACGCGTGACATTACTACGAAAATTGCATTATCCCCGTAAATCATTCCGTCACGTATAAGGGACGTTACACAGAGTGAGGTTTCACCAGCTTCTCCTCGGTCTACAGATTGTCTCATCCGTCAGTCCGGGAGAGTCGATCTTTTCCGACGCGAAAGTTCACCGAGGTTATTCGCCGCTCGGTATACAAAATGGCAGAAGCATTACGCTGTAAAACGTGTATCGTCGCTCTCTTATCGACGTGTTTATCATCGAGGATACGTCCCGCGTGGCCCTGTACATTCGCCGCCGCGGCTTTCCCCCGTTCTTGTTTGCGTGGAGATTTATCGACCGCCACGCTGGATGAGAGAGAGAAACTTTCTTTGTGGGTCAAAGTAGAATAATGTTGCCAAACGAGACGGTTGTAACGGTTGACGTTGATCCACGATCGGAAGTGCGCGAAGTCGAGGGAGAATGTTTCCGCAGCGCGCTAAGAAATGTTTGTATCGTGCTGAAAATTCGCGGCCGGTGGCAAAGAAAACCGGGCGCAAACGAAGTTTCCTTGTGACTATCATTAATTCCTTTTCACCGCGCGCCCCATATCTCACGTCGCCCAACTCGCTCAACACACGCGGGATTCAATGAAGCTTACTCGAAACGGGGAAATCGTTGGAAAGAGTTTCATCATACGCCGAGAGAGAAAATTTCCAACAAGTAAGATATATTTTTTCGGTGGATGTTAATGGCATATTTATTTATACCACACATACAAAAGATCTTCGGTTGGGTTATTTCCAGTGAATTGTGAACGAACCGGAAAATTGCGGTTGAAGTTAGCAGAATTTCGTTCAAGTTAAGATTTCTAGTTAGAATTCTGGCAACTCTTCAATCGATATTTTCCGGTTTGCTTAATCCAACCAAACGTTTCTTCCGTGTCGTATAAAATATCTGTCACAAGCAAGAAAATACACATTTTATTAAAACTTTAGTTTTTCATGAAAGCAGTTGATTACTCTATTTAAATAGAAAGCTTTAAATTTAACTACATGTATTATTGGTGCTCACCAAATAAATATTTTTTATTTAGTAAATATTTTTCTCTCTGTGTATATTAGAGAACAGTATAAAACACGCCCGATAATTTGAAGTAACAAAATTGAAAGCGTTAGCGGATATATATTCGCTAAAAATAATGATATAAAAACAACATCTACCGTGATCGCGCGCATCCACTTGTACGTTCATATTTTGTGAGGTGGAAGCTCTGATTATGAGATATTTGATATTGAAAATTTGCGGAATTTGCTGAATTGAGCTTCAACGATAGCAGTGGACAACAGAAGCCAAGCTGTTGTGGATAATTTCACGTGAATCGTTGATTGTAGAAAAAGAGAGAAAAAACATTTAATCCGGAAGTATCAGCTGTTGTGCAGGAATACCTAATGTCGGAAAAGCAATCGCGAAGCCGCAGCTTTAGTCTGGCGAAAATTCAGGGAAAAGGGGGGAACTCTGAATTTTTCACGGAATCTGCCATTGTCGATTGATGCGGTTGTAGTTTCACAGTTGATACGTGCTATCCGTTTCGCCAATATTGATGTTTGCGTCCCAACGCCGGACTTTTATGCAGCCTATTTGCAATCCAAAACGTTGCTCTTTAGAATATCTCACTTCGACCGCGATATTTTCTACGAACAACGATGGAGAGGCGGGATAGAAATATTCAGATACGCGGATGGACAAATCAGGAAGTGGCATACAGTCGCAGGTAGAATTTTTACCCGACTGAGGCATTGTTATCGCGTCGTGGTAATCGTCGTGGTCGTTGTTGTCGTCGTCTCGAGTGTTCGACCGAATAAAAAGGAACTAGCGCGTCGAGCACGGAAAAATTAAGGCGACCGCAGTTTCCAAGTAGCGACGATATTATCTCGGAGGAAAAGTGGCGTAATCTCCAGTATTCCCGCAGAATTTTTTATATCCGCAATCCCTCGCCTGCCACTCTGTGCCGTGGCCGATATAACAGGAGAAAGAAAAAAGGAAAAACCAGGGGGAGGAAGTAGAAGGAGAAGAAAAAAAGAATATGCTCTCCTCGCGTCCCGGACGCGAGACCGATCCGCCGGAAGCTTTACGCTCGACGTAAAAATCCCAACGACCCACCCGACATCGGATTTATTCAGCATGAACGCGAGTTTCCCCCCGCGCCGGGATGCCTTGCGCTCGCATTAGAATAATCAGAAAGGGGTAACCAGATTTATTCATGAGCGGTAACTACCGACGTAACCGGGAAAATCGCAAAGTACCACGCCACGGGATAAGGAAATTCGCGTAACGCCGTGACGCACGGCCTTTCAGTCTGCATTTTTCAAAGCCGCCGACCTGTCCGCGCACTGACTTTGATAAAAATTGCGCGCAGAGAGGGAGGAGAGAGAGAGCGGCCTTGCGCTGATGGATTCTTGATTAAAGTCGCGACGCGAAGAATCGTTCGGTCCTCTCGCTCATTTAAAGACTTCAATCAACCTCGGTTTCGCGCATTTCCCTCCCTATCCCTCCTCTCGCAGCAGACATTACCGCTCGCGTGCGCGCTCATAAGACGTCTGTATTTTCCATTTTCGTCAGTCGCATGTATATCCACTGCAATTCGCGTGTTGTGTGTACGTCTGAACTTGTACGTCAAATAAATAAATATTTACGCCCGCAAAAAAGGAAAAAACGAACGCTATGTAATGTTTTTCATTTATTTTTTTTTATTGCTGATCGTTACGGGCGGATTCACATTCCGAATAGCGTGCCTTCCTGTCGATGTTTTCGCCTAACAATGTGCATTTTCTCCCTAGTTCAGTTTTAATTAAAGGAATACGATTCTCTGATATTCTCGCCGCGGGCCAAATAATTTGGAATATTGATATGCGGCGGGAAGGAGTGTGAAAACACGCGAAGAGAGAGCCCATCAACAAATAGCGCGCGCTATTCGCGCTCTACGATCGTTTACGATGTTGTTTAATCGCGCCGGTTCCGCCACGCGCCGTGATGCAAGCGTGATACACCTTATTTCTCACGGCATTTGCGCGGGATAATTATATGGGGGATAATCACTTTTCGCGATGCTACAATCGCGCGGCACAGCACGTTTACGCGGCGTAATATAATGAAGCGGATAATCAGCTCTCTCGCGTGCGATACCTTGAGGATCCATTCGTCGGCCGTGATAAATTGCAGAGAATTTTATCCCTCCTAGCCGCGCGCGCCGTTAACGAACGTTCGCCGTGATTACATGGCTCCTGAGGCCGGGCCATTTTTAGACTGATGCGAAACGTGCTTGGAAATTTTAATTAAACTCAAGTCGAAGAATAATCCTTAAGCATGCGAGGCGTTATATTTTGTTCGTTTAGAGAACCGTAGGACGAACTGTGTAACAGTAAAATCTCGCGCGAGGAGAGAAGCTGAAAAGCGACAGAATCAAGAGAAATCAAAATACAAATATAAACCGTATATTCAATTTTTATACTCGTTATAAAATTTGCGATGTAGTTCCGGAAAAGTCCAGCTATCAATTCCCATGAAATTCAGTGAAACGATTCCAAATATTCCCAAATGAATATACCTAAAAGGTTTTTCGGTGCAACTAAAAATTAACTAGGAGATGACGTTATAATAATGAATATTTCTAAAAGCTTGCATGTCACAAAAATATTAGAAAAATCTGCAGAAAAATTAAAATAAATTTAAATAATATATTTCACATGTCACACTTATCAGTATTAACAGTACAGGAAATTCATCCCCACTCCAATAATCTAACAAACAATCCAAATTGTGTTACTGCTATATATAGGTACAATAATTATTTTAATATTACCTCATTTAATTTTAAACTGCGCCTTTTAGATGTGTTCATTTGGAAACATTTGGGAGTCTAGTTCACCGAGTTTCATGAGAATGAAAAGGATGGAACTGTAGCCATATCGACAGACGCATAATTAATGAGTAAAGTCATAACTCGTAGATCGACATTAGATTCATTGCGAATCGTGTAACTGATTTGTGGCGAGAACTGAATCGCGGTTATTACAGTTTACCTAAAGCATACAAGATGAAATTAACGGATACAGTTGCTTTTCGCGTGTGAAGCTTTTTGCCGTTTCCGTTTCGACGATTCGGCCAACACAGCTTGTGCACAGGCGAGCTATTATAAATTCCTCTTTATGCAAATACGGGACTGCGCGAACAATGCTATACTAATTTGCGGACTGTACGTTGGAAGCGGAGTTACTTGTTGGCAACCGACTACCCATTACTCGCTGTTTCCCCAGGCATGTATGCTGCCCTAAAGCGAGTATCACTGGAGTATCCTGAGCTTTCCAAGCGCACACTGCGAAATCATACGCGCTACAATATCTCTTTGATATATATGGATTCGCGATTCAAAGTATCCAAATTATAATGACGTACGCTTAGCGCAAAGTGATCTCTAATACCATTGTTTCCGGCTCTCTAATAAAATTGTGCCTGTGTGCTCCTTTTGAGCTCGTCTCGCGAATTAACTCTAGAATTAACCGGTAGACACAAACGATTAACAGAGAAATCATCCAACGCGATTTTATTATCAAAGTATACTTAACCATATGCACGTTTATCCAATGCAAAACATTTCTGTTTAACGACTGACTCTCTAAAGTTCATGTTTAATAGCCGTTATTTGTGAAACTTGCCCACATGTGAAACTGGCTCACGTGTGAAATACTCAGATCTAAATTTAGAGTTGGATTTGAGCTTTTTGATTATATTAAATCATACAATATACGTGGCGTTGTATTCGTAATTGCGCGATTTAGCTGAAAAATTCACACTCAACTCCAAATTTAAGTCTGAATATCTCACCTGCGATGAGTCTCGAGTAACGACTACTGATACAGGCCATTCTCCGAATATCATTGAGACGAGATCCATTCTGAATTAAAGTAAAGCCCGAGATCGTACCATCAGCATCAATGAGCTGAGGTTCTTCAAATAGCTCCGCGAGACTGCTTACGATTCGGAGATCGTCGGAAACACTCAACCCCACCTCGATCAAGTCGGTCGACGACTTGCGATTCAAACCCTGTAATAAATTTCGCGGTAGTTCCAGCAAATTTCGACGAGTCGTCCGCGTTCGCGCGTCGTCTACTGCGCGACAGTCTGTGGGTCGCGGATGCGCGCTATAAATCAGACTTTGCCGGGGCAAGGCGGCCCCGCTCGCCCCCATCAACCCCCTCTCTCGGGTCCGCCTTCGTTGTCGCTGATAATGAAAATCCCGTGGCCAGGATGTTCACGGATTCTTCCGCAATTCCGGGCGTGGCGCGCTTGAAAGGCTGCCAAAATAATTTCGCGAGAACGGAAGCCGGTGCGCGGGCGTGCTCGCGGCCGACGATTCTCCTACGAGATGGCGAGCCACGCTCCTTCCTTTTACAGATAACGGAATCAGTCGAGAGTACGTACTACCGCCACGGGTGGGGCACGCGGGGAGATTAAAAATTCCCTGGTTTTCCTCGCGGGATAGCTCGGATGCTGGCGCGATAAAGGCGCCTCGTGCCGCTCTATAAATAATCTTGCCCCTTCTACCCCCTCGCCATCGCGAAATCCGAGCACGCGTGCACCCCAGGTGCGCCCTCTCCCCTCCGGTCCATTGATTTACAACGACGCGCGTGGATCGCGATGAAAAATTAGTCGCTATCGACCACCAAGTTTGCGCAGCTCAATGCTTGATTTAAGGGTGAAGGGGGTAATCCACTTGTATCCCTCCGTCGGGAACAGAGGAGAATTAATGTGACTTTGTTTTCTTTTTGTTTTCTCTCTCTTCCTCTTCCTCTCTAGTGTCGTTTCTCCAACAAGACGAGGTCTCTGGATAATAATTCTCGAAAACAAAGTAATGATTCTCGAGGGTGAAGCGAGGTAAACATCCGCATCGGGCACGTATCTAATTCTGGACATTCTTTCTGTTTTGGTTTTTAAATACGAATATTTGAATTTTTAATATTTAAATACGAATATTTAAATATTCGTGTTTTTTTAAACCAAAACATTAGGAATGTCCAAGATATGTGGGCATTTTATCTTAACGAGTCACAGGTCGTCCCTCTACTGAAGAAGTGAACTGAAATGTTCACGAAATGTCAAAAACAAATCCATGAAAAACGCGGTACCAGCCTGGAAACCAGATCAGCACTTCTTTTTTTCACAAACTTCGTTATTTGTATCTGTCCTTCGCTCGAAAATCGTGTTCTTGGCGAGTACAACGATCGAAATACATAGAGTTTCTGAAATATTGCATAAGTATGGGTACCCAAAGAAGCAGATATTATTTGTTCGACAAACGGTGCGGTTAGGCAAACGCGTATGAGCACACACATGCTCGAATGCTAATTACGCGTAAACTCTGCTGACAGCAGCCCCTACAACTTGCGCGCTCAAACTTTTCGCTGTAAAACAGCGCGTTTGTAATACTTGAACATCGACAAATCGCCCAAAGTTTCCGCCTTCAGTTACACTCCTGCAATTACGCGAATTGCACTTAACATAGATTTTTCTGGAAATCATGAGATGAATATATACGTCTTTTCTTACCGAGTTTCAAAGATTAAATTATCTAACGATACATTCCTTAACCATCTCTTTAGATTCCAAATTTATATTTTCCTTTCTACTCTTAATAACTTATCATACTAAGAAAAATATATAAAAAATAAAAGATACTTATTCGGTGGGAGTGCTAATAACATATTTATTTACACTGAAAATAAAAAAGCAAAATATTTTTTAAATAAGAGATAATATACTTTTAAATCTAGAAATTTAAACATAAAAAAGTTATGTAAACCTAAAACATGGGTAAATTTTACATAGCGCTATTCTTGTTTGCAAACACCCGGGAAAATTATTGAAATCCTTTTTGTTTTAAATCAATTTTTCAGAAAACATCGAAGAATATCAATCTGCTGATATTGTTTTTGCAATTCAATGAGGTTGAGAAAAAGTTATAGTGAATAAACAAAAAATATGTTTTTAAGAACGATCACATTTGAGAAGTTAGTCTGGATAAATTTTACCCATGTTTAGAATTCTAGAGTTAAAATCTTAGCTTTTCAAGCAATTGTTTGCTCTCCTTAAATAAAAGAAATTGGATTTAAGCAAATATATTATTAGTAACAGTCGAATAAATATCTTTTATTTTTTAGAAATTTTCTCTCTCTCTCTCTCTCTCTCTCTCTTTCAGTGTACAAATCACACTGATAATTCTCTGAAAAGCTGACGGTGTCACGCGCGATGGTTTATCAGTCACGAACTGCTCGAGCAACTCATCAAAATCAGTCGCTCACAATTTACGGGATGCATTTATGAGACTGCAAACTCCGCCGGGAGAAGTTTCGGAAAACCACCTTCTCCTTGAGGAGACGCGTTTCCGGACACGTCGACGTCGCCGTCGTCGTCTCCGTTCGTTCTGCGGTTGAAAAGACGACGGCGACGAACTTCCCGAAGGAATGCGGCCGAAGTGCGCGAAATTCCAGCTGCGTCAGGACGAGAACCCGTCCTGATGAAGTCGTACTATCATCCTCGTTAAAAGGACCTCCTCCTCCTCCTCCCTGCGCCTCGGTGGGGTGAACGTGGCGCGGACGCGCGGAAGGCCTCCTATTTCACGCGCGAGAAGGAATTTCCAACATCCCTGTGGAGCGCCTGCCGAGCGGCGCGCATCGGGAATAAGAATATAAACTACGAGCTGTGCGCTTCTTGTCCGTCTGACAGTTCAGCCCCGTGCTCGCTCGCTCATTCGTTAACGGCGAGTGCAACAAACGCTCGCGGAATGCGCGCCGCGGACGGAACTCGGAGGAATTCGCGTTTTGTTTGACCGCCGTTACGGTTTAACTGAGGGATTACTTTCGGAAACAATTTCGAAGCTCGCGGAGCGATCCCGCATATCGCTCTGTGCCGGGGGTATCTTTCATTTGGATGAATGGCCGCGTCGATGAAAGCTCGTCAAAATTCCGAATGAAGTGCCGCGTGATGTATGTTGCGTCACTATTGCGATACGGAACTGCGATGTACGTGTATACATCGTTGTTCTGCGCAATAATTCATTCGGGATTTTCACTCTTACGCGCAATTCTTGAGTCGTGTGACTCTTTATTTATCTTGCTCCGTTCCAGCGCGCTTCTGGACATGCACAAAAGGCCCCGTGAAAATATTCGACGCGTGAATCCGGTTCGTTAATATCTCTTCTTTTTTTTCCACTGCGTCCTCTTTGTACTCTTATATAAAGATAAATTTTGCTGTCTATACGAGAGGAATGATGAGCGTGTTTCAGATTGGGAAATGAAAATATAGAGTGCCGGCGTAGCTGCGCTGCAATAACACGATAACAAACGAGCGCACGCTCGCAAATAAAGGCCGGACAATTCGATGAAAAAATGTGGAGCGGGATGAACGAGAGTTCAATAATACGAAATTATTCGTCGAATTAGATGTGTTATTCGAGCGTTAATTAAATATCAAGACAGAGAGCGATCGGCAGACACGATGATTTAATATCGCGTCGCGAAATTTGTTAATTGTAAGGCTGCAAAATCAAATTACAATTGCGGTCAAAATTACTTTGCTATTGTATTACATTACGTAAATACCGCTAAAATTCCGCGCATCAATAATAACGATCGCAAAATCAAATTACACAAATCGAAAATAACTATCTTCGTTTCGTACGGCGGATTAATCTGACCACGCGAATAACGCGCGATTTGTATTGCATTAATGCGGCGGCCCACTCGTCCCGAAAACTGAGGCACCGAAAATATGCGCACCGCGAGAAACATTATGCGGGAGTAGACGGACATAAATGAAAAATGACGCGTAAGCAGCGGGACGAATTAATTTCCGGCGAGCGTGGATTAATTTACGACCGGCTGCAAATTTCACAGGTCGGATCAAAATTTCCAGCGAAGTTACTTCGCAAAAAGGCCACGCATAAACTCTAAAACCTCGTAAATAGAATTCTTTCTTTCTCCCTCTCTCCTTTTCTCTCCTTCTCTCTCTCTCTCTCTCTCTCTCTCTCTCTCTCTCTCTCTCTCTCTCTCTCTCT
>NW_022639502.1:881672-919277 GCF_010583005.1 Odontomachus brunneus | reverse complement strand
CTCTCTCTCTCTCTCTCTCTCTCTCTCTCTCTCTCTCTCTCTCTCTCTCTCTCTATGATATTTTTATTAAATACTCTATTAAATACTCTTTACTACATTGCAATAAATATTTTATAAACTTCTGCGTTGAAGTAATCCCATAGTAAAACTCTGTACTGAACTAAGACGACCGACAATTTTTAGTCTGCTCTTAGTAAAATATTTGTCGACTACATACGCAAAGTATCCATAAACGGAATATACACTAGTACTGTGGGCTTTCTCTTTGCGTAAAGTTTTATTTTCAAGAAACTAGGATGCGTTTTTGTTTCTGTCTGTTTCAAGCTCTTTTCTCTAATCTCTCTTTTAAATTACTTAAGTAATGCGCGTTGCCATTGGCCACTTCTGTGTTTAACTGCTGTAAGCTCGAGAATGTTTTTACTCCACAGTGTATAATAAACTCTATTTATCTATCTCTTTCTCTCTCTCTATTTCACGCGCTGCGCGAGTGCAACGTCGAAGGCGCGCGCAGGTAACAACGCGATGCGCTAAGAGTTTGATGCGCGAATTTTAATTGCATCGTTAATTATCAACCGCGGAAACGGCAATGCGTTTGCCAGGTGTTCGCGCAGTTCGTCCCTCCAGGTTACGGCGGGAATCGCGCGAATCCCGTTGAATTCTCTTCGGCTTTCGGGTAACGAGACGTTTAACGACCAATGACACCGGTCGTTAAAACGCGCGAACTTGGCCGAATGGACATCGCGACTTTACTGCCGGTCTTTTTACGGGGTGATTCGTGAACTGAGCGATATTAAAATTTTCGACGCGATTTTTGCAGCAGCGAGACGCACGTGTTTTATGTTGGTCAGAGTTATTAAAACGTTCGCCGAGAGTTAGAGCGACGTTTACGACTTTATTCGCGACTTGGCTCCTTAAGATGAGACTTTCGGCAATGCTCCCGCGAAAGAAAGATCTCGCATATCTCGTTCAATTTCAGGAAGGCCTCCGCGAGAGAAATCTCACGGTATTATGTCTTGATAGATGACAACTGTTTGATTGTTCTTTCATTTCATATGTAGTATCTATTTTTAGCACTGACTAAAGTGCTATTAAGGCATTCCTAGGTTTCTAGCGAAATTTACTGTATTTCTTAACAAGACAGACCTTACTGACAATCTATTCCCGCACTATTACACTGAGAGAAAAAAAATATCTAAGAAATAAGAGATATTTATTCGATGGCTATCAATAACATATTTATTTTTACACTAATGTAAAATATTTTTCAAATATGAAAATACACATTCCCTTAAAACCTCAGCTTTTCTTGAAGGCAATTGTTTATTCTGTTTAAATAGAAGAATTTGGATTTAAATAAATACGTTGTTAAAAAGAGAGAGAGAGAGAGTATCCACTAAATAAATATCTTTGATTTCTTTCTTTCAGTGTGGGGAAATATATAGTAAAACTAAAAAGAAATTAAAAAGAATTAAAACTAAGAAGAATTGTGATGTGAAAATGAGACTACGTTCTCTCCTTGTGCTAATATAAAGTAGAGATACGTATATTCTCCTTTACATTTCCCAAGTTCAATGAATATCCAAACACATTGTAATGAAGTGAGTTATCCTGCATCTAAGTGAAGAAAGAAATTCGCAGAGTTCGGAACTTCGGCTCTAAGTTTCGGTTTAACGATAGCGCAAACTTTGTTGCGAGGAGTTTTAACGAGGAACTGTTATGCGACGTCATCCCAATATCGGACGATAATTAAACTTAAATCGATATGGTCCGAGGCGGGCCGAACTCGTTCGTTATCGCAGCGAGAGCATGCTGGCGAAATCTCGCTATGATCTCGCGACGCGAGATCTCGATAAGAATCCTCCTATGAAAGGATATTGATTCGGAATGAAGGCCGGCGACGGCAGCTGCCTTCTATCGCGAAAACGGACCAAGTAATCAGACTGGCGCTTCTGATTCCGGGCAGCAGATCGAATTGGCTACCGCGAGGGATTATGAAGGAGACCGCGATTGGTTAGTCATTAAGCCTTCAGAAATATCCAGCCCGAGTAAGAAACGTTCGGAAAATCGTAATTACAATTGACGTAACCCACCTTGTAACGTTAATCTCGACGTTAGCCAACCTTTTCCCTCTCGCCCTCGCCGTCACGTAGAACTCACTGGCTATCTCTATGAAGAATAATCTAATTGCTGTAACTTGGGTCCCTCCTCCCTCGGGGAGCAAGGGAGATTATTTTAATCTTTCCGGTGTCACTCACACCAGTCACACTATGACGTTTCTACATTAAAAAGAGACAGATGACACGATAAATGAATTCTTTTGGTCGTGAGTGACGAAAGAATATGAAAACTTCAAATTGCCGGACACGTTGAGTGTAATAAGATATTTCGTTTCCCCCTTCTTGCTCTTTTCGTTCAACATGCTTTCAGTGACGATGAAGATTTAATCGAGTGAAGCTTTAACGAGTCTTCTCCGTAGCCGGCTACACCGCGATCACTTTGCCGCTTTATTTGCCGTTAGTTGAGCGTTTCGCTTAACGCGGTATCATCGTCGAACAATTCAATTGCCTCTGTGAAATTCGTCGATGCAATTAGCTTGTCGCTTCTGATTAAATGCACTCTCTCTCTCTCTGTCTTTATCTGTCTCTCTCTCTCATCCTCCGTGCTGCGGGAGCGCTAAATCCAATTGGCCGTCGTGAGGGATGATAAACATGACGGATGGTAAGACGCGAAGAACAGGACAGCGGGAACGGATGGCACTTCGCCATTAGAGCTAATGCGACAAATGTGTTACCGGCTTGTCGAACGACTACGACGTACTCGCTCTATTCTCGTCTTCCTTTTTCACCTTCGACTCTCTCGATTCCTCTTTCTCGCCCACCTCTTTAACCGCCCTCGTGACATCTCCGGCTCTTCACGTGCAGCCAAAGAGGCGTACCTCTACCTGAAGTCCGGAGATCGCCGGAGTACGTCGAATTTCGCGTCGGTCGCAGTACGGAAGGACTTTTATTTCCGCCACGACTTCGTCACCGCGCCAAGGTGTACAAGTGTACGGGAAATGAAAGCGGTTAAGCTCTGGCGCGGTATCACCTGTCGATTAACTTCTCAAAGTCGATCCCCACAATTTGTGGTAGTTCGTTTCTACGTTCGCGAGAGGTACAATTGTCACGGCAGCCATGTTGGCGCCTTTCTAATTCTCCACATTCAGAGTGAGACAAAAGTACCAATGTGCCTGGCTACTGATAATACTGGCACCTAACTCTAGACATTCTTATTGTCTTTTGAATATTTAAACTTTCAATGTAGAAATATACATATATTTTACGTTAAAAATCGTTAAATATTCACGTATTCAATAAAAAAAAACAATAAGAATGTTCAGAGAGTTAGGCGGCGCTGTTATCAGTGTCCAGACATCGGTACTTTTTCTTAACTCGATATCTGCATCGAAGAAAGTATTACGCTAATGCTACGTTCGCGTAGTTTCATTAAAGCTAATTAGTTATCGAATCAAGCGTACTCTCTTTCTCTCTCTCCCTCTTGTTGGAAGATTGCGTCGCAAGGAACCTTTCATTTCCCATCGCGCAATTATAACTCCAGGACTATCGATGTCTTGGCATTTCCGTCGAATTCAACGTCAAAGAAGCTGCTGCTCCTCCAAGGACTTGATCGTCATTTGATAGATATCGTTCATGTCGACAACGTCGGAAGATATAGAGACGGCACGAAAGGGAGAGAGAGAAGAGGGACAGAAGGGGACAGAAGGAGGAAGAGAGGGAGAGAGAGTGAAACATAGAACACGGCGGGAGTAAACTCAACAGAAACCGACGTAACTTCGCCTCGGCAAATTTCCTCCGAATTAAGCGCAAAAGCGGCCGGAAGCCGCAAAAGCGCCTTTGAAGCGCCAAAGCCGTGGTGGCGCGGCGGCTCATATTATCTGCCGGTTCGGCTAATTCATTCGGGGGAGAGATGTACATGCCGATTTCTCCTCGACGCTCGACGTCTCAGATGCGAAGCGCGGCGCACTTAGTTTCCCCGCCGATCTCCTAGTTGAGAGAGCCTCGTCGCTTTGGAATGTCGGATCGCTTTAATCGTGGAAATCTGCGCGCGATTCAAGTGGGAGGAAGGGAAGAGGAAGCGAGGCGTTTCGCGAGGTCGGGACGCGCGCCGGAAGTCCCGTACCGTGGCGGTTGTGAATTCTCCGCCGATCTGCGGGAGTTGAGCTTCCCTTCGAGCGGAAATGGAACAGCAGACGCGATCACGGAACTAAATGGTATTTAAGATTAAAGGGAATACGCTAAAGGGCGCGATATGTGGCCATCGTGTGTGAATTTTGCGGTGGATCGTGGGCGAGAATCGTCCGAGCGAATGCGAGTCGAGTCTTGCGTGCAAAATGCGGTCGAGAAAACGACGAGATAATCCGCAACGAAGCTATCGGATTCTCGAAAAAATATTTTGTTGACGCATTCGGATGCATCACATTTCGAGCTGTCGCTCGATCGACTTCGTCCAGGCCGCGCGGCGCGAAATGCTTCGTCGTCGAACCTGTCCGTCGGCATGAGCCGGGAAATATCATGCATATGTCTCGATACGTATCATCAATTATTTATTTTGCCAGTGAATTTTTGCGCTCGCATCAATATTAGCGGATTTCGTGTATGTCTACCGAAACGCGCGCCAGTTAAATCTTTGTGGGGAAAATAACCGCGCGGGTGTTGAACAATAGAATCAACTAACACGCGCGATATGCGATTTTCGCGGAAAAACATACCTAACAAACACGCGGGGCCTGTAACACGACCGATATTTTTTCACCATTTTTTCGTGTCACGCACAAAAACATCATGCATATTCGTGGCGAACTGATTGCAGGGAGATATCGTTGAATGCGGAGTGCGCGCGTCAACGCATATTATTCATGGAACATGTTATTATTAAACAGAGGAAGGGATCGGGATCGCTTATGTATTGAAATAGCAGCTCAGATACGCACAGTACTACATGAATGATGCTGCCGAGATAATTCACGTGTAAACGCCGACAGCTCGCGCTAGATAGCGGAGCGCGTGTTATACTTAAGGTGACGCTTTATTCTTGGATCAACGCAAGGCCCGATCTCTCTCTCTCTCTCTCTCGTTCCCGCGCGTGCAAATCGTCGGAAGTCCAAGTCGGATGTGTTTGTTAGCGAAACAACCGCAACCACGCGAGAAACAAAGTCCAATATGCACGACCAAATAGGGGCTGGATGAAAATTCGGTGGCGTGAAATGACATCTCTGCTACCGCAATCGCAAACACTTGTCTGAATATTCAGCTGTATTAAAACTTGGTTGCGTCAACTGAGAATACTTGACTGAGTGTAAGCTCTTTCTGCTCCTACAATCGACTTTCTCATCCGATCCTTATTCTTGCCAGATGACAGAAAATTCAATTACATTAAGGACATTATTTTTATCTTTGCGCAATGTTCGCACGGTAGCTTTAAATCGATTTAATAATATCCATACCGATATCGCAGGTAACGTTCTCACGGTCAATGAACAAAGCCGATTTGATAATTCTCGATATTGTAATCACTAGTATTATTATGTATTATAGCATAAATGTTTGCAACGATCTGTGACTGCAACACGAATTATTAAATCGGTTTTTACATAGCACTGGGAGAAAAAATATCTGAAAAATATATTTTTTTAACGAGTACTAATAATATATTCATATCAATCTAAATTATTTTATTCGAATAAAATAAATAATATTGTTTTCGTGAAGAATTAAGGCTTTGAAAAAATTTATATTTTCGTATTTGACAAATATCTTTTCCTAACATAAAAATATTTATTTATATATTAGTGCAAGAGTAAATATGTAGTAGCTATCGCGAACCAGTGTTTTCTTGGATATTTTTTCTCCCAGTATGTCTTCGCGTGAACGTAGATCATGGTTGTTATTGAAACCGAGTTTACGTTGTAATATAAATACGCAGCTACGATTTCAGAGACCACGCGATGCTTGTTGAAAACGCGGAGGTGTTGAGGCACTCGCCAAAGTATCACTTTGTTGCAAGCACACCGCCGTAATTGATTCCAGCGATGTTATAGCGGAACCGTGGCATTCACCGGCAACGATCGCGCCTGCAAATTCAGCGGAAAGACGAGAGCGGAAAGCCCTCTTTTTAAATCGCGCAAACATGACGTGTTGTCTCTGCGCGCGCGTGATACAGCCGAATACACATACCGGATACGATAATTTCGCGCCACGGCAAGACGTGTCGCGAAATGCGCCAGGCACACGCGGAAAAATTACGAGCGCAGCTCCCGTTGTAATTGATCGCGATGTCGATGAGCGGCGAGCACAGCCGCTCGTTTAATATTAATCGCGGGGATAGGCCGTTAATTGAGCGAATGTTAATTAATCGACGGCACGGCGCAGCAGTGTGCACGATAGTACTCGCGAACAGAAGAATGCCGCTTCTCCGTGTACGATCCGACATCGATTCTTCGGAATTTACTCGAGGCGCCGCTGACGCGTCGACGCGAATGCTCGCAGGGAAATGTTTTCCCGTCGATTCGCACTCGCGCGACACCGACAACGATAGAAACATCGATAGACAACGCGACATTGCACGCGCGAAGCGGATACTTTTCGCGAGAAGAGTGCAAAGAGAGAGAAAGAGAAAAGAAAGGACAGAGAAAACACAGAAATCGTCTGAGGCAGAGATAAGCCTGCCGTCGCGCTGTCATATACGGGAAAGGTTTTCCGCGCATTCGATAGAGAAATAAAATAAAAGAAATAAATTTTTTGTGTAGGAATGTGTAATCATACGAATTATAACGTGCAAATTAAAAATTTCCTCTGCTAAAACACGATTAGCGAATGCCAGCGCCATACCTTATAAATTGGAGCATTCCTAACGAAGTCAACCGCAGGAGTCCGACTACGGTTTAATTGATTTTAGTTTTAATTAAGCATTCGCGCTTTCGAACGGGTGTGCATGCGCGCACACACATACAAATCCACGGTATTCATCTCTTCATTTGTACATTTTTGTAAATAAAAAACGGATGCTTTCCAACTACTAACAGGCGGGTGTCGCGCGACATTCAGCGTAAACATGGGAACACGACTAAAACACGGCGCCGTACAAAAGAACGGACAGTAACGCGTATCGTGTCGATCAAGCATCGATCGATCGATCGATCATGATGATGAATAATCTGCTGTCTGCTCGCACCGGCTGCCGCGAAATAATCGGCCGCGCACATCCGACAAATGGTCCGCTGTCAAAAAATAATGATGTAAGTTCCGTTATTACCGGGGAAACCGGCTGGAATTGCGCGCGGTCGCGCCCGAGAATATCACATTGAATTTTGTACGTCATCGATATTTCCCCGGTCGTTAATAAAATGCGCGAACCGCGTGTGCCACGCGGATGAATTGTTTCGCCGGCCGGTAATGATTTCGATTGTACCGCCATTGCGGCATTGCGATTTCGTAAATTCCATTTCATCACCCCGGGGCGTTGTCCTTTGAAATTGCTTTCGCTGGGGGAAAGAAGATTTCTGCACAATACGTCGCCGTTGAATGACGCGCTTCGGGGATTTGCCCCGCTTTCGTGAGAGTGCAGGCAGGAGAGAAAGAAAGAAAAAGAGAAAAAGAGAGAGAAAGAGAGAGAGAGAGAGAGGGGAAAAGAGAGGGAAGAGAGAAAAAGAGAGAGGCACAAACGTCGTAAAAAAGACTCTTAGAAGAAACCGTTAATTCTCTTAATTTCTCGAGCTCGCTTATTTTGTTTCTATTCCCCATGACAATTCTGGAGGACATAAGGGAATCCGTTGAATACACCGCGGTACAATAATCGCGAAACTTTTAATTAAATGCAAGCGAACAACGCCGATAATTTATTGAAAAGTTACGGGATTTTTGTTCTTACGGCTCTGGGATCTTCAAGATCTCATGTGATCCACTCAACTTTAATAACAACAGATCCTTTAAAAAGTTCACGGTCGACGTTTCCTCGAGAATAATTCCGAATGACACGCTCCGTTTTATCGGACTTTTTTTTATCGGAAGTGATGTAACGGGAATATTTAATCGCTATAATCGAGCTCTTTGCTGGTTTTTCCTCGTTGTGAGGGTTTGTCGTTTTGAAACGTTTGTAAAATGCTGTTCGTATGTCGATAATTCTTTCTCGCGACATCCTTGTTCTACAGGAATAGACTACTCGGAATCGACTATGCGCGACTTGATTATTGTTTTTCACCGGTAAGAGAGACAAAAATTTTCTCGCAGCAACTTTTCATGGGAATGCTTTCTTAGTTGGAAGTATGTTAATCGAAATTTTTCTTTTCTCAAAATTATCACATATAATATGTAATATATAAACATCCTTCTCACTGGATTTCAGGATAGAGCCTTCTCGATTGTGTACACCCTGCACGGTGATTGACGCTTTAATCAATGTTATCCGCGTGTACATGTCACGTTTTATGGCGAGAGACGAGCCCGCTGGCGAACGAGCGCAGAAATATTCAGACGGCGTATATTCGAAGAAGTTTCCGATAATGAAACTTTCTTTGCCGTATAAAAGACAGCTTTACGTAATCCGGTCCTTATAGGTCGAAGGTGATAGCGTAGCCGAGTTTTTTCATTATCGATGTCGACAACAATAGCCGCAGCATGTTTGGCGTTGAATTAACGTTCAAACACTCATGCTGCATTAAACAATCGCGTTAACGCACATTATCAACGTTTCTCTTTGTCCCTCCTCTCTCTCTCTCTCTCTGTTTCTCTGCCTCTTCGTCTCTCCCTCGTGCGCGCGCTGTGATTAATTTGATCGGCAAGATATGTTTAATTCAACGCTACCCTATAAATTAACTATTACACGTGTGGTATTAATACAATAATAGCATACACGAACACGCACGGGTCATGCGCACGATCGATTTTACGATTGTAAATTCATACGTCGAAAGCCAACCTCAGAGACGCGCCGCAAGAAGACTGAATTTCTGCAGAGAGTTACTTGTCTTTATTTTTTATGGCATATACCGAACATATTTTCCCGTGCTCCGCGCGTTTTTGTGCTTTCGATCTAAGCTACGATTAATATATTCAATTAATGTGTGTAAATATACATGTATGTTATGTGGGTACAATTTATTCAAATTTAAATTTAAATCTGACGGAACGCAAAATGACGGATTGAGATTGGAAATCCGTACAAATATAAAATTATATGAAATATCGCTTTAGACGCTCGCGCTACATGCATCTATACATACGTGCATATTCATATTTTCAATAATGCATAAAACACCGTAACGTGATTCAGGCGCAGTCATAATGTAACCGCAGAGCAGTCGGAACGCATTTACCGTCATTACGCGATTCGCGATTTCACCGCTCCTTCGAGGCTCCTTCGTGGCTCGCGCTAAAAATACATCGACGCGAAACTCAGAGAAGATGAGGTGGGATTAAGGCTTTAACACGGCGCGAAGATTACTCGACTTCGCGATAATAGAGCCATTAAGGCTCCAATCATTTTCGATTTACGACTAGAGCCGTGGCTACTTTGCCACCAGACGCTCCAAGTTGGCGTGTTAAATGCGCGGAGACGACATTACCCGAGTCGAAATTTTGATTCTACTTTCGTGAATCGTGAATCTCACGATTCTAATTCTTAATATTCCATTTAATGCCTACTTCGGTCCTCTAAAGCCTATATCAACCTTTCTTGATTCTACTTAACCTGCTAGTTTTATCGAGAGATCCTCTTTAGAAATTACAAATGGCATCTTGTGCGTTCTGTGTCATTTAGAAGCGCTAAGTAGGACTTCAAAATTCCATGCGTATTAAACATACAACTCGAGCTGACATTTTGTCATGCTATTTTCGACCTCAGTATTCCATTTAACGCCTACTTTGATCCCTTGAAGTTTACATCAGCCTCTGTTAATTCTACTTAACCCGCTAGCTTTGCCGAGAAGCCCTCTTTACAACCTATAAATGGCATTTTGTGAGTTTTCTGCCATTTAGAGGCGCTAAGTAGGATTTCAGTATTCATGTGTATTACACGTATACTGATTCCTCAGAATATACAGGTATTAGAAAGTTCAGGCCGAAATTAGGGCTAAAATTCCGGCTCCTATACGGTGCTCTACGAGATGGCGTAAAAGCGAGCCGAATGAGAAGGTCCCGTTGAAACGATAAACGCTCGACGTTTTCAGGGGTAAATTAATCAATTAATTGAGATTCGCGTATCCATAGCGGCGACACGTCGTCGATTTCGCAGGAAATTGTCACGAGAGATTCCGGCCGATGTTTATTGGCTTGAAAGAAAATCAGAGAAAGAAAAAAGAGCCGAGTGGGTTTTGCAGTGTGTATAGAACGCGGCAAAGCCCTATCAACGAACTTTTGCAAGTAAGTTCCCGATAAGATTGAACGCGTTTGTGCCTCCGCGCGATTTTTCCGCGAACGCGAGTTCTCGCTTTTGCCCCGAGTTATAAGTTTAAATGGAACGTTCCGCGAGAACTTACGAGCGTTGTAATTTAATTACGAATCCCGATGAAAGGGAGGATTATTTTATCGGGAATGCAGGAAGTCATAACAAGCAGGAGGGATGCAGATTTTTCTTCTCGAAAATGCGCGAGCGCGCGTCTAACTCGAGTTCGGCCGTCATCGAGAGAAATTCCGGCTTTCTCATCCGCTATTTCATCTGGGAGAGTGGAGATACGGGTTTATTCGACGCGAAATCTCCAGCGCGCATTAATCTCTTAAAATACCGAAGCGGTATTGTATTATACAGCGCTTATTGTCGTAACGACGAATCTCCGCTTGGTACTGGCAAACCCCAACACCGTGAGAGAACAGTGCGTCGCTCGTTAAACGTGAAATATGCCCGCCATCGTGTGAATGTTTGCTTCGATTATTTCGCACACGTCACACAGTTTAATTAGACGGGGCTGTATTCGCCAAGCAAGAATCGAAACGCAACATCATTTTTTTAACGAATCAATCGCGATTCGGAGGTGAAAGAGGGAGGAAGTCGTTCGGAGAACTGTCTCGGGATTTCGGAAATAACGATTGCAAATGTATGATATGCATGATCTATGGCGACGCGGCGTATGAATACGCATCGGGTCCGGGCGAGTCGCGAAAGAACCTTTTTTTCCGGATACTTTGGCGTGCCGCATTTTTTATCATATTTGCTGGGACGGCTGTCATTACACGAAGCGGCGATGCCGCCGGGCAGAATCGACGGGCGTGTCGCGAAGTTCCGCGACGATAAATCGGATTTCCGTGTAACGCGCGATCGGGTAATCGGATGCAAATGATAGGAATTCCGAAAAGGTCGGAAACGAGCGATTTCCGCATGAGAAAATACGCGCTCGCGGTGCGCGATTTTCCCAGGCGCGCGTGCAGCTAAATAGAGCGGAGTGTGCCGTTCGCACGCGCGCTTGTGCACGTGTGTGTGTGTTCCGCGACTGAATAAAACTGAATCATCCTTAATCCATAGATACGTCGGTTACATCTCGCGTAAAGTCGCGCAAGAGAGATAAAGAGAAAGAGAAATAGAGAGAGAGAGAGAGAGAGAGAGAGAGAGAAAGAGGAAGAGCAGGACCGCGCGTTTACAATCTAAATCCACCATGTAAAATTTAGTACGTCTCCCCGTTGAATAATTCCGGAATATAACGAATCTGGCTGAAATTTCATCGCAATTTTCTAAGGACAAATTCCTCGGCGATTCACGACGCGACGAAAAGACGGACGTGCACATACTTGGCAATATACACGAGGATAATATATATATTATAGTTTTTCCTTTTTTCATGTAAATTCTCTTCAATTTTGCTGTATTTCAGGAGTAGACTGTTAATAAAGTATGTCTCGTTTAGGGACATAATTTCGCTAGGAACAAAGCAAGTGTCTAATAAGCACATTCAGTTCCTAAAATATATACGCAGCACATGTAAAGTGATAGTAAATTACTGCAGAACGTCGGTTTATTCCTCGGTTGGCGCATCTATTCGATCGCTGTGAGATAAATTTAAATTCCCGCGTAAAGTTTAATTAGATAAATTGTGAGAATAATTGGTTGCATTCAGCAGAGGAAGCTGCTTTGCAACGTTGTAAAACTCGTGAATCTGGTGCACATCCTTAGATTCAGTCAAAACTGAGCGCCAATCAGATTCGCGAATTTTGCAACTGTTGCAAAGCAGCTTTTCCCGCTGAACGCAGCCGATGACTGGGACACATTGCGCGAATTCGCCAATCTCTAATTTTCAGAAACGGGAGTTGACGTCGCGATCGTTATATTCAATTTCCATACTTTTTCTTTTCTCGTTTTTCTCTTCGTTTTCCTTTGTTTTTATCTGGTCATTCGAGTTTCCGCGGGAGAGGCAATTGAGAATTGAGAGGCAAAGGAGGAAACTCTCACACGAGATTAAAATATGTTAATATGAGTTCCTCTTCCCTATTCCAATTTCATTTCCATTACATTTCCTCCCGTTTAATTGCGTCGCCAAGTACGATGGCGACCGGCGAGCACGCATCCGCGGAAACGTTCGAAACGCCACGGACCAGCTACCGACGCGCAAATATTTTGTCAGCCTAATACATTCGCGTAAAGTTAAATAAGCGATCAAAGTTCGCGAAAACCCACGGTTGCCCCGAGAATTTATTTATCCGGGTAATAAGAACCTGGGTCGTGAATAAACATGTTAAGTTTAATGATCCGTCACCAATATTAATATTTCAAGGAACGGACGGATGTTGGACGGAACAAGCTCTCGGGGAAACGTCTCGCTAATGTTGAAATTCTCACGCGACGCCTTTTATGCGCGCATGAACGCCGGCAGGATTTTTCCTGCAGCGCCGGAGGGAAGAGTGAAAAATGTTCCCAGGACTTACATCGTTTCATATTTTCAGTCCATATCCGAAGCGAGAGCTCGGAGACAACGTTGTAACGAAATAATCTCGAGTTTCTCTCTTTCTCCTTCTAAAAAAAAATAAAAACTCATGCTCTCTCGTAAATGCGACGCAGCACCGAGTGAATTCACTACGTTCTCATAGGTAATTGCGACGATGGTGGCAAGATGATCGAATTGTCTCTCGGAAATTTACACAGTCTCTTATTTCTCCGAAGCAAAATGTCTGTTCACGGTGCCGGGACACGACTCATGTTTGACCTCGCGATTCGACCCTTTCCCTCAAATCGAATCTTTCTCTTTTCGCAGGGAATCTCGCGACGAGGCGTGTGTGAGCGCCACGGCGTCGCGGCGCTCATGCGGATGGGATGCCGACGCCTCGTGAATCTCTGTTTCCGGAAGTCCATTCGGTTCCCTACGCCAGCCCCGGCGATCTCTCGAATACGCTGCGCCGGAATGCATCGTCGGCGTAAGAGCGGATGCGCGAGCTGCGGGTGTAACGTCGTAAGAAAGTTTATCTCGCGGAAAGTTTATTCGCTCGCGGCACGTAAAACGGAGAACTGGCGGCATTCTCATTACGGTGTATACACACACGCGTCCCGCATTCACGCGAGCGCCTATGTGCGCGATAGACAACGTAAGCGCGAATAAGCTGAATTTTAATAAGAGACACGAGACACGCGCGGATGTCACACACGCGCGTGAAATACCTCACGATTACCCGAGATTCCCTCGTTGATTCGTTTCATTAAGAAGCTGTTCGTGCGAAAACTGAGATCAAAGAGTTTCTCAACGGCGAAGTTGAAAAGATTAGATTTTGCACGTTAGATTTTTGCACGATGCAGGTACATGACATGTAGTTCCCGTTGGACAATTTACCTCTGGAGCAGATTACCGTAATCGATCTCGTGTGTTTCCTAAAGAAGGAAATTGGAAACTTCGTATGCATGACAAAACGTTATTAAAGTCGAGAGGTATTTATGTGCGAATCTACGATGTACGCGGTTTGATTATGTATATAGTCTGCAGAATAATTGACTATTTTTACAGCTTCTCTCTATCCGAAAACAATCCAACGTGTCTAAGCACAGTAGAGAGAAAGAGCGAGCTCGGTTATTTGGTGAATGTATTTGTGACTGAATTGATGAGTCGCCGATCTAGCTCCCTTTGACTTATGAGTCAGGAGGAAAGTATGTAAACTCGCGTCCACGACATCGTAAAAGTGCCCGACGGCGCAAACAAGCGCAGGATAGAAACAAGGACGAAGTTGAAAGTCATAACGCGAACGGAAGCCCCTTATCCGCTCGCAGAAGTGGCCGTTAAATTTTCGATATAAGGACTCGAGTGAGATTCTTAACATCCACTCTCGCGCTCCCGCGTTCTCACTCTTTCTGTTCTCCTTCCGTCTTTTTTCTTTCTCCTTCTTTTCCTTTCTTTATTACGTCACGATAAACGGCGCCGGGGGATTTACTGCACGGGCGATTCGAGAAGTGGTTTGTGCGCTTCGTTAACGAGACAGAAAAAGAGAAAAAGAGAGAGGAGTCTGAAGTTCTTAGATTTTATATCGTAATGTCCGGGATAGCGTCGAGATAGCGAGATACTTTTTTCCGCGACACGTGTCATGCTATATTCAACACGGCAATGTTATCTGCATAAATGGCGAACTAGACCAGTCATTTCGCTCAGTAACCGCGTGTCGTGAGGTAAAAAGACGCGAGCAAGTTGTCCCTTTTCCTTTTTTTTTTTTTATTTTTAGTGTGCCACGTCCTAAGTGGGTCAGTTCGGGCTCGAGCAGACAAAGTTTGAGCGTGAAATTTATGTATGAAATTAAATTGAAAAAGAAAAGGAAGAGAAAGAACGACGAATGTAAATTTGGAAAATAAAGAATGTAAAATTTTCTGTAGTTAAAAAGGCGAAGGGAGACGGAAAGGGAGAGAGGGAGGGGGGGGAGAGAGAGAGGTGGCAAGGGAATAATGCAAGATTATTGCTCTCGCTGCAGCTCACGTCGCATCAAAGATTAAAATACAGGACGTTCCAGTTTCGTCGTGCTCTGCCTTTGTCGTCATTAAAAATGCCCGAACTATTATCACCTCACGTAAAGCGGCCGACGTAAAGGTAACGGCGGTGGCTCTCTCAAAATTAACGGTTTCGCTTGTCATTAATATTCCCCTTCTCATAAGCTCGTAACGTCGTCGCACTCCCGTGTGACGTTAACTTCGCGAGACGTTCCGAAACGTACTCGTTTCATCTTCATCTCATGTAACTGCTCCCGTCAGCTTCTGGACGAAAGTGACGGTCTCGCGATGAGCGCATTCAGCAAAGACAACTTTTCAACGGCAATTGAATACGATCGGCGCGCAGATAACAGGTCGAGGAGGCGAACTTCACTGCGCCGCCCCGCCGAATCTATCTAGATCAAACGTACTAGATCAAACGAATCTGGTTGCACTCTCGCTCGCTCGCTCACTCTCTCATTCGTTCTCGCGTCTCACGTTATCTCCTTCACATCACGGTGATATTTTAAGTTTCCATTGTAAAGTCAATTACGCCGGCGCGCTGACGTAACAGTCGCGAAATGCGGGAAGTTGCGAAATGAAACGAACTATAATTCGCCTCGACTTCGGCTGGCGATATTCTCGTTACCAAAGTGAAACCGTACGGCGCACGACAGTGTTGTTTCAGCGAAAGAACGAAATGAGATTATTTCTCGTGCACGTGTGCGCGCGCAACGATGAGAGGGAATACCATGTTACATTGTATAAGTTTCAGGTGTCCCTTTCTTTTTGTCTCCCTCGCCCCGACTAATCCGTTATTTCGAGGATTAGGGATTCAATTTCGTGTGGAGGGGATTTCCGTCCGACGCCAATACGAGTTTTCCCTTTTTGCGCGTTTCGTTGCACGAAGCAACCTCGTATTAGATCTTGCGAAAGCGGCTAAAGTAACCAAAGTGGCTGGCAAAGTAGCTCTAAGTACTCGTTAAATCTCGAGATCCCAATAGAGCACGAAATCGCTTTTGTGCTCGCAACATCTCGGAGATTCGCGAGCGTAACGACGAACGTCTTGAAACGCAAACAGACGTGCACCGAGGGAATTCGGTAAATAATATAGGAAATAGGTAATAGAAGAGCCGAAGATCGACCCAGCTCTGAGAATTGGCCGGATACTTCCCCTCGGAGTCCCGAAGTATTTGCACGAGACGATATTCCTCTTCTTGATTTTCTGTTAAATACCCATTAGATCGAGAGAAAGCGATTTCCCGTTGAATGTCTATTGATTAGAGCAGCGCTCGGAATTGTTTGCACTTTCTGAGCTATTTTCAAAGTTCTACGCCTACTTTCTTCCTCTTGCTCTTTCTTCCCTTACTTCTCGCCTCAGGCCTCGCGACTGAGACTGTCGCGGCGTTTATAGCCTCAGGCCTGTCAACTTGAAAAGACCCGCGGGACTCTCTCTCTAATTTGTGAAACTAGTTTCTTGTCTGTGCATATTATCTCCATATAATATTTTTGTTATTTATCTACGCTACTAACACACTTATATCATCACAGTTACATCGCTGAAACATTCAAGAAGGACTTTTCAGAAATTAGGTGCAGTCACGCAGATCTCATTAAGTTGATGGTCCTGAGGCTAAACGCCGTAACAGCGGTCGCACACTTGGTATGAGAGCAGGCAAGAGGAGAAAAGCAGATGTAACCTTTGAAAATCGTCTCGAAAATGCAAGTAATTCTTGGACCAGAACGTTGGGACCTTGCGCGCGCAACGAAGACGCCGATACCTCACGAGCGAGATAAAAAAGATTAATTAATCTCGAAACGTTGGTACGCGCAACGTTTCGATAATGGCGCGAATGGCGCGTCAATTGCAAAGCCGACGTTTAACTGGCACGTAGATCTTTCGGTACAGAAATGATTAATCCTCCGTCCTCTCAAGAAACGCAGTTCGACCAGCGGCTGTCACGGACCTTCGCGATTTTCGTCTACGCTGCAATCGCAGCGTGTAAATGGAATTTCTTTTTTATTTAAATTTTTTGCCCGTCCACATCTGCGCTTTCGGAGGTGGTAGGACATCTTTCTCTCTCCGTTCGCTATTCGCTGATTCTCGCAAAGCTCCTAAATACGTAAAGTCGCGTAAAAACATGCTTTATTTGAAATTCCGTGTTGGCAAATACAATTCCCAGAGAAAATACAAGCAGCCTTAAAAGTGCTTTTTATCCGCTCAACTTGCGTCCCCGTGTGTGCATATTTTTAGTGTAAATAAATGCATTTATCTGTTGTCTCTGGAGCGAATATACGTCGCGCGTTTTGCTTTTTGTGCCGTCCCATTGATTGTCGCGCGAGCGCCGTGGCGCTTTGTTTACGCGAATTTTCAACGGCGGGGCGGCGGCGCCGTCACGCAACGGAAAGAGGCGGTAATCCATTTTACATTGTCGTTGATGCCGCCGAAGAGTATATTCCCAGGCGAGAATTTCACGGTGCGAGCGATTTTTTTTTTTTATGGGGAACCAGAGCGTGTTCAGTATTTCGCAGGGCAGCCGAAATATCGCCAATTTACTCTCGCGTATTCAGCACGATGCCAATGGACAAACACTAACGGTGAAAACGGAGCAAAGGGCTTTTTTCAATCAAAAAGACAGGCTGCGTTTAGTATATGTGTATGCGTGTATGCGCGTGTGTATAAAGCTGGTCTCTAGATTTTCCGCCATCCCGAGCAAACAGATTTTTCCTCCCGTTCCCTATAAATTATTCGTCGTAGCTTTTACACGTGTTCACGTGGAGTGGTAATTTTTTTTGTACGAGCCGCAAAAATTTGCGAAATAGTAGGGAAGAAATTGAGTCGCTAGCGTAGGACGATTTTCGATTTTCTGCGTGACAAGGTGTCGGAAATCTTCGCAGCTACATACACGCGCGCAACGACGCTTTGTGCCTGGTCAAATATTTGTGACAGATGTATACGCATTGTTCGCGGCCGGTTGTAGGAACGAGAGAGCGACGACCGGACCTTCTCTCTTTTCATGAAACATACAAATGTCACCCCCTTCATGCGCATTACTGTACGCGGGCGTAGAGGAACAACCGAATGCACGCACTGCGAGTGAAATATGTACGTTCGTATATCATTCGGGAGTGCGTGTATTCGGTCGTTCTGTTATACACCCGTGCGGTATCGGGTGTACAGAAACAATGGTAACGACTAAAGAGAGAGACAGTTTGCGCGTGTGTGCATGTGTGTGTGTAAGAGAGAGAAAAAGAGAGACTGACCGGGATCGTATAACAGATCGTTCTCCCTTTACGAGGAAAAATTGGCATATCCACGTCGGATTCGGTAATTCCTTTAATCCTCAATGGGAACGCGCTCTCTCCCTTTACAACTATCAACAATTTTTCCTCTATGATTCGACCTCCTCTTTCTCTCTATTTTCTAAAGTACAATCAGAGAAATTCACTGAAATGCTACACTCATAACTGGTGATTCAGTTTTAAGTGTAGCACACTGCAATCAGTAAAAGAATCTCACTGAAAGAATCAGCAATTGTTCCCATTATCGATGCAGTCTGCAAATACAGTGCAACGACAGTGTCATTGAACGCAAGTCACATAGAAACCGTTAATCCCATCGCCACGAACGTAGAGAATTGGATTTGACAGTTTGTAACGAATTTGCGCACTTTACAGATCTTGCGATGAGGTTTTATTTTTATTGGTCAAAATCAATGAGATAGAAGATGGAGCAGTCGGAATCAATGAATTCTTACTAATTATCGGCGAAATGCTTCTTCTATCGATTCAATCGGAAACGTTTTTGCGGCTTCACTTCGAGAGAGTAACTCCCTGCGATCTTACGGAGGAAAAACACTTGACGCTTTCCACGAAATAATTCTGCGACGATTATTTATCGCGCTTCGCGTTACCAACGAAATTTAAAAAATTGCAAGCATCCTTATAGCGTCTGACCGGCGAGACACCAGCGAGGTGTTGAGAGTGTCGCAAGCCGCTTCTATCGACGAATCAGGGCGTCGCGATGCAGCCGCGCGTGTCCGAGGGATGCACGCGAGAGGAGGAGAGAGACAGAGAGAAAGAGAGAGAGAAAGAGAGAGAGAGCGGAAGCGAGCTTATGAATACCCATGGGAGATAATTAAATGCCGCGGCATGCTCCGTTTATATCCGTTATATACCTTTTTTATCTCTCGCGTCAGATCGGGCCTGATACGCGAAACGCGCGCGCGAAACTGGAGATGCGCTGGATAAAAGCAGTAATTTTTTAAAAATCTAGGTCATTCGCTCCGCCAGGGCCAGCGGGCCAGCCGCGACGAGCGACCCGTTCGCAAATGTGCAACATGCTTTCGTGCAATTTTAATACGTGGTCATCCGACCACACACGGATCCTTATAAGCTCTCTCCCTCTTCCCAATTTCCCTTCCCCTCTCTTTCTCTCTCTTTCTCTCTCATTCACGCGCAAATTCTCGGACGAGTGCTTCTAATAAACGAGTCTACTCATTTTAGAGCACTTCGCGGTCATTTTTTTTTCGCCCTTCTTTGATCAGCGCGTATACCTTTGAACGGCGGTCGATGGCGATTTAAACGAGAAAGGAGTTAATACCGGCGATCCCATCTTTCTCTCTTTTTATCTTCTTCGTTTTTTCTTTTTTTTTTACGTTCGTCTTTTATTTCGATTTGCGCGAGATAATATTTCCCGATCGAGAGCGTGATTTTCCCGAGGGCGGATCCCTTAATCCGCCATATAGTTGTATAAATTAAAACGTCGCTTTTAATTAGAGCTGTGTGAAGGGTGAAACTCGCGCCGCATTAAACTCTAAATACATTTCTCGACGAATTCGGGGCGTCCCTAGTTCCTCGGCGAAATTCGCGAATTCACCGCGACTCGCCAATTTAACGTTATGTACGTGTCCGTGCAACTAAGCTATAGTTTACAATCAGGGCAAATTTCGTTTAAAAACGACAAAGGTCGTTATATGTATCCTCACTTGCTCGTTACCTATTCGCTTGCTCGTGGTTTAATTCGCGAAGAGCTCTTTTAGTCGCATCGCAAAACTCGCTTGGCGTTATTTTCGATCACGCGGGGAATCAAGCTACTCTGCGAGTCGATCGAGTGATCGAGAGGTTGAGGTTGAGAGACGGACGGCCTACGAATTTCACAAATATTTATCGAATACGCGTGTTGCATGCCGAAATATCCGTGAGGAGGGTTTGAAACGCTACGGGAGATGATACACGTAATTGCCGCGTCGTGTATTCATTATCGTAACTGCAAAGCCGCGGAATGAATTTTCATTCGTAATGAAGACACACAGGTGCACGCAAGGAAAAGTTTCAGCCAGTTTCCGACGCCATCTGCTTCGCCGTTAGCGGGATCGCGAAGCAATGTTGAAACTGTCTTCGTCATTCAACTTCTTGCCTTTGCGCTCACTTTGTGCGAGCGAGTTTCATTGGACGTTAATTAATACGGTTATTAAGCTATTACCTAACTTTCGGTTGGTTTTTATTAACGATAAAGTCCTCTCGTCATAATGCGGGAAAGCGTGTATCCTCCTTCCCTGCGGAAAATGCCTTCTTTTTATCAAAATTACGAAGGCAGCGATAAAATTATCGAAGACGGAGGAGTGAATGAAAGTTCGCAAAGTCGCATTATAATTCACAAGTTTGCGAAGACTCCGGTAGGTGTTTCGCGAATAGCAGTTCTTACGCTTAATTACGTGCAATGAAGCACGCATCTCTTTTGTAAAATTGAAAATAAAACCGATTACTTAGGCAACCGGGCTAAAAATTTATTCGATGAAGTTTTGATCACAAGTTGACCTCAATCAGTTGTATAGTTTATGATGATGTTATCGCGCGCTGGTCCTAATAAATCATGAAACGCAGCGTGAACGGCAAAAACATTTTGCATTTGTATCGAAATTCGTGCAGGAATTTTGTGTTGAATTTTTAACGTATCCGTGCAGGAATTTTGTGTTGAATTTTTAACAGTGAGTTGTTCCGCGTTCACCTTATATTCACCATTTCTTGATATTAAAATAACAATGGTATGCAAGTGTTACATTTTTGTATTAATTTTCGACATATTATTCGTGACATGTTTATGTGAAATGCGTTAAATTTAATTTTTTAACAACAGTGTGGTAATCAAACCCTATTAATAATAAAGATTATTAATAATTATAGGATCTTATTAATACCTAGGTCTCGATAAGGTCACCGATTTGTGATTAAATTTGTCGCGAGACAATGGGATAAATTTAAAGTTGCGAATGTTCTGAATTCATACACAACGCCGCGCAATACACATGTACACGCAATACGCATTCCTATGATAATTATTTAAGTCAATTACGACACGAAACAGTGATGGTAGAGACGAGGAAATACTCATGCAGCTAATCTTGCCCATTTTCAGCCGGTGCTTTCCGATAAAACCAAGCGCGCGCTCGCTTCCTGACCTTTCCAGTTCATCGTCGGCGTCGTTTGCACCAACCATATTTAAGTCGAGGAAAATCAATTACACTGTACACACGCCGGCTCTCGCGGCATCGAGATTATACGAGCAGCGTGGAAATTCAACGAAAAAGAAAAAGGGAAAAAAATGAAAGCGAATGCAAATTCCTTTCTCCAGGGACGCACCGTGAAAACGAGGAGCCGCGACGCGTCCCTGAACACGTAGGGGATGCTAATTAACGCGGAGACGCTCAGCAGAATAGACGGAGCGTAGCTCCGGAAGGAGGGAGGGAGGGAGGGAGGGAGAAAGAGAGAGAGAGCCGCAAGTGCTATAATCCGGAAGAATTCTAAGGGGATTAAATAATAAAACACGCTCGTTACGCAGACAAGCCGGCCTCTGCCGCCGCGCAATCCCGCAGACGACGGCGCTTGTGCTCGCGGTGAGCGAGCGCGGATAAACTCGAAAAGAAGAGTCCCTTTACACGACGACTACAACGGCGGCGAGGGGGCCGACGGGAGGAGAGGAGGAAACGGGGTTACGGATCGCAAACTCGCGCGCGCAAAGGAGCCGGCGCGTATTTTTTCCGACGCAAAATGAGAAAGTCGTTTCATCCCTCTCCTCGTGCTGCGAAGAAACAAGGACGGGAATTCCGAGAATAAGAACAGAGAATTTTGCGAAGGGGACTCGCGTCGAGAATTTAATAAAAATTTAAACAAAGGCTCTGCATCGTGGGATTAAGGGCGGTCTTTGAAAGCGGATACCGTTTCGCGTAGAACGATATCAGATCTTCTCCTGCATTGCATTATTCAGACATGAATCCGTAAACTAATCGCCTATGGGGTATTGCACGCAAAGATAAGAATTTTATATTACAGAATGAGAAAAAGTGTGCGACAGTTCTTACTAACAAATCTATCTCAACGCCGCCATTGTCCCCCGTATCGATAAGATCCCGGTGCTGGGATTCTGTATCTCGTTATTGGAGTTAACGACAGTTTCGTTATCGCTGCGCAGCTTTTTTACAGTATAAAAACGTTACCCCCAATAACGAGTTACAGAATCCCAGCACAGATGAGTATAAGATCGCGTAACGAGAAGATTGCTTTTTATTTCACGTCTTTACGTCGATCCAGCCGCGAGTGACCGTTTGAAGTCTCGGTGATGTCGAGATCAACGAGTGCCACGCATCAACAAGCTTTATGTCACGCGCCAGCGCGACGCTCACTACGCGCTGGCGAAAAGCACAACACCGGCTCCCTCCACGCTGTCTGCTGTGCGTTGCGCGCGCAGCGCGGGTCTGCGAACACGTGCTTTAGCGGCCAGCTGTGGGAGGAGGTCCGTATTCCAGCACGTACGCGTGTTTACGCGGCAAGTGGAACCCGGACCTACCCCTACTACTACTCGCGCGTTGTCAGCTGACCAGCTGGCCGCGCAAGGTCGTTCGTTCGCCGCTCGCGTGCGACAGAGCGCGCTAGAGTACAGTGTAGAGTCATTGAAATACACAGACTGAAACGAGCGCTAGGGCTGCCAATGCGGAATGAGAGAGAGATATGCCTGTCTCGTACAGCGCACTAGCTTTGCCTATTCTTTATTGATCCACCTGTACCTCATCCTGCTCATTCTTGAACACGCTATGGCCTAGATAAGGGTGAGGAAGGAACCAGGGATCTCTTTCTCATTCGGTTTACTTACCGCAGATATTGTGTGGCAGCGAGAATGTTCCAGTTAGTATATAATTTCAGCGCGTAGAATTCCTCAAGTAAAAGTTGAAACACCATTTCCATCTTGTCCACCATATTTAGGGATGACGTGAGTACGGTTGACGTGGGTACGGTTGACGTGGGTAAGGAGAGAGCAACTTTAATGGAAGGGAAAGAGAAGTTCTAAAACTGAAAATGACCAAAAATGCTGCAGCTTCTCTCTCACTCGCTCAGGACAGGACTTACTTGACACTTCAAAGTGTCGTACAGATCAGTTACGATCTTTCCTGACATGCTCCAAAGCGCAGTCCTAAACGAATCCACTCTCACTGCTTCCCTACAAATGGCGGACGGTGTCCTAGCTCTCACTTGAGGAATTCTGACATAACGCTCGCCGGTAGCGCTGTTACTCGCCGACTCATAACTCGTGAGCGGAGCGACGTAGAGACGCGAAACGAAAGGCAATCTTCTCGTCGCGCGATCCTGTAAACGTCGGCGACGTCCTTTTTTTATTGCCCATTAACAAGACCACTGCGGTAGAACGTCGTGATAGATTGAAGTTGAAAGTTTCTCGTTGCCGATTGCATTGCGTATTTCGACGCCTAACGAATTCGATGTTTCTTCACAATCGTGAATTCACGTAGGTACACGTAAACACGTAATATAAACGCGATTTAATGAGTGTTTATTGTTACACATGTTATATAATCAAAGAGAGACAGTGTTAATTACAAAATTGGACGTTATCGCGCAAACTATCCGCCGATAGAGTAATTATCCATTCTATTTAAATGTCATAAGAAGAAAACTAGCACAAATAAATAGAAAAATAAATAAATATTTTTTTAAAATTAAGTTATAGTATTAAATTTAATAAAAAATAGTTTTTCTATTTAAATAAGCCATAAAAATATTTTTTTATGGCTTATTTAAATACAAAAGATACATTAACAGGAACAAGCACCGTAATATAAACAGTTATCCTATCTATTAACCATGTAAATGCAGCTGTAAATGAGCAGTCGATAACGCAACGTGGAAAACAAATTATGGAACATCGTTTTTCGAGCGCACTTTTAATCGCGTAATTGTATCGACAACGTAGCGATATGATACTCATACAGCCCATACTCTTAACGGGCCTGTTTCTCGAGGTAATAAAAATTATTGCCGCACCATTTCGTACAGACCATTCGCAATTGCAGTTTCGTGTTTGCACGCACCCACATGCAGACGCATCGCAGTAAATTTCGCGGAAAGAGCGAGGAACAAAATAATAATATTTTAGCGTGCGCGTGCGTGACAATATCACAGCTTCGCTTCGAAAATTACGACTCTTCATTATAATAAAAGCTTAACGGAGTTTTTACGATGAAAGTTCTCGATACAATTACGATAAAATCGATAGAATATCCAATTTGGATAACGATTCGCCGTCGTGTCGTATTTTTCTACCTTTCCTCGTGTCACATACCCCGGGATATCGGGGAGGTTCTTCCCGCACTGCGTGACGGTGAGAAAATTTTATCTTGTCGGGGATTCCCCTCTGCCGGGTGTCGCGCGCGACACATTAAACGTGAAAACCGAGGCGTGCCGAACGGCGGCACGACCTGACACAGATCGTTACGCATTTGTCGATGCGTCGAGGGAAATTTAATCGCGCGGGACTATAAGCAACGACGGCTACGAACCCCGGTATATTCCCGAACCGCACAGCAGGCTGAAATTCAAGTACGGTACGGTAGTTAATGAAGTAGTAAACAACTAAATTATGCACTCGCAAATCATATCGTGCGCAGTCGCTCGTATCGCGAAAATCCGGCCGGAAAGCAATCGAAATTCCGCCATTTTTGACGTGTATTAACCACACGTTGTGCGGTAGTCGCGTCGCGACGGAGCAGCGCGTTTTATCGGCCAGCCTGATTTTCGCGAATTATGGCCCGCCGACGTTGTTTTACCGGCGCAATAAAATTATTATGCGCAATACGGCCGGCGCGCGCGTATGAAGTGCAGATTTACATAACAACACCGACGTAAATTTTCTTTATGCGACGCGTCAACGTATCAACGTCGGAATTTGATGCGAGCGTTACGAGACGATAATGAGAAAATTAGCAAACACGAGTACGCATGCGACAAATTACACGGAATTAGCGAAGCACGAGTTACACGACGGCAACTACGAAGCAGCATCGACGAATTAATGCATCGCGACTCAGCGCGAGAAGCTCTTGCTCCTCGAGGGTGGAAAGCAGGGAATCCGAAAGCTGAGGTTATATATATGTATGTATATATATATATATATATATATATATATATGTATATTCGCCGGCGATCGAATTGGCGTGCGAACCGGCCGGTTGTTTAAACTACGCGCGAGCTTTGGCGAAGATTCTTTTATAATCTTCGATCGAAATCCGGCATCGATAGCGAAGTCGCGATGGGAATAATAAACTTTTTCTGGAATTGTTATTAATTCGCGCGATACGAGAAGCAGCGAGCGAGCGAGTGCATTGCCATTCGCGAAAAAGCCGGCCTACCAATTTGCGGTCACACAAATCGGTCGCGACGGCTTTAACCGCAATTCATGGAGCGGGTCGACAACACGCGTCCGGGTTTATAAAATATTTCGATCATCATGTGACAGATAAATGGTGGCTCGGCAGTTTGCAGGCATCGCGCGTCATCAATGGACGGTATTTTCTGGCATAAAGTCCGCGCGTAATTACCGCGACGCCGGTAAATCTGATTTGCGGTCGCAATTAATCCCGACGTATTAAAAAATGCACACCGTAGAGGTATCGATATGATGAGATCTGGGCCGATTTCTCGAAAGAATGGCGGTTTAATAATGCTGAAACCTGCGTTTGAGAGAGAGAAAAAATCAATAATCCGCGCGCAACGAACATTTAAACGCGTCTCTGACCGTGCCGGGGTCGCGCATCTGCGAACTAATAATTTTTTTTTTGTATTTTAAGCGAAATAAATTTTTCCCGATTTAATAAAGGGACGCAGTAATAAACTTACATAGAAATGGAAAAAATTCGAATTGAGTATAAAATTCAGCGATGATGGACAAAATTAAAAGTGAGTAAATTTTAGCGAAATAAAAGAAAATAGCAATTATAATTATTGTCGTTTTATCAGCAACAGATTCATATGTTTATTAATGTTAAATTACACGGAAATTAATGGGGGCATTTGAAATTTAACTAATTCAGATAATTTCAGATAATATGCATCACACATAATTGTTTCCCAATTGAGACACGGTGTAACAATATGATCGTAATATTATATCGCTGAACTGCACAAGTAACGAGCGAAAACGTAGGACGCGCAAAAGCCACGTCGGAAAATTCACGGTGTCAAGCACGCATGCGGTTCTTTCTCTCTCTCTCTCTCTCTCTCTCTGTTTGTCTGTCTCTACTCTCTCCTCAACGTGAAGTAAAACTCACGTCGCGGGCGTAAACTGTTGGAGCGAGAAATACAGCGCTCTCACGCGATCAGTAAGCCGCGCGCTTTCGCATATTAGAAGTGGCCGGACATTCTTTCTGTTCAACTCGTGTCTATTAATCTCACGGCGTTGCGAGGTGTCCCCGTAAATCCACACAGCGGAAACGCGTTACGTAAATAGGATTTGCGGGTTTACGCGGTTGCATATTTTATGCACCTGTACAAACACGAGCGAGGATTACGCGCGAGAAAGATACAATGTGCACGATTTGTGTCCTCCTTCTCCTCTCTTCTAGCTTCTTCCCTTTCTCCCTTTCTCTTCTCTCCTTTCTCCTCTTCTCTCTCTCTCTCTCTCTCTCTCTCTCTCTCTCTCTCTCTCTCTCTCTCTCTCTCGCAACGTCGGAGTAGTTTGCCGAAATTTTTTCAGTGTTCTACCACACAGTAGCAGAATTCCACACAGTGGCGTTTCTTTCGGATCGCACGCGGTACTTAACATTAATCCCGCGGTTCTTAATCCCCCTAGTCGTCCCGCTGAGGTGCTCGTAAATGAAATTTTTCGCGAGATACGAAGGCGAGCAACTCCTTCCGCGGGACATCTGATTCTTTCATTACCAGCGCCGCTGTTAATTGCATTCCTGCGAGAGAACACGCGCCAATGGTCCGCGGGTATCGATAAGTTGACTCGTTAATTATGTCATTCCCCCGTGAAATTGCGAGCGCAAGTATTTGCAAGTATGGACGTGCACGCCGGCACACGCGACTTCTTTGTCTCGATTTAGCCTCAAATGAGGAGTTGCGCTTTCAAATGAGTATCGTGTCGCGCGCACACGAAGTAATGTCAGCCCTACGAACTTCCTTCGCATACTGCAAGTGGACGCGCTGAATGCAGACACGACGAACGAAAGAGCGGAAGCGGAATGTTAACATTCGCAAGGGGAATATTAAAGAGGATTTGGAAAACTTTTCATCCCAGGTTTTCCCGTCGATTTGCGGAGTTAAATTTCGGGAGACGTACGATCGAGCGCGAGCACTTTTCGCCGGCGTTTACCGAAAAAGTCTGCGAGGTCCTCCGCAGACGCGGTATCGATGGCTACGGTAAAAAAAAAAAAAAAGAAAAAAAAGAGAAGCCTTTACAGCTCAGGGCGTCCGCAAAGTACCGTAAAGTGCGCAATCTTGCGGGTAACGCAAATATATGGACGTGAGGGTCGGATTGAGCGATGTCCCCTCTTTCTGGGTCGACCGTCATAAATCATGAGTGATAAAAGGACTACCGAGCGTGCCACCTATCGCGGTCATGCGACCACTACGCGCGTTAGGCCATCCATATTTTCCGCCAAAAAGGAAACCCGGCTGCCCGGCAATAATCGCTTCCTAAAACGCACCGCGAAACAAGTTTTGTTCGCGCAATCTAATCGTCAAGTTGAACAATATGTCTCGCGAACAGCAGAGTCGTCTCTCTCATCGCAAATTCGGGCTCGATGCTGCGAACGCACGAATCCCGATCCCATTGGATACATTTTTTCCTAGGTCTACACTTTCTTAAAGTGAATAAAAGGAGTAATGTCAGTAAAAGGAGACTATTTCACCGATAACTAACGAGTATTCACTGATTTTTAATAAAAATATATCTCACTGATCTTATATCTCACCTATTTTGACCAGTAAAAGAGAGATTTTTCACTGCAAAATATCTAATATACAAATTCGTTATACGATATACCAAGTCCAATTTTCTACATCCATGACGATAGATTTAATGAATTGAGTTTTGCGTACGATGACATTGTCTATGCTTGCAAAATGCATTAATAATCAGAACAGTCGCTACTTATAATTTCTGCTATTGTTAACTGAAAATTTTAACAAGATTTTACTTATTGCAGTGCTGTTTATAACAAAGACATCAGTTTATAAAGTCATCATCATTTCAGTGAAGAATACACTGATTGTACTTGAGAGAATGAATCGAAGACTGAACAACGTCATCGATTTTCAGACGAAGGGAATCAAGCCAAGATTTCTGTTGCGAGAGCCACAATTTTGCAAAATACGAACATTTTTAGATCTAATAAATTTAATCCCAAAGAGATCGTACAACATAACGACTGGAAAACACAACAGAAAGAGTAATGCTGCAATGTTACAATATAATTTCCATCAACAAGCTGCATGATAATGATAAAATAATGTTGCGTGGAATTGAAAGACGAGTCTGCGCTTTAATGGAAATGAATCAGGAAAGAGATGTGTCCACGAGATTTGCAAATTCGCTCCCGTGCGATTTCAGGCGAGAAATGTTTTAAACGTAACTTACTGCTGCTACTTGTGTAAGAGCTATAATGCACATGATAAAATTACGCGCTTTCACGATATTAAAAGTATTTACAATGTTTGTCCGCAAACACACATATAGAATTCGCAAGTACGCCGGCAATTAAGCTGTCCGATGATGTCGCGAGTCGCACTTATCACCGTCGAAATTATCGCACATCGCGATTGTCATTGGAAAAAAGATTCATTAGTAATCAGAACAGTCGCTACTTGCAATTTCTACAATCTAATTAACTGATAATTTCAGCAAGATTTTACTGATCGCAATGCTGTATTCATAATCAGTCAGAGACGTCAGTTATAAATACAGCATTTCAGTGAAGAATACACTAATCGTACTTGAAAGAGTGGACCAAAGACTAAACGCGCGTTATCGATTTTCAGGCAAAGGGAACCGTCAAGATTTTTGTTGCGAGAGGCACAGTTTTGCAAAATGTGAACATTTTTAGATCTAAAATGTTTAAAATATAAGATTCACGGACGCGCAGGGAATGTAATCCCCGACGAAGAACGCTCGAAGTGCTCGTTGGATTACCGCGCGGTGACTGACGTTGCGTTTTTACGAACAGCCGGCTGTATGTTTGTCGAGTGCACGCCCAACAACGGCACGACCCGTCCGAAACAACGCGCTCGTGACACTTTGCTCCAATTTGGCTGCGAAGCGATTTTCAGCGCTGCCCCCGTCGAAGTCGCGCCGTAATAAATAGAACTTATCGTCGCTTGCTTGCAACAAACGATCGTCCGCACGTACATACAATAGCGACGCGACTAGCTAAACGTAAGATTTCCCTGGTGAAGAGGCATTTTACGGTCCGCCGCGTTTTGTCGTTTAATCGGGTCGTGGCTGACGCCAAGCCTCATTCGTTTCGCCGCGACGAACGATGCATTATGCAACATGTTGCCGACATCCGTCGAGAGAGACGGATTGAGATAATATTTTCAGACCAGCAGTGACCACACACACTCACACTGAGCGAAAAAAGATGATTGATTTCACTAAAATTATTGCTATTTTTGTCCTGTATTTTTGGGTTGTTTCAACATGGAAATGGTAGTAACATGCATATAAGATTATTATCGCTAACATTATAGTAGAATTTAATGAAGAAAAATGGTTCTCTTGACCATAATTTATGGTAATTATTTCTCTGCTATTACAGTTACAGATACGAAACATGTTTCTCTTAGTGCAGGACGCGCGCGCGCGCGCGCACACACACACACACAAACGATGGTTTGATTTCGCAACAACACGCGGGATTTGCGAAAGTAAAAATGTCAAGTTTCTTTTTGACATTCAAATCCTGAAATATCTTTCTCCGCGAAATTTAGCGTTCCTTATATTCCACGTAAGATCTTAGTATCGAGGAAGCGCTTTGTCGTTAAGAAATGGTTTTATTTATGTGATGTTTTACGATATATATTTGATTCGTAATAAAATAAGAGAGAAAAAATTCTGATGTTTAATTTCCTCGCGCGATTAAATTGCGTTGCTTACAAAGGAGGTCATCCTAGAAATGAATTATACAACTTCAAACGAATCGTTTTCTGTTAAGGGCGAAAAAAAAGCGCGACGGATCTCTCGAGACGTTCTCCGGAATCGGAATTTATTGGAATAGGACGAATGTGTTCCGCGCGAAGTAATCCCCAGAGACGAAGTACGCAGCTTCATATTTGTCATGAAACTATATATATATATATATATATATGTGTGTGTGTGTGTGTGTGTGTGTGTGTGTGTGTGTACATGTATGTATATAGGCAGGCACAAATACGTTTTATTGACAAGAACAGACTGCAACTGCACTACGAGGGAAAATGTGCGAATGGAGCCGTCCCTCTGTTCCACCATTTACACGCGCTACCGTCGTCGATACCCCTATTAATGTTTATACGCGACCGGTTGAGCGTTTGTAATATTTTGCTCGCGCTCATAAATTTGGAATTTACTGATTACGCGGCAAATAGTTTCCTCCTGCGAAAATGAAGCATACATATGTACTTCCGAACACCACCACGACCGCTATCAACATGCTTTCCCGATTACGTTTTAGCGCAGGTAGGGAAAGTTTCTGAAAAACTCGACACGCTTGCTCGGCGCTATAGATTTTCGAAAATTCCCCGACGTACTCAACGGGTGATTTTGCGTAGCACAAATGTTAAATGGAAAATTACCGTTCGCCCGTGACGCGTTCAACTTTGCCGGAAATAATTTGTCGATCAACTACGAAATCGAATTCCTATCGAAGTCAAATATATTTAATATATTAAATGCGATTACGCATTTAATGTATCTTCACGATTTGTAAGTTTTATTGTATGATATTAAGTAAGCGCGCGCATGTATATCGCTTTTCGATATTGCAATTGGCGTGTATTTCTTCTTTATTTTCTGATATGATCTATCCGATCAAAATCTTATGTGGGAGCATTCATTATAAAAGTCAGAGTCGCGTGCAATACGCCCCATATCTGCGCATAATTGCGTTAAGTTTCTATTTAACACGGCGAAAACTGGCGTTCTTCGTGTTTCGTGTAATTAAGTTAGGATCCTCGTTGCGCCCAGCAAGAAAATATCATTGTTATCGCGAGTTCTCGCGAGGATTGTAGTGTATTTGCATTTCTAAATTAAAAACCGGTCGTCGCGCAGTAATTGCGGCGCGAGAGTTATGGACCGCACACTTGAAAAGTTCCAGATGTGTCAGAGCCGCGAGGAAATTATCATTTACGTGCCGCTGACATTTCGTACTTTCCGTTACCACCGCCGGTAGTTATCGCGGGACAATTGGGAGACAACGAAATAATTAACCAAACACAAGCGACAATACGAACAATACGCATGATGACGACGTTTTAAAACGCTGAACTTTGGCGGGAAAGGCAAACCTCTGATAACGTAAACTTCGAAAATGACTTACGACAAGCCACTTGAATAATTGAGTTTTTCTCACATTTTATATTCTTAGATACAGATAACAGATGTTTTACGTTTCAGACGTTGTGGTGCGAATAACATCGCGACAACATCTAACTCGAAGCTGTTATACGCCAAAATTAAGAAAGAACAGAATAAATTGATAGAGTAAAAGTATCAATGTCTGTATATATACTTAACCCTGAACACCCTTATTGTCTTTAAGTACGAGCTTTTTTTAAACTTTCGACATAGAATATACGTATATATTCAGCACAAAGTTAACAAATACTCGTTTAATGACCAAAACAATAACAATGTCTAAAGTTAGATGCGTGCCCAAACGTTGGTACTTTCATCTGAATTTCGATGCTCCCGAGATCTAACGAATAAAACGCGCTGCAACACGAAGGGCCCAACGTCGAAAGATTGAGATTGACGACGGCATTAAGTATCTCGTAATTTCGTCGGCGGCGTGTTTATACGTTGACTTGCGCGATAACTTCGTCCCAATAAAGGGCGGAAAAAGTTCGCCGTGAAAGTGGAGAAGTTGCGAGGCGAAGTTCCGCCGTGACACGATGGCCACACAAAGTAACTGACAAGTCAATTATGATCGGCGGAGGAGGTCCGCGCGCGCCGGGTCTTCTAATAAATGTCGCGCTAAAATAACGAAGCGTCAGTTAAGCGAGGACTCTTTACAAAGCAAAGTTTTAATCTATCCATCGGGCGGACCTTTGCACAGTGGCATAGTCAATTCCTCCAATCGAGCGGATGTCTCCTTGGAAACGAGGGGATTATTTTAAGACTCACGGAGATCCCTGACCTAGAAGAGACGGGACGCGAGGAGATCGGGCGAGAAATAGAGAGTAATCTTTCGTCGATGGACAAACGCGAATGGGCCCGATAATTGGGAAAGCGACGCGCCGGTCGCAGAGCAGACGGATGAAAAGCGCGCGGCGAGAGGACTCGCGTTTGCGCGCGCAAATTTGCACAGAGCGCGACGGAATTAAGTATCTGTCCGCTTCACGGCCGCTTCACGAGAGACGACGGATATAAGCAGCGACATAACACGGCGGGAAAAAGTAATCAGCTGTGCGAGCGCGTAGACTCGACGAGCACGGTGAACGCCGGGCTGACGACGCATGATCGAGCAGCGTGAATGCACGAGCTCTCTTACGGGGAGAATCCTGAAATTTATTAAGCGACGACGACGGCGGCGGCAGAGAAAATGAAGAAGCTCACGGAGAAGCTTGTTTGTTCCGCTTAATGACGCCGAGGCGTCGTCGCTGTAACCGCCGCTTTCAATCGGAAAAGAACGATGATTACTAGCAGACATCGCGATAGACATCGGGAATAAACACCGCGACGTCGCCTCCGAGTTTAATGAGCGACGCTGCGCTAAGAAGCGTCGACGGTTCATTTACTGTGGCATTGTGTGTGCTTGTCACGTGCTTGTTGCGTTTCTCGGGAGGAGATATATCACATCTATTCTCCCGTCGGGTTAAGCACTCTTGATATATAGTGGGGATTTCTAGGATAGTTATTTCGATAACAAGTCGAATCAAAATTTTAGTTCTACATAACGGGATTATCATGCCGCTAGATTACCCATTATTCTCCCCATAATGGAATCAACATTTCTCTATTCGAGGAAGTATATAACTGAAATCCATCGAAATAAAGCTTGCTCGAAATTAAGCGAGTAGAATAACGAGATCTTCTCGAAAGCATAGACGCAGGGAATTTTGTAGCAAAAATTTTGTAGTAGAATTTTGCGAGCGAGAAACGGGTCGCGATACTGTGCAGCAATCGATTGCCTTTTCATCTCAAAGCTGTTGTATGCCAAAATTAAGAAAGAACAGGATAAATTGATAAAGTAAAAGTATCAATGCCTAGATACGTATTTAACCCTGAACACCCGTATTATTCTAGTCTTTAAGTACGAGCTTTTTTAAACTTTCAACACAGAATATACGTATATTCTATGTCTTCTCATATGTGCTATTTTGCCTCCTAGAAACAAAAATGTGTTGTTCAAAATTTGTTGCGATTAGATCTACAGAAATTGCGAAAACGCGGAATTTATCATGTTCCTTGGTAAGATAGACCTTACTAAGTTCTGGTTCCTGCACTATTAGAAACCTAGTGGAATTGAAAAGAATTTATACGAAAAAGAAAGAACTTTAATATTCTTTTCGTGTAGTCGGCGTTTTAGGATATTTAACAGCTTGCAGAACCCGTCAAGTATCGGTTCCTCGAAAGCTCATCTAAGGAGAAACGTGCTCCAAATCTTTACTACAGATAATCTGATTTCTGCACTATTAGAAACCTAGTAAAATTGAAAAGAATTTATACGAAAAAAAGACGACTATAATATCCTTTCTGTGTAGCTGGCGTTTCGGGATATTTAACAGTTTACAGAAGCCGTCAAGTGTCACGTCCTCAAAGACCCTCAAAGACTAAGGGGAAACGTACTCCGGATCGTGGGGAGAGCCCGTCATTAAGGCTGACAAGAATGCCAACACTTACAACCGTTTCCGTCTGATTGCGTTTCAATTACTCGCGGCGCGGAAATGTAAAGATAATCGCGAAGACATCGGTCGCATCGATGTCTCTTGTAGATTACGCGCGCGACGATAACGACTTCGATTACGGGCGTCACCGGCGAGCATGTGATGTTCGGCCGAAGAGTGGAGGAGAGGTGGATAGAAACCCTCGAGATTTAACGCTATGCGTGTCATCCGCGGCATGCCGCCTATGATTCGGCCGCTGTCGCCGACGGGGGCACATTCATCGTCCCGGCGAACTATGACCCGGCGCATAAATCCGCGAGGTGCGCGCGAGTGCATGCCCGCGTGGATATACAAAACGCGTCGATGGCGCCTACATGCTTGTCTCGATATAAATCGGGTGATTCGGCGAGATACCTCGGCTCGTGTACGACGTAATTACCACCCCGGATTGATTTTCCGTTCGTTCAATGGAACGATACCCCAATTGCTCGTTCGCGACTCGTACGTGCCGTGCCGCTTACACACACACACACGCACACGCGCGCGAGCGCGTATCGAGATCCTTTGAGAGAGCGCCAATGATAACTCTTCGATTGGCCGATCATAGCTGCGTGCGACCGTTTGTATCGCGTCCCATGAAAAGAATCACCCTTTCGCGGTGACGACGACGACGACGAAGGAAACTCCCAGGTCGCTGGGAACGGCGGTGACTCGAGCGTTGAATTTCCGTTTTTTCACCCGATGGTCCGGCGTTTCTCACGGACGATACCCGGTAGCGATTTCTCCGCCACTCAGTTTTAGCGATCGGCCAAGAGACAAGCTCGGGCAAAAAAAAGGAAGAGCGTATGTATTGGCGGTGGATAAATTGGGCCGCGCGGATCGGCGGATTGAATGGAATTGCGGGTAAATCCTGAAACGATAGCCAGTGGGGCGACGTGAAATAATAATCCGCTGAGAATGGATCTTCGTGTTTCCAGCGTTAGGAAACTAACACGCAGCCGACCGGCTACAAACAAATGAGACGCGCGCTCTGTAATATTGACAATTCGTAATGGATATGAACTTCGATTCTCTCGCGAGTAACGAGAAACGCGTATATCTCGGGGGAAAGTATCGGTAACGATTTCCAGATTATTTTCAACAGCCAACGAGGTCTCTCTCTCTCTCTCTCTCTCTCTCTCTCTCCCCATTCCGTGAGACGCGGGTTAAAGTCCAAGATTAATTTATCCCGCGACCTTAATCAACTTTTGCCATTAAGCGCGCGATTTTTCTGAAATTACCTATCGAAATTGCGAGAACTTGTCGATCCAGTCGAAGGAAGCGTATTGTAGCGGCGCTATTGATCGGTAGCGTGGCAGTAGTGCTGCTGCTCTCCAATACTCGTAATCTCGACCATACTTTACGCCGGCGAATTCACCTCGTTCGCGAACTCGACCGAGCGGGTTTTACAAATTAAAAAAAGGTAGAAATAACGACAGTGTAGTGGGCTGCTTTAAAGCTTCGAGCTCGCGTTGCGAGCTCGACGAAAATTTCAAGCGCCATGAGAATCGTAGCGCGAGCCCGGCCGGAAAATTTCGCGCTCTGGTTTCCACGATCAAACGTGGGCTCTCGCCATTATTACATTTTTATCGCTGTACATTTTTACGCTGCTTGAGATAAAAGATATCTTCGCGACACTCGGCAGCCGTTGCCGTAACTCGCGACGTTGCGGCGAATTCTCAGTCGGGGGATTTCCTACGGAAAGAGCGTGCTCGCGCCGTGAGAAATCGCGAATTAGTTCGCCGCGGTACGGGCATTTATTTACAATTATCTCCCATAATTTCCGCGATAACGGCGAAGAACAGCATCTTGGCTTCCTTGTTTCTCGAGCTAACAATATATTCCGGTTATCCTCGGCAAGTGACGTTAAGCCCGAGCTGCGCGCCGGCTGCGTCCAAAATTTAGGACGGCTTAGCGTCGACCGGGCGCGATTATCGGTCGAATTTAAATGGAAGGCGTGCTTAAATTTTAACTCTCGCCAACTCTCTGCTTCGGGGCCCTGCAAAAAGGCCAAGTTAACTATCGTCGTGCTTAAATGTGATGAAACACGACGGCCGCCGTTCGTTGCTCCCGCTCGTTTCCTCGGCCGTGAATCTTACGGCGCGTGAGCGTACATCGACGAAGAAGAAGAGAGAGAGAGAGAGAGGGGGGTAGATAAATTTCCTGTAGGAATGTGTGGTGAACCTGCGCGGCACCTCTCTCGTACCGGCAAACTAGTATCCGCGCCGCATCCGGTAACGACTTGCCGGCGAGCGGGCAAAAAGTTCGGACAACCTGCCAACTTTCGTAGCTCGGCTGCGTAAGAGGCGAAGGCTGAGCAAGTGCTTTCCGCGTCTAAAGTTTAAGCGCTCCCCAGCTCGTTAACCCGTTGATCACCTGTTGGCAATCTCGCACACGAAAGGCCTCAACGTCAATCTGTACGTGTATTACGTGCCAAAGGCGCAAAATGATTCGCTCTCTCTTTTTCGCGTCACACGCGGAAGAAACGCGTCGCGGAAAGTATCTTGGGTCGCATTCTGCAGCATAGAGTCGCTCATTCACGCGAGCTCGCGCCAACTTCCGTCGGCGTTTGTTAACAAAGTTGTGAACAAAGTTGCTGGGAAATTATAGCGCGCCCTCTTGTTCGGATATTTAGAATTGTCGGGATTTGTGAGAGGGCTTCTAATAAGCGCTGAGACGCGAGACTCATTAACACGTTGATCACCTGTTGGCAATTCCGGACGAAGATATAATGTAAATTCGCAATTCAGTCGAGAGAACGATATAGAAACAAAGAGGAAGGCACAGAGAGAGAGAGAGAGGGGGGGGGATGCGAAACGCGAGAGACGAGTATCGGAATACATTTGCGGAAACGTCTTGTGAGAAGCACGAGAGTTGCATGCCGTCGTATGGAGAGACACTCGTCGCGGAGAACTATGCGAACACGCCGAGTTCCGTCGGTCGTCTCCGCCATCGTCGTCGTCGCCGGAAACGTCGGAGCAACGAGATTGGAGTTAACGAATCGAAGTCTCGTAGGTACATCCACACGTGCGCGGTCGCTAGGATACAACTAATAAAACTCTCGGCAAGACCGCGCCGAGAAACCAAATCGAATTTTACAGAATGGAAGCGCGGCTTAACGCCGCGAGGAAAAGCGCGACTCGATTTCCCGCTGAATCAGACGCGCTCTTGTTTTGCGCCCACGAACGTGTGTGTATATGTATGTGTATGTGTATGTGTGTGTGTGTATATATATATATATATATATATATATATATATATATATATATATATATATAT
>NW_022639502.1:876454-880660 GCF_010583005.1 Odontomachus brunneus | reverse complement strand
TGTGTATGTGTGTGTGTGTATATATATATATATATATATATATATATATATATATATATATATATATATATATTAATCTACCAGGCCGCGTGCGTGATGCACACGAGGACAAGGAAGAGGAAGCGAGCGAATGGCCGTCACGTCCGTCATCAAAATGCGCTTCGTCGCGCCATTGTTACGCGCCGACAACGAAGTTTCGCAGTTTCGATCCGCGGCACGACGGGAACGCTCGCAGAAGAGTCAAACTCGATCTCGTCCAAGTCAGTGCCGAACTGCGAAAGCGCTCTTCCGCTCGCTGTTCGCCAGCACTGCTCGAAGAGAGAGTCCATCCTACTATCTCGTTCGTTCCCCCGACGCCGACCGACGGCTGTTCAACGGCAAAGCCAATGAAGGGCGACGAGCACGTTGCGGATTTCACAAAGCTCGGCGGTTTTGACAAAGCTGCCCGCGTTTCCTCCGCTGTCCCGTTTCTACGAATATCCTGCGAGATGTTACAGGGTAAACGCGTGTTCCTGCATGCGTGCTGCAGAACATCCCCACGCTCCCTCGTTACGATCACGTAGCGAACGGCAGGTGGATCAGCAAGATCAGACGGGTAATTACGCGCATTACCATCAATTACGCACTCGTCGTCAACAAAGCTGTAATACATCGATCGAGAGAGAAAGAGAGAGAGAAAAGCGTAATCTAAATGTAAAGTCCTCTCACCACCTTCTTCTTGTATCCACTTAGGGAACTAAGTCTAACGATTATCGAGCGAATTCGACGGTCACTAGAGACATACGTGACCAAAGGGATGTTTCAATAATTGCTGGCCGTACTCCCAATGATCGTAGGAGCCATCGGCTCGGTAATTGACAGATATCCGTGATCAACGAGTACGTGCTCGCGGTCGAGAATGGCCCGATCATGATGATGTCCCCGCGGGGAAATTCCGCTATTCCCAGAATAGCGCGAAACGCGGGGAAACTCTCAAGGTTTACATCCCGCCCGAGTGTGTGTCTCTTCCTCATCGCGTAATCGTCCACGGCGAGATTATAAACACAACGTGTGGGCGACAATGCACTTGGTATCCTACGATCTCGAGAATCGCGGAGAGTCAGGAAAACGGGACGCGAGGCGCGACCACGGAATTCTTAACGAGGTATTGCGACAGCGATGATTGGATTACGTCTTGGCAGCCTCGAGTTGTACCAACAGGCAACAACGTTCGCTGCGGGTTGGTCACCACACTACGCGCTCTACCGACTCATGACTCCTCCCGCATAAACAAACAAACGTATAATCGCATCCCGCTTTCCCAGCACTCCCCGAGGCTCTTCGCACAACGTACAAGCGACTCGGACGTACCCAGGTAGGTGCTGTTGGTAATAACCCAAAAGAGTTTTAGCGGATCAACCATTAAACCACGTTCATCACACAAACGAGCCGGCCCGATGAAAGCGACGGACCCAGAACCCGGTGTTGGCCGGTAGTGTTGATCACTTATGGAGGGCACACACACTCTTCTACTCCTTCACCTCTCTATATATCCCTCTATCTCCCTCTACCTCTATCTATCACACACGCCCTGGCACACACAGGACGTTTATCTTCGCACCGAGAGACCGGCGCCGCACGCACAGGCACAGGTACAGGTACACGCGTCACTGAGATATATTCGCCACAATCTCACGAGCACGTTCGCTACGCCACTGTCCCTCTCTCCGTCGCTGATCCCGCCGAGGCAAGCTCCGACGATTCCTCTAGCTTCCGGCACCGCGCGCTTCTCGCATCACCCGCTCCCATCCGCTTCTAGTGTTCCCGCCGCGGTCGGATCGCTGGCGGTTTTTCACGCGGTGGCGCGCGTTATCTCGCGACGGGCCGACTGACGTATCGGTACGTCCTGCGTACGTCCTGTCATCGACATGTTTTTGTCGCGCTGCGTATGTATCCCTCGTCCGTTCGCGGCGCGCATACACGTGTGTATGTGGGTGCTCGCGGCGCCCACGACGTGCAGAAACGGTCCGGTGGGAGAGAAGAGCGGCCGAGAAAGGGAAGAAACAGAGAGAGAGAGAGAGAGAGAGAAAGAGAGAGAGAGAGAGAGGAGTGCGAGCAACAGACGAAGAGTCGCGCGGATGCGAGAGCTGGAGCAAGAAGAACAGAGACAGAGAGGGCGACGGAGGGTTGATAGACGGTAGGAGGGAGCCCGACGGCGTCGGCGTCGACGACGACGCGGTGGTGGTGGCGGTGGCGATAGTGATGGTGGAGGCAGTGGTGGTGGCGGTGGCAGCGATAGCAGCAGCAGCAGCAACGGTGGTGGCGGTGGCAGGACTCTACGTGGGGCAAGCACGACGAGGCACGACTCGCGCGGACGGCTACGTGCGATACGTACGCAGAGAAAGCAATGGGTATATGGAGGCCGCCGGCCGGGGCCCAGATTTGCGCAGCCGCGCCAAATCAGTCGGGGGCGCACAATCCACCCTCAGTCAATATACTGTGTCACCGCGTAACACAGAACGCGGAATCGCCGGAATGCGGTCTGCTTATAGGTGCACACCTGCCCACGTAGGGGCGAGACGCGCGAATCGGAGCGGACACGGAGCGTACTTGATGCGTGTCCGCGCAATGTCGACGCGCGTGCGACACACGAGCGACGATACCAGCCGCGGTTCTGGCGGTCGGTCGCGCTATGACAGGATGCAATTGATGAGCTAAGTGGGTAATGGTGGTGTGTCGCGCTCGCAAAATATCGATGTCCCCTGCACTTTCGCGTAAACCACCCGTAAAACACCCTCGCATTCCCCAACTGACGAATAATAAAAACGTCTCGCACGTTTTAATTATTTGTCTCTCGAGTTGAAGGCTAATAGGATATTTTTATTCTTGCTCTCTCTCCCTCTCTCTCTCTCTCTCTCTCTCTCTCTGTCTCTCTCTTTCGCTCTCGCTCTCTAGGGACTGACGATGTAGTAAAGGATCCAATACACTTGGCGGCAAAGCTATGATCTCTTACCACTAGATCGCTGAATAGGAACAAGTGGCTTTTCTTAGACAACTAGCCCCGTGCGCCGACGATCTTTATCTAGTTCTCGTTCTCACTAGTTCCCCGATTACTCCAAAACCATTTCGAATAGTTGCGCACCTTGTTCTCTCGCGGACGGCTTATGCACGTGCTTCGACTCGATGCGGCCAACGCTCGGTTGAAACTCGGAGATTCAGCACTTCGGCTCTCTATCTCTCTCGACGTGTCCCGCGCTATTATGAATTTGCGAGCGCGTTTCTTATTCTCGAAGAGAAATGTAAATAGAAGATGCGATTCGTAATGTGTCTCTCGCTATGTAACTAGCGGATGAAATCTCTCTCTCTCTCTCTCTCTCTCTCTCTCTCTCTCTCTCTCTCTCTTTCTCTTTCGCGCTTTTTCAGGCAAAGAAAATATCGCGCTGTCGCGTCCTCGAAATGAGAACAGTCTATCTCTCGGATAAGTGCCAATGCTCCGCGTCAGTTGATGTATCTCACGAAAATAGAGAGAGAAAGAGAGAAAGAGAGAGAGAGAGAGAGAGAGAGAGAGAGAGAAAGAGCAACGTTCTCTCTTCTGAAAGATTCAATTCTCGAAAAGGATCCATGTTCTCGTCGTAGTTTCCAACAATTTTTTCCGAGACTAGCCACGGTAGTTAAACGTCGAAGTTGAAACTCGACTGAAAGCGAAGTTCATGTAAAATTAATGCGGGGATATCGTTAGTTATATACAACTTGAAAAATTATTTCTTCAGTTGCAAAGTTCAGCTCCTGCTATTAAATATTCCCTAAAGAGATATCACGAATTTGCGTCGAAATTATTTGGCGCGATAGAGAGAGAGAGAGAGAGAGAGAGAGAGAGAGAGAGAGAGAGAGAGAGAGAGAAAGAGCAACGTTCTCTCTTCTGAAAGATTCAATTCTCGAAAAGGATCCATGTTCTCGTCGTAGTTTCCAACAATTTTTTCCGAGACTAGCCACGGTAGTTAAACGTCGAAGTTGAAACTCGACTGAAAGCGAAGTTCATGTAAAATTAATGCGGGGATATCGTTAGTTATATACAACTTGAAAAATTATTTCTTCAGTTGCAAAGTTCAGCTCCTGCTATTAAATATTCCCTAAAGAGATATCACGAATTTGCGTCGAAATTATTTGGCGCGATAGAGAGAGAGAGAGAGAGAGAGAGAGAGAGAGAGAGAGAGAGAGAGAGAGAGA
>NW_022639502.1:874803-876371 GCF_010583005.1 Odontomachus brunneus | reverse complement strand
AGAGAGAGAGAGAGAGAGAGAGAGAGAGAGAGAGAGAGAGAGAAAGACAGAGAGAATCCGATAACGTCGTAACGCGCCGCGTATGCGTAGTATTTGGACAGTTAATAGCGATCGTCAACAGATCATTTGAGATTATGGCGAATATCCAATACTGACGGTCGCTTAAATATACAGTTACATTTGCTTTGGATTAAAGCGCCGCGTTAAATCTCGGTCTGTCCGGTACAGGCTGGAATGCGCGGAATGCTGTCCGCAAATCCGGGACATTCTACGACGACGTGCTACACATAGCCGTAAACAGCAGCGGCAAAACACGACGGTGCCGGCTAGCAAAGAGCGGCCGCCTAGTCTCTCGGCATCATAGCGAATATTACGGTCTCGTCTAATTGAGCGTACCAAATACTAGGATTACAGTCCACCAGAATCGCGCCACGAATCGACTCGCGGGCAAGATGAAGCCATCAGCTGCGCGAATCTGACAATATCGGTCGGAGATCGCGGTAAAGATTAGTCTAATCTATCGTGCACTCGCTTCGGCGACTTTCAACCCCGAACGTCGGGGGATTCTCGCAAGGATCTCGCCACGAGTTCTCCTCTTCCTAAAATGCGAATCAATAATCGGCAACGCGTAACACGTCGAAAGGATCCAACGTATACACGCGGAAGCCGCGATATAAAGTATGCCGAACGTGCGGAGATCGAAGACTCGACGAGATAAAATTTACGATCGCGCGAATCCCGAAGCAATCTTGACGTAATACGTCTTGTAAAATACGCCTGTCAAAAAGTTTCCCGCCGGTTAAGTCTGAACCCAGTCAGACCGCAATCGTCAAGTAAGTATGTCAAGGTAGTGCTGCTACTTTTTGCGAAAGTAGACCACACAGTTTTATACAAGTAAAGCTGCGCTATATTGGCTTGAGTTGATTTTCTGTTTTTCTTTGCACACAAAAGAATACCATTCTGTTGCTAAGAGAAGCACTCACTCGATTTATTTCCCTTCCCTTAAGCGATATATTTAGTTATTTCCATCAAAGAATATTTGTTGCATAAAAATTTTAAAATCTACTCGTTACAGATTTTAAAAAAGCTTATTATCATGTGCTCTAGAAAGCACATTTATTTATGAAACTTTATTCGAGGTAAAGTTTTGATTCGACTCTATGCAGTAAGCAAAATGAATTTTTGTTTTAATTTAATATTCTCTAGCTGAGAAATACCAGACCTACTGGAATTCAGAACTTATTTTGGGGAAATTTGATGAACTTTTGAAGAACTTATGATAAACTAGCTTAGACTATACTATATATAAATAAATATATATATACACTCGGCGTTATATCTCTACAACAACTTCTATAAGGCTTATATCTACAATATCTAAACTTAAATTATCACAAAGTGTCAAGGGGGTGAAATCAAGAGGAAAGGCAGGGTCTTAGAGAGTAATTAGGCAAAATGTGGTTCAGATCGATCAACGGATACAAGAGTTAATGAACATGCAGACAGACATTCTATTTGATATACATATATATATATATATATATATATATATATATATATATATATAT
>NW_022639502.1:867706-874692 GCF_010583005.1 Odontomachus brunneus | reverse complement strand
ATATATATATATATATATATATATATATATATATATATATATATATATTCGTGAATATATAAACTCTTTTGAGAAATATTTGAAAAAAAGTAATCTTCACTTTGAATGCAGTATATATTCTTCTGTGTGCATCTTCACGTATCCTCCTCTATGTTTTACTGGTCAGTTTTTACGTGTTCTTCGGCGCTATTTTCTTTCCCCTACATACATTCGAGTTTACGGTTGACGCGATCGATCAGCGAAGTATTTTACAACTTTATGCAGATATCGATACTGCAACCACATGCTACCATTCCCCTTGTGTCCGACTAGGCCGAGACAGTTGAGAGGCACTCCTCGGGAATCTCGGAATGTTCAAGTCTTGCGTAGTCACGGAGAAAATTCGAGAGAAGTCGCGCATCTGCTCGAACAATCGCTTTCAGCGGCTGTCGAGGCATTACCGCGATCCGCCGGATCTATCATCCTTCATTGAATCTTCAAAGAGCATTTCACATTCAGCTCCGACATTCGCTAATCTATTCCCGAACACGACAGACGAAACCTTTCGGCGGTGCTCTTACGCGCGAGGAAACCTTCTCGCAAGCTGCTCCGCCGCGATTTCGACGGAACTTGCCGGTTTTATGGAGAGATGCGCGCGTAATTTCGCCGGCTTCTTTGCTCCCCTCTAATATTCCGTGAGGTTCAGAGGCGGAAAGTATTTCGCCAAATTGGCAACGATAAATCAAGAGTATCGCCTGACGTAAATAATAATAACAGTAACAACAATAAATGTATCCTCCCCCCAACATATTGGTGTTATTTTGCGTTAAAAACTCTGCGCGTCTAGCTCTCTTGGCGGGATTTGATTTTATTTCATTTTCCATTATTTCTGGCGCGCGCTGCATCGGAAGCTCTTTGCGGAATTGTTTCAACCGGTTAAAGTTGAGTGTTAATGGAAACAAAGAGACACACGCGCGGTGAGATATTTCTCTCGTACGTTGCGGAAACCCACCGAGATTTGTCAAAGTCGCGGCAAGGGAGTTCTCGTGAATATTTCTCGTTACGGCAAGATCGAACCGAAGTATAGATTCCCGAAGAGAAACGACGTCGTGCAGGTTGCCCGATAAATAATACACGAGCCGATTTACCGGGAAAGTCGTTGCGCGCGTTTCCGGCGCGCGCAGGAACTTGGAGCGATCCGGAATGCCGCGTGTAGCTTTGACGAACTACATTGCGACGTGGCGCGACGTTGACGAGGGTGACGTCGATAATACAATGCGGTGCGACTGACGGGAAGCCCCATTAAGTATTCCTGTAACAGTTTCGAGACTTTCGAGTCGACTACGCGCGTCGCGAGATACACGAGGATGGTGAAGAGGAAGCAGGAGAGAGACCGAGCGGAGACGGGGTTTACAACATCGACGACACGAACAATTTCCTAGAGCGAGCGATGCTGTCAGACATTGTGTTCCCGAAATTAAGTAGATCATTTGTAAAACTGTGCGAACCACATTTCTACGAGGCGGGGCCCCAGCCTCTGACATCGAGAATTCGTATAGTAGCGCGCCCAACATCCTCGAAATTAACATCAGTCTGAGAATCGTAGACGCGCGGGCGAGTGAAACAATAATGTGAAACGAAATGCGATTCATATTTCCTTGGAAAATCATAATATTCTGCATTTTTCATAAATTCTCGTCGCGATACTCTCTCCGTGGAGATTTTTTCTCTCTCTTTTTCGCGACAAATGTACGATATGTATATTACATTTTCCGGACTCGAAACAGCCGCGCGAACTCTGCGTGAATTGCCTTTGCGCCGCGTAACAATGTGCCAATTTTTCAAATTGCGCTTAAAATTAAATTTACCACGTATTATTAGTTAATTATTAAAACCCGTTAGCCACGTTGGATAATCAGTTACCTAGGTTTGCGCAGCTCAGTTGAAAAAAACGAAAATTGCGTAACTCGAATACATTATACGTGCAAACATTTTGGTAACATTTTGGGGCAAGAAGAGAGATACCTGTATTTATATGGTTTTCGCGTGCAAAAATTACGCGGAGCCAAACATAAATCACACTTTTTGCCGGCGTTTCTTGCGCGACTCCGCCGAAAACTAACGTTTCGTGATTCATGCACTCTTACAAATGACCAGCTCGATTGAGGCTGATATGCAGTCTACTCGTTCGTGCTCGTTGAAGGGCGACGATAAGTTGTTTGCGCGGCGACCAAGTACACCTAATCATCTTTCATTAATCACGGACCTCCGGCGGGCAACTCTCATCCAAGTTGGAAGCAATCTATGGCATAATCGAACACTTTGATCGTGTTTAGTCGACACGCCGCGCCCGGCCAATTTCCATTTGCTAATTGAGCATATTCGTCGCGACTCGAAGCCATTTCGAAGGAAACTTTTGGGAATTCGCGAGGACACGACGTAAAGAATCAGCGTCGATAATGTCGATAATTATCAGCGCGGACGCTACGTCTTTCATAGACTGATTAGTCTTTTGAGTCATATAGTGGGACGTTGGCGTCTCACTCATCTTTTCTTCATTTTTAGTGATTTCAACTGATTTATTGGTGCCCAGACATAGTCGATTATATTTTTTATCACTATACTTAGTGTACTCTCATAAATATAAGGAACTAAAAATAAATAAAAAATTTGAATATTTCGTCATTAAGTTATTATAGGCAAATAATAATACAGAAAGGGCATTTTTTTCAAATAAACATCACTTCAGGGCTAATTATTAAGAATCGACATATTGAAACATTAACACAGTCTATGAAGGACATTTATTAATAGTATTTATTAATTAATAGTATTTTATATATATTTTTTCCAAATTTTCTGTAAATCTTTTGTTATATTTTTTATACCAAACTATTGGGACATTGATAATATGTTTGCTGCAAATTTTTTATCAAAAACACAAACATCTTGTTTTTAAATCGAAAAAATGTTGTTTGAACAATTTCGAACAATGTTTTCGAAAATTTTCAAACAATGCTAAAAGCGAGATTGTCAATTTTGAAAACTTGTGATCGTCGCATCGGATCTGCTATTTCGAATTTTAACTTTTTAACTTCATATTCGTAATTAACAACTCGAAATTCTCATATGCCAAATTCGAAGAAACTTGCCAGAAAAATCAAATGTATCAAAGGTTTAAAGAGTTAATTAACATCTCTTAGACGTGGCTATTGATTTCTCGTTAAATTGCAATGTTCACGAGATTCGAGGGTGTTCTTCCGTGCACGCGATTGTGAAGGATGGCACTGATGTAATCTTGGTCATTGTCCGGTCTATCTACTTAACTGTGTATAGAGATTAATTACATCGCAATTATTGCGCGGGCGCGCATCAATAATGGATTTCATGGGATCGAGTGGCATAAATAGTGGATATTAATACAGCGATCAATTACACGGTAACCATGCGTGCATCACTATCTACACATGATTGGTATTAATTTCACAGCTACTAACTCATTATGCGAACAGCGTAAAGCTGAAAGAGCTGTATCGACATGCATGAATTCTGTGCTTCGTGCGAGCTCGCGATATGATAATATTTTTCCAATGAAAATACAAGAAAGAAAACATGAAGGATAAAAAAAGGAAAAGCAAAGAAGTAACGATTTTGTCAAATAAACTTGTATCTCTCGGAACAAACGTTTTTATATTTGCCGCGAGTAACGGAAAAAAAAGAAACAACGGAATAGAATCGAAGTTGCAACTCAACGTCAGAGTTTATCGACGTTATCAGCGATAAAAGTTGATAAAGACAAGCTGGCGGTGCCTTCCGGCAAAAAAAAGGAAAATGCCGGTTTCATACGTGACAATAGGGTACGAGGGATACCTTTTCACCGAAACGTTCAATGGTGTTCCGCGCGCGACCTCGGTGCACGAGAATGTCGACTGGCAAATTCCGCGACTGAATAATGCTTCCGCCGTGACTTTATCGTGAACCCGCACGCACGTGTTGCCATTCGCGAGACCCGGGCGCGGATATTTCCCGGAAAACAGGGGAAAAGCGCGACAGTATCGGCGAAACATCAAAAGTGTTTTTCGCGATAGCACTGGCACGCGCGGCCTCCGCTGTCGTCGCGGGAACGGCGCACCGGATGATCGGGTGCAGAATGCGGTGCCGGTGAAATGCGATCTGCAGATTCGTACGACAAGTGGTGCGACAAGTCGTTGACAGGCACGATGGCCGCACGATGGAACGCGCCCGTGGCTGCTGATCGAAAATTCTATTCTCCGCGTAAATTCATGCGATACCAGAGGATGCCAGAGGAAGGTCTACTCGACTGTACTCGATGGACAGAGAAGCTACAGTAGAACACGACGATCGACTCTAGCACCGGTTCGCCAAGTTTTTTGCACACACACGCTCTCTTTCTCCCTCTTTCTCATATACAACTCTTTGATATTTGATATTTTCCAGCTCTTGACACGTGTTGAAACTTTAATTCAGACCTGAATCAGCTTTTTGCACTAAGAAGAAAATGTTTAGTATTTATATAATTATAACCACATAGAGAATAAGTATTACAAATTATGGTCGAGAGAACAATTTGTTTCATTAAATTCTACTATAATTTAATGATAATAACTTTATACGTCTGTTATTGCTACTATTTGCGTGTTAAAACAACCAAAAAATATGGTTTGGATCAAGACTAACTATAATTTTAGTTAGATCAATCATTTTCTTCCCTCAGTGCAGTCAGCATTTTTTGACCCAAAACCGTTTAGATATTTATTTATTTATTTTCTTAAAGATGTATTGTAAAATTAAATGTACGGCTTTGATAACGTTTTATTGATATTTTGATTATGAATTTTTCGTGAATATTTGAGGAAGCAAAGAGAGAGAAAGGATATTAAAACTTGTTAATTATCCGTTTTTCCACTAGTAAACTTTTTCTACGTTAAAATTTGCGATTCATAATGCAAAAAAGGTAACGTGGAAGTTGAACTTTTGAATATACAATTTCGGTACTGAATTGGCCTACATTTAATTTTAATAAAAACAAATTAGACTGCAACATAAGCATTGTTCTGCAACTGATTTTATTACAGTTGATTAATTTTCCTCGTTTCGATGTTTTTTTAACAACTGGTTGGTTCCGCACAAGCGAAAGGATATATTATTTTGATATAGATAATTTGAAATAAAGAAAAGAAAACTCTACACTACGCACGTGACGTTGAGCGAAATAATTGTTAAGAGTATATCGGGCAATAATGTAAATAGCATTTTAATATAATTGGGAAACACATGTCGGGAGAATTGTATCGTCTCGGAAAACAAGCGATGATAGCCGGCACGTATTTCAACGCATTCTTTTTCAAAGTATTATTTCTAAAGCCTTTTCTCAAGTTTCTTCCTTTATCCGCTCTCAAAAGGCGTTCTATCTGCAAAGTAACAGTGGCGCGCAAGCTGATAGAGCCCATTCCTATGCGATGGAGTTGTAATGAAATACTGTTTGAACCCTTCGTCGCGCTTCGCTTTCGCCCAGTGGAAGGAAAAAGTGAGATACTTCAATGTCGGAAGTTTCGCTGGGAGCCGCTCTGACTTATTTCGAATTAATTTTACTGGGAGATGATTTCAGGCGGAAGGGTGTTACTTCGGATTAATTCCGTAAGAAATGGATTTACGGCGATAAAAGAGGCGCGGGCGAGTTAAACGGCGAACGTTAAAAGTCCTCCCTTTGTCACGGTATATTTAACGCAGCCTCTATTCCCCGCCGTTGAAATAATTTCGCCCCACTCCAGGGAAAATTTAATTTGTACAGCAATAATTGTTAGTTATTACAGCGCGAAGCGCCAAGTGCGATCCGCGCGCGACGATTATTTAATCATATAATTAAGCATTGCGCACGCTCGGCGGGATATTTCTTTATTCCATTAAAAACGATTCCTATTAAATATCGATTGATCGACAGAAATCTCAGTATGACGTCCGTTCGTTCGTTCGTTCGTTCGTTCGTTCGAAAATAAAAGCTGTGTTTATTTAAACGTCATACAGCATTAATCAATACGAGTCGCAACTTTTCGTTTTCGGGAACGTCACGATATCGGGGAAACACACGAAGTCAAATAACGAACGACACGTCGAAACGATGGCGAAGGGCGCTCGCGATTAATTTAATTCCCATACGGGACGGGAATTTTGCGCGCGATGCATCGATCATAGCGCGATATACATCCATCTTAAATCGGTGCATCCCATTTGCCTCTGTAAATGCCGAGAATTGCTGGTATGCAATCTCGACTGGCGACGACATGACCGAGTCGACACAACGCGATCCTATTGATTCCCACTGTTCGTGCATAGTTTCGACAGAAGACAATCTCGAAGATAATGATTGACCGTTCCCTTGTATCAACAGCTCGCGTCAGAGATGGAATGTCGGCTCTCTCTCTCTCTCTCTCTTCCCGAAAAGGGGAAGCGCAGAGAAGGAGGGAGAGAACGAGAGAGACAGAGTGTAGCGTAGCGCCTATACTCTCCGCGCAGATGTTCATGCAAAATGAGAAATACGCGGGGGATAATTGAGGCGAAACTTTAGACATTCGTTACTTTTGGCATTCCTCGAACAAGAAGAAGAAGAAGAAAGTACCCGCGAACTCCTTCTACACTTCGCCTTTTCCACCGCGCGCAACTTTCCCGTTTAAAGACTTTTGCGCTCGCGCGATTCGCCCGCGTATTTTTCACTGGGGGAAAGAGGGGGAGAGAAAGTGGACAAACATGCAATTCTCGTATGTATTATGCTAATCAAGTTCGACGGAAAAAAAAAGCGCATGAAGCGCGCCCCGATAAGAAAATTAGCGCGCTTTCGCCGTCCGCTGTGCTCGCAATTTGATATAGTCGCGATGATCGGGCCGGAATTTCGATCACGCGCCGAATTTGCTGGAAATTGCATCATTATTCGCATAAAATTAAATTCCACGTTTTTCCACTCGCGACCCACGTAAAGGTGGGAGGAGGTT
>NW_022639502.1:828445-867473 GCF_010583005.1 Odontomachus brunneus | reverse complement strand
GGGGGGGGGGGGGGAGAACGTGCTGTAATTCAACGCGAACAATCCGGCGGAATTATAGATTCAATTGCGCGTCGCGCCTCTCTCGCCATACCCCGGCCGTTTTGCTATCGTGTTTCACGCTTAATCGACGGAATGACATTTGCTTGGCAAATGTCATTTGCATTACTGTCCCTTATCGGACACGCGCAAGATATCGTAGAGAAGCTTCCTCCCTCTCTCCCCCCCAATCTGAAGATTAGATGGGGCCAGATGCGTCACTCAAATTCTCATTTGGCCTTAATTGCGTGATAACAATTATGAGCGGCTGTAATTTCGGCAAGTGAACTCGCGCTCGCGCTCGACACCACCCCGTCGCGAACGCAAACGAATCCATTACAGTCATTATAAACTTAGATTACATTTGAAACGCAAGGTACATGACTGGGAATAATGTTACCAGTTTGCAGAAAGAGAGACCCGAGCTCTCTCCTACTGCGTGTATCTTGTTTCGTCACGGATCGGACGTTGTAGCGATTTGAATAAATACGAACGTAATCGATATCGCGAGAGGAGACCGCGAATTCGCCATGCAGCTGCTTAATGCATTCAAGTAAACCCCCTATTACACCAGCGATTGGCTACTGCATCTACGTTTGCACTCGTGATTGTCCAGTTGACCAATCAGGAAGTAACTGCGGATGACCCGCGATTCTTGTTTAATCGGCCGTCTATTTTTCGTCTATTAATTATCAGCAGTTCCCTTCTGATCGGCTAAGAGGCAACCGCGGACACGAACGCAGACGTCAATCCTTAATGCGATACAGACATAACCAACGCGAAACAACCGTAGCTAAAGAGATCGATGTATTGACCGAACGCTTGCTTATGCATCGCGTGGCGCTGTGGTTATCGCGCGGCCGATGGAAAATAGCGATATAATGCGCCGCGGATTTTAACAAGCAATAATTGTTGATTATTACAGCGCGAAGACAAGTGTGATCCGCGCGCGACAATTATTTAATCATGTAATTATGCATTGTGCACGCTGGGATTTTTATTTCCCCGATAGAAAACGATCCCAATTAAATGTCGATTGATCGACAGAAATCACAAAGTGACGTCCGTCTATTCGTCCGTTCGTTCGCTCGTTCGCTCGCGAAAATAAGAGCTGTGTTTATTTGAACGTCATACAACATTAATCAATATCGAATACGAGTCGCAAAGTATTTTCGTTTTCGGGACTGTCACGCACACGTACGTCCGCGTACGCACCTGAAATATAATAATAACGCCTGGACGAACTTTTGGAAAGCTTCCAGCCACGCGCTTAGTCGCGCCGGCGTTTGCATGTACGGGAAAGGCCTCAGGGCTCTCACGGTCGCGGCCAGCGTTTGGAATTTGGCTAATAATCCGGCGCAAATTCCGGAAATTTCGTTACCGCGCCGGCGGGGGGGAGGGGCTGAGATATAATATATATATATATATATATATATATATATATATATGTATGTGTAAAGCGTATTACGAAAGTTAATCTCTCGATCAACATTGAGACGGCCGCAATGCGGGAAAACACGGGCGATCTTCGCCGTTCCAACCGCGGTGCAGCCAGGATGTAATAATCGCCTGGCGGTTTTCCGTTGCCGGAGAGACCGCGCGTATATTTTACACTTTCGGCGCTGCCGCCGCCGGCGTACCGACGAGGAGGCGGATTAAACCGCGCAGCGGCCTTCGCTCTCTATTCAATCGGTATTGAGAGCCTGAATTTTCGCAACGCGCCAATTCCCGGGCGGGGCGATCCTTTTGTCGCGACACTCGGATTATAAAGCGGGAATTAATCTCGATGTATTGTTGTCCGCGCCCCGACCGCGCAATTAGCCTTAAACCGCGAACGAGTGATTCACGTCCGCTCTTTAGCCCGCACACGGTTTTCTCGTCACGGACGGAGAATTTTATGATAAAAGTTACTGTGGAATTTTGCAGCCGAGAGATAGATCGACGCGCATTCTGCAGCAATTGAGTGTCCTTTCATTTCGTATATTGTGAACTGGATATTAAAAATTTGCTATTTTATTGCATTATGTTTCCCTTAGTAAGAAAGATCTCATTGTTGGTCTCTGCTATTAAAAATATATTACTATTAAAAATATATTAAAATTGAAAAGAATTTATATATAAAAAAATTTATATATAAAAAAAAGAAAAAAGCTGTAATATCCTTTCCATGTGAAATTACTTTAATTTCATTTCAACGACAAACGACTTTTTTTTATAAATCTAGGCTGGATTCCAAAACGTCTCTTCTGATGAGAATTTTACTGAAAATCTGTAGTTTATGTTACATACACTGTGGATTTTCAGTAAAATTTTCAGAAAGGATGTTTCGCGGAATGCAACCCGAAATATCGATCAAGTCATCCTACTGAATTTCGGGGATTTTAATTTTGAGATTGAATTCATTACTGAATCCGATTCATTTCGAAATTTTGAGAATTTTGAGTTTAAGCTTTTTTAATCGATGAAACATCTTGTGTAGGATAATAATACATTTCCGAAGAAACTCCCTTCTCGCGAATGCGTTTCAAAAAGAATTAATCACCCAGATTGGCTGAAAAATCTGTCATTAAGATTCCAGTCAAGCGTGAACTTTCGTTTGAATCGTTCTTGTGTTGTTCGTCTTCTCCGTATCGATTATTTCCCACCTAACACCCATCATCGCGGGAGGCAAAAAGGATTAGATCGACGATAGCTCCCAGGATCAACACACTCGGGGTCGCCGATAAAAACGCCCACATAAAACGCGGATTGGGATATTCCGCGAGATCTATCGACCGCTTCGCCTTCGAGTCAGTTGTCCGGGAATCGAGTTCTTACGGTCTAACTTACGTACCGCTAACTCGGCCCGAGAAACACGAACGACAGATCGGGTCGACATAAAAATCGCTCCCCAAGTTTCACGGTGTAACTCACCGGATAAGCTCCGAGCGTCCGGGCTAAGTGAAACGGGCACAACGTGAACAAATATCCGAAAACACTTTCCGCTCTTACGACTCGTCGACGACTTAGCTTTCTCGTTCTCGCGACCAGCCACGGAAATGGAAGCGAATAGCGATTGTCGGAGCATCGGAGTTATTAATTTGTTGAGCTCTACGATGCGGAGGTATAATCGAACGATATTAAAGAGAAGGACGCTTTCACAGAGCGGAAAATTTTAGCTCGAGGAGACTCGCGATTATTGATCAAGTAGAAAGAGCGGTCTCTCCTTAGCCAGTAGGCTAGGAAGGAACTGGCCAGGAACTTTGGATGGTTTCCGGCCAGTTTAGACGAGTTACTAGTTCGCCAGTAACTTGACAGTAAAATTAATCAATTTTCGGTCAATTTCTAGCCAATTTTTTACCTGTCTGTAAGCCGAGACATTTATTTTTGTACAAAACTCTATTAAATAGTTTTTACTGTCTGATTCTGCATTGCAAAATATTCTTTAAAGTCTTTTCTTCTTTGAAGTTCTTTAGATTCTCCTCTAGAGTCTCTTTACGTGCAAATTTATTTATTACTGAGATGATTGATGAGCGTTATTTCTAGTTATTAATTCTTTTTGCCTAGTTTCTAATTAGCCAAAAAACATTGGCCAGTATTTCCCGAGTTTCCCAGTAAACTGGCCAAGAAATAGTGATCGGTATTTTCCTGTCTATTTTTATTCTCTAAGAAACCCTGAATAGCTTCTGGTTAGTGATCAGTTTTTCCTGAAAAGTTTTCTACTTGGGAAATAAGCGAAATCGTGTTGCAGACTCTCTGACACTTGTGATCCTAAAATTCATCAGCACCGATTCGTCTTGAATACTTCGTTTTTGGCAGGATATGAGGGATTACGAGATAACTCCGTTACGTCGCGTTCGCTGGATTTCGGTTTTCGCTCTAGCAGTGAAAATTGCGCGATCCCGCGCAAGTTTACCAACGTGAAAAGTTGCAAGGTTACCGTATCGTGTTCATTCAGTCTCGTCTTCGAATCCTCCGTTTACGACACCCGATTCTCAAAACTACGCGGGTCGGTGTTGATTTATCGTGTTTCCCGCGCCATCGCTTTTATTAAATTTAAATATAATTTCGAGCATCGCCCTGTGTTTGGGAGCACAATGCTTGCTGGGGATATCCAGCGATAGGCGCGCTATTTACTTTGCGCGAGTACCAATCTGTCTCCGACGAAAACAACGCAATAGAGACCGCATGTCAAAAGAGTTTGCGAAACCGTGTTTACCTTTCCCTTCGATATTTTTTCAAACTGGCACAATATACGCCTGGTGAATAGGTGTATCGCGCTCCTCCGTGGCCGCGCTCGCAAATACGGCCTGCCAATTAGCGCCTGGCGAACGCGCGCCGTTATTCTCCCGCGACTGCCGTACGCGGAATTATTTATGAGTCGCGATTAAGCGCGGATCATTTGGAACCTAATGGCGTCGCGTCGGCGCCGCGGCTAACCGGAGATTCATCACGCGGGATGGTTTATGAAATGATGAGCATCGGAAAAATGCGATACAATATGAACGTCCGGCATGCGGAGTGTCATCTGTCAAGAATGCATGTCGATAGCAGCGCTCTCTTCCGCGCGTTCGCGCGTGAATATCCCCGTATCTGACGTTAATCACAATTGGATTTCAGCCGGCAGAAATTTGGTAAATTCGCGAAATATCGTATTCCCGCCAAACTTCCGCTAATGGCGGTACCGCGTGCATGCGTGCATGCGTGCATCATGCGTGTACGCGCTCGAGAGCGAATTTCGTTGAAAAGTGCGAACGTTTCTCCTCTGTGTATGTAGCACTCACATATGTACGCATATTTTCGTTTTTACCTTTTTTCGTATACAAGTTTCGCAAAAACAACATGCCGATTTTAAAGGATATTAAATTTCATACAAATTTTGCACTTTTTGCGCCCCCGACGAACACGCGGGAGAGTGGATGCGGATCTCGTATTCGCGTTGTTTTCGGCAATGGCGTGTTTATCAGATAAGTTCCGAGTTAACTTCTCTCATACACGACAAAGGGACTGATTCAATTACAGGATTGCTTCGGCTCGGAAGTTGCAATTCGGCGAAATCAAATGTAAATCATGAAGAAATGTTCGACCTTCCAAAATATTTCAAGGTATAGTTCGACTCAGAGGGAAAATTTTATTAATTTTAATTGGTGACATATGCGCGAGTATGAACCGTGCCATGTAATAATTACAATCAAATATTGTTAAGAAAAAGCTGCCCCCGCAAATTGATTAAAAAAGTTTACAGAAACAAACCGTGTACCAGTTGTGCAGTCTGTTATGAGAATTAACTTCCTCGCCATTTAATAATGTTGAAATGCGAGAAATTAATTTAAACTAATGGTTCGCAATAAATTGGATTTATAAGTAATACAGCGCAGTGGAGGCTAACAGTTAATGAGATATTTTATATAAATCGAGTCGCACACGTCGCATTAATTCCTTATGCTTCATAAATAGTATTTTGCACGATTTGAAATAGATGCAGGAGAGAAATAGTTCAGGTGCAGGTAATAAAAACTTGATGCATGTAATTCGAGCTGTCGCATTGCTATCAAACTGATGAGATTACGTGTGCTCCTCATCAGAATAAAGCAATTGAATAACATGTAAAATTCTAAAATACGCCGTATGCATTTTACGGTCCTCAGCGTTTCGAAACGGAGAGAAGAGTCGCGACGTAATTCACTTAATACAATCGTAAATATTAATTCCCGCGCTCTCGGTCTGTACGCGCGTCTATACAGATCACTTCGTGTATTTACGACACGACGGCGCAGTGGGCGAAAGAAATGACCTGCAAGCGTGCGCGTTATTTGCAATGAAATCTTTTTATTACATTCAACGTGATGTAGAGAGAAATTTCGTGCGGTCTAACGAGCGTCGGACGTTTTTTTTTCCTTTTTTTTTTTTAAACAAACTCGCACGACTCGCGCAACAACAAAACGCTGCTGGCTGCTCGGCCGCGCTACATTTGCACGAAGCCGAGGGAAGACTGCGCGCGCTGCACGATAATCTATTTAGTAACTAACTTCGTTCAGTAGTTTAACAGAAGAAAAAGAAGGAAAGGGAGGGGGGAGAGAGCGCAGAGAAAGAATAAAAAAAGAGGCAATAACTCGCACCGCCATTATTACGCGGTCAGCTTGACAATTACGACGCGCCGCGGCCTCGTGCTTAAGCGAGTAAGAATGAAATTTTGATGAATCCTCCCCGTGCGGCAACGTCGTCACAAATTGGATTTGGGCCGGGATATGGACTTTGTAAAAGTGCCATGCCCGTGCGAAACAACGAATACGTTATTTCCGTTGGGCCGCCGTTAAGCTCCGCCGAATGAATTTTGCATAGAGACGGTTATTCCGGCAACTTAGTTTTAGGATTATGATCCTTATGGGGAATAGACTTAGCAAACTTCGCGTAACGTCGGAATAGGCGACGTGATCTATAGCGCGCGATTAATAAACCTTCCCGTTACGGCGGGATCGCGATCGATTAAGCGGGAAGATAATAATTAACCTGGCTCTCGCCGATGGATTATCGATTAATACCTCTTTAATCCTAAACGTCGAATATCTTTTCGGCCGAGTTTCCAATTGTACAATCGTATTAAACTGAAGTTTCTTGCCGGGAAGAAATTAATGGGGCAAGGTGAAATCTCACCGTCGAACCTGTGCCAAGTCTCATCCGACACTTTGACTTGTCCGTCGATCGTTGCAGTCGTTGAAGATTTATCACACAAACGTGTCTTCATTGAAACACTTATCACACCTCGCCAAACCGTTTCCCCGTGTGCAAAGAGAGGCGGACACTTCACTTGTCGCAGAGACGACGATAATCTCGGAATAGCTGGTCTAGCACGTCAGATACGAGAACTCGACGTCGCACGATGCATTTATGCTGCACCTTTACGGATACTCGGTATCTCTCTGTCATCATTACTTTACGCGACAAAGCGCGACAGAGCGGTAAAGCGAGAGCGGAGAAGAGGTCGTGCGCGTGAACGCAAAAGCGTTGCATATATACAGGATGTCTGACGCAAGCACACAAAATCACGTGTGAAGGTGGAGCACATCAAGCTAAACACGAGGAGCCCCGGAATTTTGCAAATAACCACGTGAAATTTCGAGATACTTGAAAAAGAAGATTGGCGAATCCCAGAGCGCGCGTTGTGGGACGATCCGAGTAGAATTCTAATTAGCCTGAATCAAAAGCTAGGTTAAATTAAATTCTCTAGCTCGTTATTGTGATTGATTATTATATATATATAATCGAGTCATAGTCTAGCCGTTGCAATTATATATAAAATATAGAGTGTAGAACGCTGTCTATTCTAAAATACAGAATTTAATTACTAAATTACCACTAGCGCTTTAAAAATTAAGCAAATCAATACTGGGATCATGTCAATTTCAAAAATTTCAAAAGAGCAAAACTGAGTGTTACATTACTGTACAGTACTAGTACTGTATTACTAGTGATGATATTAGACACAAATTTACTATCTCGTGGCCAGACACCGGCGAAGTTCAATGTGGCATGACTCTTGTGGGCGTTATATACGCGAACGCCGACGTTGACGGAATAATAAAACGTGAGATTCGCGCCAAAAGTTACAGCGACGTTCTGTGTCATCAGCGATGCCCGGCTCGTGTTACGCGATAAAATCGAACGTGAACGAAAAGAAGAGGAAAGGAAAAGAGAGAAAGAACCGACGGATCGATATCTCTGGGGGACGGTGGCGCTTCCGGCCTTGCAATTTTTAATACGGTCGATCGTTCAGCGGCACGCCTCTGCGGTGCCTCCCTGGAAGCTCCATAAGGGATGCGCTCACAAAAGCCACGTGCAAAATAGGAGAAAATTGAAATTGGAGGAAACACATCGCCCCGCGCTAATTTCTCTCGCTGGGCGAAAAATAGTCCGGCGCTTTTTATTGTGCGAAAAACTTCCATCCGGTGTGTGAATTATTATGCGATGACCGGCGTGAATATAAAGGCAGAAAGAGGGAGAAATCCGACTCGGGTGATATAAAAGGCCTGCATTCGTTTAACGATTAAACTTGATTAGCGAGCTCGAAATTTAATTATTAAGCAATTTAACGTCGGGAAATAAACGAATTGCATAGGATGGTACGGTGTTCGATCAACAATATTTAGTCGAAAAAAATTGTGAAATTTTCAAGAAGAGTGCATTCTACTGGCGCACAGTAACTCGAGCAATTTGGAGGGAACTCATTTCTCGAGATTACCGGCCTCTTTCTCCCCTCCTTTTCTCTTTATCTCTCAAAATTGAACGTTCAGGAAAAATCGCACGGTATATTCTCAACTCGATAGAAAGTGTGCTTGAAATCTGACGATTTCGGATAATAACATCTTCCTCGAAGCTCCTCCGAATATTCGGATGCACGTAATTATGCGGCACGGAAAAGCACGTCCACGGCGGCGAAATAAATCTTAAGTAACGTTCCTCAATTTTCAACGATATTTATGAGTAAATTTATGAGAGGTCGTAGGTCATTACTGCAGCGCCATCGACTTTGCGCCGACGGGAAACCGGAGATAAGCGGATTCGTCTTACGTTCTCGCAATTAAAGCGCGCTCGTAAAGGCAAGCCACGTCGTAATTCCGACCTCCTCGATTTAGCCGAACGCCGCGGGAGACGGTCACTTTTGTCACGGTCGTGGAGACACACCCGAACAAAGCCCCGAAATCTAGGCCAGCCCATGGAGCGTGCCTGCGCGTTAATAAAGATACGGTGTGTTAAATCGAGAAATACACGTGAGCCGTGGAGGAGCGCGCGAGATGGTGGGTCACAATTTCGACCGAGTGTTTTCCTTTTTGGAAAAACGCTAACGCACTTTCAGTGAGCGAATATATCATACGCGGTTACACGTGAAATCTAGGAAAAAAGCACGAGACGTTAATAGACGTGGCCCGTAAAATTACACGTCCGTGTTTACGGAGCGAAAACACATAATAAGTACATACCTCATATATTCCTATCTCATTCTTTGTGCGCTTGCGTAATTTTACACGACGTCGACTTTTTACGCGCCGTTATACTTTGTTATTGATAAGCGAATTACTAAAGCGGGCTGCGCAAATATGTACGCGCTCGCTTTACTTCTCTCTTTCTCTCTCTCTCCCTCTCCTTCTCTCTCTCTCTCTCTCCCTCTCTCTCTCTCTCTCTCTCTCTCTCTCTCTCTCTCTCGCGGGTGATCCCGTTTATCGTGCGGAATTCTCGCGGCGTATGTATGGGTTCACGTCGGGAGCGGAGAGTAAACTTGTACAGCGTGTGTTTGCTCCTTTGGGTAAAATTGTGGTAAAAGAACGCGGTACTACGTGGCCACCATTAAACTTCGCTCCTCTTCCCACCCGCCCACCTCCCGGGCGGTTACTTTTCTGGTACGTCAATGATTACGACAATACCAATCGTCGTGTCGACGACGAGGATGAACGGGAATGACGAAGTCGTCTTTCGAGCGCTCCGTCGTTTTTGTCGTCGTCATTGTTCTCTTTAGAGTTCTCTTTAGACCCGCGGCAGCCTCTTACTCAACATTCCAATCTCGCGTTTCGCCTCGCGTCGTACATACGGAGCACGTGGAATTCAAAAGCGCTGACTCGAATCGAAACTCGATGACCCGCACTCGTCGGTCCCCCACAGGGAAAAGCTCGCTCGCCTGCTCACTGTACGCAGGATGTCCTCGAAACGAACGGCGCGAATTGCTCGCCTCATTACGTCTGATAATAAAGTGCAAGCGCGAACATTGCCGCCGAACCAGATCAAGCGTCGCGGACATTTCCGCGACGAGAATTCGTGTACTGATGTGAAAGCACCAATTCCTGAACATTAATAACTGATATTCAACTCTGAGATTTCTCATTGTTTTGTTTATGTCGTGCTTTTGAGCACAAATATTTTACTGTACAACGTGGAATATATTCAATAGTTTAAACTACTTTGTAATAACTGTTGCCTGGATTATCATAAGAGAATGAAATCAAGGGGAAGAGTTCATGTAGCCTTTCTCTTTATATATATGTATTTTTTTCTGCAGGACCTTTAGGATCCTGCAGATCCTAAAGATCCTAATTATGTAAAATTTGATCAATCGAAGGATTTAAAAGTTAATAGGAAACATAAAAATAAACTTTTTATTTTATGTACATGAACGTGTATATATATTTCATATTGGAAGTTATATATTAAATATATTCGTATTTAAAGACTAAAGCAATAAAAAGAGCTAAGTACCAGTGTTGTTAGTGCCCAGGTACTTTTATGCACGAACGAAGAAAGCTCGTTTCAGAAACACGTATCTGCGACAAAGAATTTAAGTTGCGCAAAGAAGATGCGAAGTCACTTTCCTTCCTATCTTGACCATAGTAAACGTACTTTTCTCTTACTTGACTTGAAATAATCACTCACAATTTCAATTCTTCCCACGATATCGTATCTAATTTAAAAATTAGACATATAGAGGAAAAAATGGGTCGTCGAAACGTTTGCAAGAGAATAATTACCAAGTACTCTCGTTCTGAACGCTCTAGCTGTGCACTCTCCATTTTTTCGCAACAGGCTGTTCGTTTATTTATTTATTTTTTACCCTTATCCCGGGAACAGTATGTATGTGACTGTAGTCGCGAGAAGAACCGCGAAAAAGCGACACAATTTGGTGACCTTTTGGCCAACAGGAGTCGACTCTCTCGATATCCCGTGGATTAATTGTTCGCGAAGTTTGATGTCGAGAGTGAGTGCAGCCGAAGTTCACCCATCAAATAGAAGTTTCGTCGCAATCCGATGGAATCCCGCGCGAACGCGCGATTGCCCGGTGGGATTTACCCGGCGGGAAGATCTGCGCGATTTTTGTAAAATATTTCGCGCATACGTCGCTCACGGGACGAAATAAAAAAAAAACGACTCTCTTCGATCTGACGGAGTTACAAAAGTGCTTAGACCGTGACAAATATTACGGCGCGCACGGCATCTTGGCCGTAAAAATAACGAAGGCAGGTTCATTACTCGTCCTCGATGCGCTCCTTGGTAATTTAAGTGTAAGCATCTCAAAAGTTCCTGCCTGTGCGCGACCGTGTCGACGAAGCCCGTGAAGTTATGGATTTTCGATGTACATAATTACCTTGGCGGCTATTTTTTACAAGGCTCTTTTTAATGTGGTTACTTATATGTAAAATATTATTACCATCATATTGCTTCATCTCGCTCGGACTCTTTGTCTACCCCTTCACGACTCTTTTTCTACAGGAGTTTTACTTAAAAGATCAGAATCTAGGGAACGAATGAAGAAATCCTTCAGTCCGGAATTGCCGAGTCCTCCCGGGGAGGTCCTCGCCGGGAAAAGAAAAAGAGAGTGACGCCACGTTCATCGGAGAATCGACCCGAATAGGGCCCGTATGAATAGTCGTTACTTGAAACTTGTCTTACGTATGAAATATTCAGATCTGAATTTAGAGTTAGATGAGAACTTTTATTTGAATCGTATAATATATCTGACATATATATGTTACATTTGTGCACGGAAAAAAAGGTTTAGTTGAATTAACCAAGTATCTGGTCGAATATGAACGATCCAGAAACTCCGATTGAAGTAACCCGAATTCTGTTTAAATTAACAAGATTTTTGGTTGACTTAAACAGAATTCGGGTTACTTCAATCGGAATTTCTGGATCGTTCATACTCGACCAGATATTTGGTTAATTCAACCAAACCTTTTTTTCTGTGTGCAATCGCGAGATTCAGCTGAAAAACTCACATCTAATTCTAAGGCCTGTATCAATAGTTGTCACTTGAAACTCGTTTTACGTGAGATTTCCAAATTTCTATTCTGAGTTAGATCCAAATTTCTCAGTCGAAAATTATGATATATGTAACATTTAGTAATCGCGATTCAACTGAAAAGACTTTCATCTGACTCTGAATGTGAGAATCTCACTTGACGCGAGTTTCAAGTAATAACTATTAATATGTACTTAAATTAAAATCTGAATGTTTTATCTGAGACAAGTTTCCAGTAATAATTATTAACATGGACCCAAGATAAGTTGCCCGACAGGAGCATACTGCCACAAACTCTTTTTAATCTTTAGCCGTTTTTGCGGAAATGCTGCGACGAAAATTTCGTGACGAATCCATCCATCATATTTGATCTATTGGCGTTTATCGGGCGTGCTCGCGTCGATAAGAAATAGCGCATTTGATTCCAGCCGAGTCATCACGGTCCTCGTCACAAGACGAAGGGTGACAGTCGCGACTCGGAATCCTTCGCGCGTCACGTCGACTGCCTTCCGGAAGAAGGGGGAGGGGATATCCGGCGGAGATCGCGTTAAATCTCATACTCGATAGCGTCCCGCGATCCGAGCATTATCTGAAATCATATCCGTGGTGGCAGGCCTTACGGGGGCATCGGCATCGATATTGTCGGCGGAATATATGGGTTTCCGGGTCAATACGCCGTGACAGGAAGTACGTGCAATAAGGGGAATAGTTGGTGCAGTCGCGTCTCCGCTACGACGCGCGGACTCCGTCGAGCGACTCCGTAGCCGCGGAACGAAATCGATATTCGTCAGGCAAATGAATACCCGAATTTGTGGATACGGCGCAAGTCTTGACGCGCGAGGGCTGCGCAAAATGCGCTCGCGACGAAGGAGATACGTGCGGTGAACGAACGATTGTCTTCTTCGCAATGGGCGAGCTGAGGAAATCCCCGATATTGCGTGCATCTGCGAACGGAGGATCACGAGGCGAATCCGAATTTCGAATACACGCGAGAATATTCAGCTACCTTGGCGCCATTGAATCGCCCGAGATTCAGATAATTCGGCCAGATGAAAGGCTTGAAATATTGCTCCGAGTCAAAGAATAAATAGAGGGGAATATTAAGTCGCGCGGAAACAATGGGCGAGTCTGCTTACTACCAATTGACGTAGTCAGGAATTCTTTCCTTAGTCTTATGTAAATTTGTAGACAACCGAGTTGCGAAATTTTTCTTATTTCAATTATGTTAAGGGAAAGACAGGTTTTTCTGCTCTTTTAAAGAGATGAATTAAAATTGATGTACTTTACATTTTGTATCCATATTCCAAATTTTTCTTCAAATTAATTATGTAATATCACTATTCGGAATAGGATCAAAATGAATTTTATAGAATATTTCTCTTGACTCTAAACCAGTTGCAAAAACTTTTGATATTTCACAGCAATAATTCGTAAAAGTAGTAATTCTTCCTTGAGTTAAAAGAGATAAGAAGTAATTTGTGTCCGGTAAATTCATGAATCGCATAAGAGCGAGCAATGACACATGCGAGACAAAATGCTCTCAGTGGTCCGGCATCAGAGACACTAAACGGCTGGCGAAATGTTTCCGAGTTGGATCAGAAAAGATTGCGAATGGAGTTCGTTTATTCGCAGCACGAGCGTAGCAGAACGCAAAAGTTTAAGAGCGTGAGGCAGGATGCGCGTCCCGAAATAAATTATTGAAGTTAACGCGAATAGACGGAATCGACTTAATTACGGGGCACTTGTTCCGTATGCTGCGTAGCGAAACTCGAGAATCTCGCAGAATGCTCGAGGACGTAAACTGCGGCACACGGCGCACCTAGCACTTTGTACTCGCGCCTTACATATCGTTGACCCAGTATCAAGTTGCTCTAACTCCGTCGGATGCGAGTTAGATGAAATTTACGAGAAATCGTGGAAAACTTTAAGCTGCGAATGATTAATAACGCCGCTTTTGGCGTCGCCCACGGCAACTGCTTATACGTAATCCACGCGAGTCCTGACCATTTCGGCACATTTAATCGTTCCTGTGACGTAGTAAACAGTAAGCGCCTTAACTCACATTAAGGAAATGGATTTCATTCAGGAGTGGTCTGAATGATTGGAAAATTCAACGTGCTACGCTTTCGAGACACTGCGCAAAATTTCGCTGAAAAGTAGAAGTATATATGTTAACGTGAATATTAGTCGCGGAAGTTAATTTAATATTAACGATAGCAACTGCGAGGCGACTGCAAATTTTCATCGTGACAAACCGATGCGAGACGACGTGGGTATGTCGAAAGACATGTAGTCGTAATGAGGCGCGTGGATCGGGCGCAGCCGGCTTATTATTCGATACTGAAATGTTATTGAAATTCAAGACGTACATATAAAAAAGGAAAAATATCCGTGGAAAAGTTCATTACGTGTTGCCATTTACCATTTTTATTACTTAGAGAAATTGCATTGCGCAACCTCCGCATCTCTCTGAATCTGCACGCGATGAAGGAAGTCGGAATGTTATTTTCATTCTGGGTTTATTTTCGAGCCGGTCGATTCATTTATAGAGCGACTAATAGGACACGCGTTGTCAGGAAACATAGTAAAACCTTGTTATCGGAAGAACGGAAAATGTTTCCTCGTATTTAGAATGAGATATTGATTTTGGTTTGCATGTATATAAGCGCGAAGCCGTACTGGAAGTTGAAGTTTCCAGCAATCGCGGAAATCACGTGGAATATGGATTCTGTTCCTAGGCGCCGCAAGCAGAATAATTTCCGACTTCGTCGACGTGATGGGAATTGAATCGTGAGAAAAATAAAGGTGGAGACGAGAAAAAGGGCGTAAAAGGGATAACAACTCTTCCATCTAGTTCACGAAGTCGCCGTAGTTTCGCGTCGATCTCGATTCTATGTTCGTGGTGTATCACTTGCGTGAACAAAATAAAGAGCGTCTTTCCTCATATAAAAAATTTCTCGCTAGAGATTGCGCGCTTATCTCTGTTTCTATTTGTCTCTCCGGCGCGCAATAATGTTTCTCGCGTTACAATTTTGCAAATTATTTGCGTGATCATTCTACGTTATTTCCCGTGAAGATAAAAAACGGGATATAAATTTCTCACCATCATAAATACAAGCGTTTGTGCAATATTCATTATAAAATTTGCGGATTTTCGCGAATATATTAAATGAAATCAAAACTGACAGGCTCAAGTATACGAATACATTTTCACTTGCACGTATTACTGTATCATTTTACACGATGCATCGCTGTTTGAAAATAAACGAATAAATTCCTGAAAAAAATGATAGTATTTAACGAACATTATCTTTTCAGATTGCATATATTTCTCACGTATTAACGTTCCAAATGTTTGTCGGAAAATTTCCGCGCGCGTCAGTGAAATTAATTTGAATAAAAGCGTATACATTCGCGCGTTAAAAAATGTGAATATCGCGTGCTATTTGATTCACGTAAATCATCCTATATCATCCTATATCATCCTATATCATCCTTTTTCATCCTATTATCATTCCAGCGGATAAAGATGTGAGCTTGAAAAAAAGAAAAAAAAAAACAGTTGATTTGGACACATTACGCAAATTATTGCCTCTTGCTGAGTATTTCGCGCGCGCATTTAGAATTATTACGACACATTTACAGAGCCTGTATAAATTTATGTATGAAGCGACACGCATTGGGAACTCTCCCCGCATGCAGCGGTGTAACAAGTTACATTTCGCTACAGTGAGATGCGGGACGTAGTCACGTGCCAACTCGAAGCCCTCGAGAATTTTACGTCGATGTTGCAGTTAGTTTTCTGTCCATGATTCTTTAAAGTTCATGGCGGTACATGTGCTCATATTATTCCCCCGGAGGAAAGTAAGTTTACAGTGCGCGCAGTCACCCTACGGTAAATGCATAAATTTGCTCGCAATGAGAATAAATAGCATAAACTATCAATAGAGAGGGAGAGAGAGAAGAGGATCGACATACAACCATTATTCATGTGAATTAGGTCCAACTAAACTTACAAGAAAAATGTAATCGATCAATAGTTATTACATGAAATTCCTCTCAAATGAAGTATTCAGGTTTGAGTTCAGAATTAGATGACAGTTTCTCTGTTGAATTGTAATTACACGTATATATATGTCACGATCATAATTCAACTGAAAAACATGAATCTAATTCTAAAAGAACCTGAGCACCTCACAATGAGACAAGTTTCAAGTGACACCCATTAATATAGGCTTATATCCTTTGCATCGTTTGTATAAAAATTAGACACATCGTGCTTTCACCTATTTATACAACACTCGGATCAATGCGGAATTTCAAGTAATAAGGAAATTGTGTCACGATGAATATTTTTTATTTTTCCATCGAACGTTTGCGGCAAAAAACGAACAGAGTAGTGCTCTATTGAGAGTATTGTATAAAAATAAACTCCCGTTCACGCAGAGAGTGAAAAAATATCGTGTTGTATAACGGTATGTTTAGTTTAAATCGAACAAACATATTTCCGTCTTTCAAGCGACATTTTCATCGACTGTTGTGAGGTTTGGCGTACATCACGTTGTTGAAATACTCAGTTCGAACCATCCATGGCGAAACGAATTATATTTTCTCATTCTATTATCGGATGGTGTATCAGCTCATCGTGTACCGCGTTAATCAACGAGGGCGCGGCGATGTAAACTACTCGGATTAAAAATTCCAAACGTTTCGCCCGCGATATTTCTCCCGCTGACAGTTTCCTCGGCGAAGCGAGCGACTCCATCGATCTCTCGGCGTTGTGTGTGTGCGCGAGCGCGTGCAAGACAGCAATATGCGTCCGGTCCTTCAAATATTTCATTGATGCACGCGCTCGCGCACATACGCACGCAAAGGTGTCGGTCTGGCGCGAAATTAATTCCAGTCTAGTGTAGCAAGAGGCAGCTTTTATGGCTTTTCGATATTGGGAGTCGAGCACCTGCGTGCGATTTCGCATCCGACCTCTGCGAATTATTTAGCCGCGCAGAGTGCGATGAAACACGCATTTGGTAATATTAACATAGAATCGCGGTGAGCTCACAACTCTCCATCTCTCTCGACGCAGCCCCGGCTTCTCCTGCATGTGCATATCCTGCCAAAAACGCCAGGAAAGGAGCGGACTGCAGCCAGAATCGACGCGACGTTCGCGACGTCAGCTGGTATTTTTGAATTCGGATCTGATAACGGGAAGTAAAAAGCAGAGTGCAGAAAGTGTCCCGAAACGGTCGGATGTGGAAGCGAATTTAAATATATAAAAAAAGTGACTGATTATTTATCGAATGTTAATGTTAAAGATACCCAAAGCTTTGGACTATCAGTCCAGTTCAAAAGTTTAGCTCAATTTTCTACTTTTGAGGGTGAATTGGCCATTTTCTATGAGAGAGATGCAGCCGAAACGTTGGCGAAAGATCATACAACGACGACGATTGCTCGGTCGATAAATGACCTGTTTTTTTCAGTACAATAAAGTCAGATATGACTGAAGGGTCGAGCCGAACTGTCGGACTAATCCAAATGGAATTCGCGATGAAATCCGGGACAATATTCTACTTAAAGCTTTAATATCGCGCAGCATGGTGGACGCCATCGAAAATTTATTAAGACATATATATATATATATATATATATATATATATATATATATATATATATATATACACGTGCACATCTACAAATGCAGTTTCAATTCTTGGAGCCTCTTGCCACGAGCAGAATTCCGTCCCGAATTCTGCCGCGTATTACAGGCCCCTTAAAGTGAGCTCAGGCGAGGCGCCTGTACTTCGAGGCATCGCAGACAACCGCAATCGCATCGCGGTTTCAGTCACCCCGCGTTAAAATCGCGATCCTAGATACACAACGCGAGATCGGAACGCGCGAGCGCATCTCGCGCGACAGCATTATAGCGCTCGTTCGTTACCGGCGCGCAGCGAGGCGATGCATCGTCTCTCCTCCGCCGGAGTTCCCGTTCCCGTTGGCGTGTCTGGGCGCCGTCGATGGTTTGTTTACGCGACGGGAAAATTTGCGACGTTAGAAACTTTTCACGGGGCCGGGGGCGTTGCGCGGCCTCCGCGCCACGCTACAATGATGATGCACTTACTTCGTAAGTGCAGTTAGTCGCGAGAGACTAATTGCTTGTCCGCCATGCTTTTTAACACGAAAGAAAAGAAAAAGAGAAAGAGGGACGGAGCACTGTAAAAAATATTGATGCTAAACTTAAGACACGTCCCAATTTATCCACTTTAATGTTTATTAATTCAACAAGCAAGACAAATATATAAACAAATAACACAAATAACGTGTCGAAACAAAAGTGTAACACCTGAACGCTATTGTGCTATTTTAACATTTAGAAATGGTGAATGTTAACTGAACGCAAAATAACACAACGACAATATATTAAATTTATACACGAATATATTTTTAAATATCGAAATATCATCATTATTGAAATAATCATATTGTACTACTTATGAGATTATCATAATATTCAAATAAAATTACATTTAACTTTGACGTTCTCAAAATTTAATACTTCAAAATTCTTCTAACAAAGTTATGTATTAGAAATTTAATACAAATGGATCGATTTAAATACAAGTGTACAAAATATTTTTTTACCGTGAGAGGAAGAGAAAAAGGGCGAGAGAGAAAGAGGGAGAGAGGTCGCCCTCCCTCGCGGAAATCTGTGCTCGTAATACGTGACCGGTTTCGGGAAAAGGCGCTACGAACGATGTGACTCGATCTGAATATATTCTTGTTTCGCTTAAAATTCAGAAAGCGTAACAAAGCACGGTCGAAGGGGAACAAACACGTTACATTTACATCTAGACGCGAGTTTGTCCGCGACTTGTGGTACAGCACGGTTTTTGATATTTCCGAGAGAACTCGGTCGCTCGGATTCGATCGTTTAATTCTTTTCTCTGATGACCACGAGTAATCATTCGAATGGCATTTCTTCGTCGCATTGAACTCCAAATGTTGGGCTTTAAACGCTGACAACAATCACCAATGCAACGTACAGTGTCCACTAAAGATTATCCCGGCTAGAGCTGACCTAGCTAGACCAAACCGGATCGCCCAAAGTTAAGCTAGGACAGTGTGTACGTTGCATAGAGTAATCTCGTTAGAGTCACACTAAAGTCTAGCCAGATCATAGTGCCGGACAACTAGCGCACGTTATACACGTCACGTAGAGAAATCTGCTAGCTGACTCTAGCTCTATTCTTCCAAACACGTAAACTTCTACACGCTCGCTGGCGTATCTGGGATCATTTGTCATGAGGTATTCACTAATCTCTTTGCGAGAAAATGTATATTTTCTCGCTGCGATAAACGCGTAAGGAAAAAGGAATCGCGGAAAATCAAGGCACCGCTTTTAATTTTACGACTACGAAGAAATATTTTCATAATCATGTATAAAATCATATATAAAATTAACACCATTTTTTATTGTATACATTAAGAGAAAGGTATTTATAGAAGATAAAAAAAACATCTATTCGGTGAGTACTAATGACATATTTAGTTAAATCTAGAATTCTTCTATTTTTTATTATTTTCTATTCTTTTCCTTCTTTTTCTTCTTCTTCTTCTTTTAAAGAGTACCAACGAAAATGTATATTTTCTCGCTGCGATCTCGCAGTCTACCAGTCTAAAGGTACGTTTAATTACACACAATTGTATCTGTCATTTTGAGTATCTAAGAGAAATTTATATTGCGCGACTATTTACTGATGAAACATGCATCAGAGCGAATCTGTTCGATAAGAGCCACAGTTTATCTCGTCGCATCGTGTAAAGTGAAAAAAGTGAAATGGAAAATAAATAGAAAGAAAATAGAATTTTGCTAGCTAGACCGTGAAAAATATGAATTGCTTATCGCCTGACAGCACAGGTGCATCTAGCTTGCACGGTGCTGTCTGACCGCTGTGTAATGGAATGTAGAATGCATTTGTGATGTTCGCAGTGTCCAAGTACATGGAGGATATAAATTGTATCGCGGAGACTCTCATCGTTAATCGATAAATCCAACTACCGCCGTATACACACGCGACACGCCGCTTAATCGATCTTTATGTTACAGCGCGTTACTCGTTAAACATACCTGACAACTGTCGTTAGCCAGATTTACGTACTAAGTGTCAAGAAATTTCATCGTTCATATCAATGATGCAACGTGAGAATACAATTAAATGCCACTAATGCGTGTTTCATCACTTTCAACAGTTATTTTGAGTCTGCAGCCGAAGTACTACTTTGTTGTTGTCACAACGACACTATTACCTTTATCTCATGATTTTTACGGCTTGAATAAACATAGTTACAATCAGTTAATTATAATTAATACGTTATTTTCGATAAAAATTTTCATTTTGAGGTATCGTAACTACCCAGTGAGAGAGAAAAGATATCTAAAAATAAAACATTTATTTGATTAACATTAATAGCATATTTACCTATATCAGTATGAAATATTTTTTATGTAAGAAAATATATATTTTCTTGAAACCTTGGTACTCTTTAAAAGAAGAAGAAGAAGAAAAAGAAGGAAAAAAATAGAAAATAATAAAAAATAGAAGAATTCTAGATTTAACTAAATATGTCATTAGTACTCACCGAATAGATGTTTTTTTATCTTCTATAAATACCTTTCTCTTAGTGTATACAATAAAAAATGGTGTTAATTTTATATATGATTTTATACATGATTATGAAAATATTTCTTCGTAGTCGTAAAATTAAAAGCGATGCCTTGATTTTCCGCGATTCCTTTTTTCTTACGCGTTTATCGTAGGTAACAAATAATCATTGCTGTAAACTGTCGCGTAAGCTCGCCGCACACTCGGATTGCGACAATGCCAGCTGAAAAATCTCTCGGGGTAATCGCGCTTGCAACGAGAATACGTTACGTAACTACGGCGGAACTACGCGGCCGCTGCTACTACATTTTCATAAAGCCAGAAGTTTATTGCATGGACCGAACTTTATATGGGCCGGATCGATGCTTTCGTGCCATTGCACATTACGTGTTTGCGGATATTCTCCCGCGTTAAGTGATCCCATTAAAACGCGCATTTATCGCGACTGTCGCGCCGTGCGATCACGTCCATTAATATCGGATCAACATTAACATCAACTAAGGGATTAACATCAACTACGGGATCCTATGTGGTATTTCATTTTGTAAACTATCTATTAAAGTCGCGCGTTTCGTAACGTCTCCGAGTCTGACGTTAATCGACAATAATGCGTTGCAGCCGTTCGGCAATATCGAATTATTATCAGCGGTGGTCTGTTTATCAATATCAAACGACTGACGGCTGATACATCACTGTCGGAAATACAGGCGTGTTGTTTGTCCTTTTTTTTATTTTCTTCGCGCCTCGTCGCCAATTAATTCGTTAACGGGACACGCTTCACGATCGTGTCACGATCGCCGCGCTTTCTTCATAAATCCCCTATTAAATCGCGCGTTGGCGTATTCCATGCGGCTTTTTATTCTATGCGAATACTAAACGATGACACGTATCTCGCGTGCTTCAACACACACTACACAAAAAAAAACTGGCACCTACTTTAAAACTGGTATACTCCAATTGACAATATCGTTGTTTCATGCATGAGCAACGTTGCATCATTTTATTGGAAGAATTTTGAAGTCTTGAATTTCGACAACGTTATAAGTTCTTTTGAATCTTATGATAGTCTCTTATAAGTACAATGCGATTATTTTGATGATAATGATTTATCTCTTCTCCCGACATTTTTAAAAGCATCGCATTCTCAGTCTAATATTCTGTGCTTTTTATTCGTGAAAATTATCTCTGAATGATACAAATACATTTTTCTTCATTGAATCATAAACGTATTGATGCAAATAACTCACTTCCGTTCAATACTGTGTAATCTCATTTTCAGATTTACATATCGAAAGGCAATTTCGAAACGAGAATGTTCTTTTCTCTGCGTATCAATAAAAAATTCGCTCGATCGGTTTGGACGAACTCTAAAAAATCGGTTTGGACGTTCGTGCAATTTTCAGCCAGACTGACCGGCCAGCCATTTCCGGAACGTTAAAAAATGCTCTCCTTTAACGGAGATTTACGGAATGCGATAAGACCGGCTCACTCGGCAAGATGAAAACGAGGCTCTCCTGCTAAGATAGAGAATTTCGAGAGGGAGCACTTGTTTTTCAGCGGAACGTAAATCCTTTGTCAGTTAATCCCTTACCACCTGTACGACGGAGCGTACCAAATTGCATCGCGAGTGACGACGACGTACAGATTACATCACGCAAATTGGACCCGGCGATCTCCGTGCAACGGCCCGCCCCCCGTATGTTCGACGAAAAACTGTCACGTCTCGGGAATTTCTCAAACCGGAAGCCCGTCTGATTCTCGTGAATATTTATGAAGCGGGAAATCCCGGGAACTTCACCGCGATTCGCGCGCCAACATGGACGGAAATCGCTCGATTTTTGCGAAACATTTGTCACGGCACCGCACACAAATGTCAATGAGAATGCGAGAGGGGAGAGGGAGGGTTTGTAATTTAAGAATATAACGATTCCCTTGTCGCGAAAAATATTACGTCTATGTATGTGTGTATGCGTGTATATTGCGTGTTGTAAATCGAAGAGAGATTCTGTTGTCGAATATTTGGACGAGTGACTGATCATTTATTCTGTTTTTAACAATTTCACGTGTGCGTTTCATTACGCGCGAATCAAGCTTTACATGGGCCCTCGACGCCCTTGTCACGAATTAACCTTTGAATCGAAACTTCCCTGCCTTTGACACTCGACGGTAATTTGCAATTCAAAGTTCGACGGTACTAAATAGATAGTCAATCAACAGGATCGCCAAACATACACATGAATCAAGCTGATAAACAAATTAATTAATGTAAAAAAGAAAACTATATATGTTTGTGGATATATTATATTTTATGTTGTGCAAGAGCTGTACACAGAGAGAACGATTTGGTTGAATCAAATAAACGCTTCTTTGGAATAGTCCAAACGAATTTTTTGATTAATTGAACAAAATTTTGTTTGAAGCAACAAAAATATTTATTTGCGGTTGAGTTCCAAAGAAATATTTTTGTTGTGTCAACCAAATAATTTGTTTGGACTATTCCAAAGAAACATTTATTTAATTCAATAAATCGTTCTCTCTGTGTAGTAAAATAAATAAAGTCGCGTATTAAATTTTCTTTAATCAAAAGAGACAATTATTTCTTCTATTCTCCTCACAATTTTATTTATTTTACTGCGACTTACTTTTAGTAACTAACGCGAAGTGATTGCATATAAACACGAACGTAATCAAACGTTGCAGTTAAATATTGTACCCGCACGATTTATTGAAGACAGTTGACGTTTACTTGACGTGTCTGATCTGCGTATCTACAACTCTTTGATGTAGACTTTCTTCAAAAGTTAATGGTTCCCAGAAATGTCGTCTAGAAAATATCGCTTATTTTCTGTCGTGCTCTTTTGTAAGAAGCTAGTTTATACTTTCCACGGCGCGCATCCTGTCGTCGTAACGTTGTCCTGCGAATGACGTTAAAAACCTACTTAAGGGAAAAACGGAGCGCGGCGGGATTACGTGATTTCACCGCGGTACGAGAGGACCCGCTTCGTTTACCTTGTAAAACCGTAATACGTCGAGATAAATTGAAAGTGGCTCGTTTAAGCAATCGCGACGTCGGCCGTTGACCGTATCGGCGGGGCTTTCCGTTAACATTCAAGATTTATAACGCTTTTGAACGACAGCTTCCGTTTTCGCAGGATACGCGGGCCAGCGATAGCCGCAAGATAAACGACCGCCGCCCGAGAAATGCCCGCCCGCGCGCTTGGAAACAATTAATAACGGGGAAATATTCTCGTGGCTTTGAATCGGCCTCGCGCGCAACGCGAGCGAGAAACTCTAACGCGCATGTATGCACACACATCTGAGACGTTAAATATTACATAATTTACCTCACTCTCTCCAGTTTCTAAGCGTCTCGACTTATGAGGCGCATTAATGATGTAAATTATATTAACGGGGTTACGTCTCCTCGTAGAAACATCCGAACGAACGATTTTGAAGATAAAGTGGAACAAGTTCTGAAAAATTACACTCATATTCGTAACGTGGAATGTTGTTCTCTTGAAGATTGCCAAGAATCGCGTCAAGAGACTCGCGTCAAGAGACACGCGTTCCCTCTAATTTTGTTGCAATTTCGTAGATGACGGGAGGATCTAATTCACAAATTAACGTGTCCCGCGCACAGGCACACAAGCGACACGTGCTAATTGGACAAATAAAATTGGACAGACAGGAGAGAACATTAGCGTTAAACGCGTGCAACACGGAGGTGCGCCATCAGTTTGCGCAACCGGTGGCTAAATATTGATGAAAAGTGTTTGTACAATGATAAATTGGTGTTGTTATGCCACAGAGATCGACTGAAATTCTATTATCATTACAGGCCGCTGTACATGTTGCGCTTGTGTCTGGAATTTTCCGTAAGATCATTCGAAAAGAGACGCACGTTTTACCCGCGGCACTTAATTTCCCGGAAATTACGCCGGTAAGTCGTTAACGGACGTTTTTTTACGCGACGGTTTGACGCACGCCTATTATTTCTATAATCGTGGGTTTCGTTGCGCCTGCTGCCGCTAGCCTGACGGTGAATCGCAATTCCAGCGCGATAGCAATTTTATCGGCGCTAAAACGACCGTAAAGATATCGCGGCTCTTCGTAATACGGCGAACGGGGCGGGCAGGAGGAACAAATACGTCGGATGAGGCGCTCACACACACTCTCGCGATGCAACGACCCGCGCTACAATTTCGTCCGTTACGAAATCAGCACGGAGGCACTGAAGAATAATGAAGTTAATTAAATAAACTTGCGGCTAGTTCGTAAAACCCGAGTAACTAATATGCAAGCGCGTTCCGCAATGTGCCACAAACAAAGAAAGGTTCGTCCTCCCCCTCTCTCTCTCTCTCGCGTCACGCTCATTAAGTACATCGTCGATTTTCACCGTTTACGTGCTTTTCCCCTTATTTTTATTTTCTGCCTTTTTTGCTCTCCACGTTTCGTAAACGAATAATACACAATGGGAAATTATCAGTGGCAGTGGTTACTAGTCGTTGCGATCCAATCGGGTTTATTGAGAAAGTAGGGATGTCCTTGCGTTTTGCTATCGACGTTCTTTGCCGGACGATCCGCCAGCAAATTCATACTCGTGTGTTGTTTAATTGAACATTGTATTAGCTTTAGCAAAGTCTTGCGCGTAAGGGATAGAAAGGGAAAAGCAAAAAAGACAGAGAGAGAGAGAGAGAGAGAGAGAGAAGGCGAGTGAGTAAGCGGGAGAAAAAATTGCTGGAGGAATCGCCGGATAAGCAAAGAGCCGCTATCGATCAGATCCTATTCCCCGCGGTAAGAGGCTGACTGCATTTATTGCGAGCTGCACTCTCGACGTTGAGAGTACCGACGTGCATACGGAGCGATATCAAATGCGAAATGTGCAGCGCGAGCGGCCAGGGAGGAGGGGCGGATAGACGCCGCAACAGCGCGAGCTGCAGCCTGCCGAATGCACTTTGCAGAGGAGCGCGGAGTGCTGCTCGCTCTAGCCGTTTCGCGATGCAGCGACTTAATGGCGCTCGTCCAATTACCGTTATTAATTGTCATTGTGATATACACACCGCGTTGGCGCGGTCGCTGTTAACGTCCGACCGCGCGCCAGCAACTCGCCTTTTAGGCAAACGACCGCTCGCGACCGCTTCGCCGTGCGCGTTATTATAGCGATTGTGCAGAAAATTGCGTTCGTTCCCGAACGCATTCCCGATGCCGAACGCGGAATAACGCTTCGCTCCTGTGAAAGCGCTAACGTATACGTGAATGCACGAGCGGGCGGGATAAGAACAGCGGCGGCGGCGGCTTCGGCGTTGGGATTTATTAAGCGACCGACTAATTGCAAGCTCCCGTTACTCTTTCTTTCTCTCTCGAAAAAGAAAGGGAGAGAGAGAGAGAGTTTTTAAATTTATAATGCCAATTACCGCGTTAATAAAGTCTTAAATTAGCTTTCAACAGGGAAAAAATTCGCGAGTTAATTTTTAAATCGGAGCGCGCTACGAGATTCCGCTTTTGAAGGTGCTAAGCTCGGCGAAGCTCTTTAATTACCGATGTTAACGATGTCGTTAAGTAACACGCCCGCGTAAATATATGCCGAGGAGAGAGAGAGAGAGAGAGAGAGAGAGAGAGAGAGAGAGAGAAAAGGAAAGGCGGACTGAGAGTGCACACAAGTTGCGTGAAGAGCAGATCTTTTCTGCCGACGCGTCGCTTTTGTACACGGTTCTCGACACCTTATGCCTTGTGACTGAGTATACGGGCGACCAAAAATGCAATATTTAATATGCATTGTGCAGTGCGCACGTGGTGTTTTTAACGGCGTACGATGTTACGGTCATAAATAAAAACGGTGGCCCGCGGCAGTATCATTCTTTCACGAAAATTGGATTACCAAAACGGCTCCGGCCACGTCACGGAATATTGGCGAAAATGTTTCATGTTGACAGAACCATGGGGGAAATTTCGCGGCAACTGTGAGACATAGTTAATCGCGAAATTTCATCTAACAAACTCACTGCCGTCTAAAATTGCGCGTCGACCAAACGTTTATATCGCGTCCTTCGTGTTACGGGCTAAAACATTCTTGCGTTCCGTGCGAAATATCTCGCTCTAGCCAAAGAATCTTGATCGGATTTTGCGGATGATCCTTGAATTCATACATTTTGTGCATTCCTATGTGTGTACTGCAATTGTAGATTAATTATACGCGTTATTGACATAAGTTAGGTGAATATGGAGAAAATGAAAATGTGGCTGCTCCTTTGGAATTTTGGATTTCATCGTCCGACTTGATATACTCGCAGAAGTTTACTATCTTCGTCGACAAAGTTTCTTCAAAACACCGAGTCTTGATTAAAATTCTTGATTAATTTCCGGGTATTAATGTAATAACCGGGACGCGTAGCAGCTAAGGTAGCGCGTCATGTTCCAAAACCGTCAGCAAGTTAGCGTTGAAATTCAATAATACTCGTATATGGCAAGTTCGTAGTTACTGATATTAATAGCGGAATGCTGAAGGAGTTTAACTGGAAACTAACGAAATTCGAACGTCACTATGCGAGCGGCGACGACGACGAGTTTTTGAATATGTAAATTCATCGCAACAATCGAGTTGTAAATTATATGCACTGTCGCGCGAGGAGTAATGTAACAGCATATACCGTACAATCATTGCGCATTGTTGAACGCGTTAATTTCCCGTTATTTCTCCATACAATGTTTACAACAATGTTTATTATGTCCCGTGTCGTGGATAATTTGCTTCTCACACTTTGACGTTCAACATTTTAAAGGAATTTAACACATACTTAACACACACAGAGAACGAGCTTCACATATCACCCGTTGTTTACACGAACTAAATACTGTTAATTAGGGTTTTAAAAATGCTTGCCGCGCAATTTCAATCGAATTATATAATTTAGCGGCGAATTAAACAATGACGTTCTTTTGTGCTTATTATTGTGTTTATTATTTGGCCATGAAAACACAAAATGTTTTCGACGATGTATTATATTTCAAATGAAAGTAAACGATGAATTTGCGGAAAAATATCTCGCCTCTCCTCAAACTTATGAAAGATTCATTCGCCGATCAATGTAAGGTTGGAATCGCTGAAATGTTAACAGAAACTTCACTCCGCGACTTCACCTTTATTAAACCTGACACTTTGCATAAATCACATATTAAACGTAAAGTTTTGTGATTACCGGCCCGATCCGCAGTGTTCAGATCGATATCGCAATAAAGGCCCCGGAATCTCATTTTAGTAAGGTTCGTAAAATTGATTAAATCCAGAGCTCCCGGCAGAATTGAAGCGTCGTTCCTGATATATCACGAGCGTAAGAAAATAATGGACTTCTGGGAAAATTAATGCGAGCGTTTTCCTCCGATAATCCAAATTTCTTTTTCAAAAAACCAATTCGCTAAATTCTGTACCGATTTACGCGTATGAGATTTCGCATCTTTATTTTTATTACGAGAGCACGTTTATCAAATAATCGAGTGCGGAACAGATGTGGCGAGCAAAACAAATTGTTATTTAATCATTATATGTGTAAATGATTGTCGGTAAATATTCTGTAATAATTGTGTGTTCTATAATATTTGTATGTTTCTGCACGTTTTTCTCTTTTCTTTTGCCACGTCCTTTCGTTTCCTCTACCGCGAAACCGTCCTTCTCACCGATAATTAAACGTAAATATGTTTTTAATCGCGATGCACGGCGACGTGAGGAAGGAAGGCTTAATAGTTCTCCGACTCTGATTGCGGAAAACAAACTATACCGGGGCCACGTACAATTCACCGGCGCATAACGCGCAAACTGCGGGACGAAAGCCCACGCGCGTCGGGAGCTGTGCAAACTGCAAGTCGATAGCCGATCCTCCATTGTGACCGCACGCATACCGTATCGCCATTGAGACAAAGAGGCGTCAGGGTACCGCGACCACCATTTTCCACATCTATCCTAGATTACAGGGATCGCTGGGCGGGTTCTATGCTCGTGCCGGCGCATTGTCATGGCAACTTTTGCGAAACGTCCCTTTTTAAACGTTTATAGCTTCGTCCCTATCAACTCGGCCGGATCAGTCCCGTTCCAAGTACGTCCCACCAATTGCGAGACGCGATAACGCCGATCGGAAAAATAGAAGCTGTATCGAAGCAGATCTTGCGTGCAATTGAAATCAACAATCGCGGATTTTATAACGCGACGTCGTCGCGTACGAAGAAAAAAGCAGTTGAATCGACAAAATTGCCGGTCACCTGCTTTCAAAGAAATGCTGTATCCATTGAATAAATTACGCGTTAGTTAGCGCAACAATTAGTTGCATTGATATAGCTACTGTGCAAATCATTGAATCAATTGATGTGACTCATCACCGTAACTGTGCTATTCGTTCAATCGACCAGACATTTTCTCGAACGAACTTTGCCCGTTCAAGCAAAGTCCCGTTAACTCAACTTCTTTTTCTCAGTGAAGAACCGACACGCTGTGAAATACGTTAAGTTACACGCGTAAGTTATAGACGCGTATTAAAAGTTGTCACCTGAAACTTGTCTCGTATGAGATACTCGGATTTTTATTCAGAGTTAGATCCAAGTTTCTCAGTTGAATCATATGTGTGATACTTGTATCTATGTAATCGTAATTCAACTAGAAAACTCTCACCAAACTTTCAATTCAAACGTGAGTATCTCACTTGAGATTTCAAGCAATAACCATTAATACGGGCCGTAGTTCCTTGCAGTGAAATAAAGTTAAATTGAAGCAGAGAATGAGATTCTATCTGTTAAAAGTTCAATCAACGGGACTGGACACCCAATTGAATTATCCCGATTAAATTGATTGCCATTTTCGCGATAAGAAGCTTTATAACTCTATTTCAATAAAGTCAGAAAAATCTCCTCATTGAGAAGATAATAATAAATAATTTTGTGTATTTTAGCGCTGAAAATTGTCGCGTTAAAACTGCAATATTTATTCGAGAGAGACTAAAAAATCACAGAAAGTGTAATGATTCGTTATGAAAAGAGATGTGCCATTTTACGGGACCAAAATTTTTCAAAATTCATTTCGTAAACGTTTTAACAGATAAACTACCGCGAGCTCGAAGTTTTCGCGTTAACTGTGCTGTAAGTGCGAACAGCGCGAAACGCAATTAATCGCGAGTGTACATGATGTTTCCCAGCGAATTCGAGTATAAACCACACAAATTGATGAGTACGGTAGAACCGGTGCACACTTTATTTTACATTGCGGTTGCACTCGGTTTTATGGAGAGGCGCATCGCCCGCATGAACGTTATCGCGTCCAATAAAAGTTAGGGTCTTGCATGCTTGCTTGCTAGCTAGGGACTTGGCTTCTGCACCGGCATTATCCGGTGGGTCATTGGCGAAACTGTACGCGCGCGTGCAGCTGTAGCCAAGAAACTGCAAGATTGGGATCCTCATTTAGAGTACGACAGCATTTTCGAGACACGTACTCCGTACGCACTTGTGCTGCATCGAATTGTAAAATTACAGTGCTCGATGCGACTAAACGAAAGAAGAGATAATGGGGCTGAGAGATTAAAATTTTTATTCCCCGCGTACGTCGCGGGAATTTTTGAGAAACGCGCAGCAAAAGTTTTTTGTCATGTAAAAAATTGCAATTCCCGATTAACTGAAACCGGGGACGCGCGCAACATGAAATTTACCAGTTACGAGAAAAAAACAATTCTACACAGAAAAAAAGGAGTATTCTTGTTTGAAGAATATCTTTATTGTTAATATTTTAAAAATAAGATTAATGTTAAAATGAGATTATATATAGCGTTGAACGAAGATAAATCAGTTTTCAATCAAAAAGAATATAGTCAAATTAACACAATTCTAGCTACAGTATATTAAAATATTAATATACTAATATACTAATATTCTTAGTCATATATTATTAATCTTCAATCAAGACAAATGTAGTTCAATTAACACAATTATTTTCTCATATATAAACAAAAATATCAATATTGTATTGGTTATATATGAGAAAATAATTGTGTTAATTTGATTATATTCGTCTTGATTGTTGATATTTGTCCTGACTAATAATACGAATATATAACTCGTATATAACTAAGAATATTAATATTCTGATATTCTATGAGGGAACGATTGTATTAATTTGATAATATTCCTCTTGATTGAAAATTAATTTATCTTTGTCCAACGCCATATAATCTCATTTTAACAATTTACAATAAACAATTAACAATAAACATTTACAATTAACAATAAACATTAATCTTATTTTTAAAATACTAACAATAAAGATATTCTCCAAACAAGAATATTTTTTTTCCTGTGTATACTTACGACATCTGTCCGATTATACAAACACGCAAAACATAGTATATTGTCTTTCTTATTATCAAACGCTGATTTTTATTTCCTTATTTCCAAAAAACCAAATTGTTCCCGAGATGCTCTTTCGTATTTCCGATATTACCGAGAATGTAATGGAAAGAAAAGAGAATAATCTTAAGGTTTCGACAAAATGAACGCGTTAAAATGATTTAAAGCAAACTCCGAAAGAAACGGGCACCAGGGAATTTCTTTGAAACTGAAATTGAAATGAAAGAAAACGATGGTCCTCACTATCCCGCTGATTATCAATCGGTGACGCCTATTATAAGTTCTACAACAGAGTTAATGGCTATCGCGCACTGAAGCGAAAACTCCACGTCAGAGAAATCAACTAACACAAGTCCGAAGGGGATGCTTTCAAGAAGTAAATAATAGACGTCATTCAAGGCAGTGTGGTGCGATTTCGACGGCATTCGATAAGATTGACCGTACTTTCGCCAAAAAGTTTGTCGAGTGAAGAATTGCTTTTCGGGGTGCTTATCGGGACTATGACTGGTCGGCTATCCCGTGTGATCACGCTATCAAATTAACTCGTTTCCCTAAAAGATTAATTATACGCAGAGGATTTCCTAGGGCTTCGTCGTCGCGCTGTCCGTCACGATATATATATATATATATATATATATATATATATATATATATATATATATATGTGTGTGTGTGTGTGTGTGTGTGTGTTGTGTGTTGTGTGTGTGATCAAAAATTTAATTTCGATAATTACGTATCATGATACGCCAGCGGTTACAGCAGAAGAGAATACCGCGAAATTGTGATTCACCGCAATTACAATATTTCATGGGATATGATAAAGTTACACAGGCAACGCGGTATAAAGCACACAAGAGCGAATCCGAAATAAATCCGCATCCGCCTGTAATTACTTTTTAATCGAATCGAGCAATGTGCGCACTTTATCGATGGTACTCTCGTGTGGCCATCGCTTTATCATGCGCGTGCTGTATGTTACCAAAAAGATACACCGTCGAGTGCCGTCAAGTGCTAACAAACAACGACAGATTCGTGGTTCGAAATGATGTCGTTTATGTTTGACTAATCACGTATAGAAAGCGGGTTAAAACTATCGCGCTGGAAATGGCACGCACGCAAAAACGAGCACGATTTTCCAGGATGAATTCTCCATGGTGGATATTTTACGGCTGTTGTACGATCAAAGGTGCAAATCTCACCGTAATAGATAGTCGCGCTTTTTAATGACTCTCGAGCGACTTCCACAAGAATGGAGGAGATCTTGTTTCAGTAAGTAGGAAAAAATTGTCAACAAGTGTAGGTGTGCGAGTTACGGCGCCATTATTCGCGGAATACACGTAAAACTCTCCGCGCAAATACTGACGTTCTTTTAAGAGGAATTAAGGAAAATACTCGTTCGAAATTGTCCGGCATGAAAAGGCGGTTTCAAGGACTCCGCGTATCGAAGTGAAAACTTTTCACCGATGCCAATTCTCTTCAGCCGGTCGATGTGAGTTAGCCTTCATGTAATCCGACATCAATATCGAGATACCTTGACTTACTGAGAGCAATTTTACTTTAAAATAATTCCGAGTGAACGTTAAAGGGAACATTCTCATTGAGCGTCGCGTTAAAAGTGCACTCAAATTGCTTTCCTTACATTTACATCACGGAGGATCTTGCACGTGGACTCGAAAGAAGGTACCGTTGTTAAGTGCACATAACTTAATGGAGTACATTGAGCACGTATTTTAATAAAGCAAAGTGCGAATTCTCTTTCTATTTGGGCGAGAATTATTCACGGAAAGCGCTATATATCTCGAGTTTTTAAATACAAAACGTCATATAATGCACGAAGAAATCATTGGAAGTGAAAACGTAATCTTTCACATGACATGACGATTTAACTGCATAATTCGATTCCCCCGCCAGATGTAATTAACATAAGCGCGTTGAACGTTTTAGACATCGGATGTTTAATCGACATTCCGCGAATCCTACAAGTTCGATTTGCAAAGTCGGCTTGCCAACTGTCCGCGGTGTCGGACTGCGCGCTATTCGCTCCCTCTCGGGAGTGCGCGCCGTAAAAGTGCCGGTAGCGAAATGAAAGTTTCGCGTGCTGTTTCCACGAATCGTTCCAGCCGCGGTTATTTCGACACCGTTCGTCATTGATGATTTATTGGTACGTGAATCCTGCCCGCGGAGCTGTCCAGCACCTGCGGACAAAATTCCGCTCGTGCGATAACGCGCGTTAAACGATACCACGGTATTTGCGACAGCCGAAAGTGTAGCAATCAGAGTTCAGAGACGATCGCCATGAAACGGCCCTTTCCCTTCCCCTCTCTCTATTTCTCCCTTTCTCTCCCTCTGTCTGTCTGTCTCTCCCTCTCCCTCTCTCTCTCTCTCTCTCTCTCTCTCTCTTTCTCTCTCTCTCTGTCCCTCGGTTCCGTCGATGGTGCATTGAACGAAGTTAAACTCGTGGCCATCGATCCGGAACTTCCGCGTCGAATGGACCACGCTCTTAAAATTTTATTCCGCCGCGAGCCGCGGCATAGTAACAGGTCTGATAGCACTGGGTAAAGAAAGACGACGAAAAAAGGGACCGTATTATCCCCGCAAGAGGATATTGCAGAAGTATGTAGTACATTAAGGCCCCGGGAATGTCGACGGGAGCCATATCGGATTACGTCAAGAGCGAGAAGCGACAGAAATTCTTTCCTCGCACGATACGGCGCAAATTAATTTTCTCTTTTCTTTCTTTCTCCTTTCTTTTTTCATTCTCCATGCCACGACTGCCGCGCTTGATATATAAGGGAAGCCTGCAAAATGTCACGGCGACTCGTTCTTTCCGCTCGCGAGTTAACACATGTCTGCAAATTTAAATTACGTGTCGGAGCGCCTGAAATGCCGGCTCGCGTACAGTTCAATCGTCGGAATGAGATACGTAAATTTCGCGGAGCGGACATCCCACTTTCCCGCGATCACAGGAGATACGAATCAAATAATTGGGGGGAGCGATTTTCCGTCAATGAGATAAGAATCCCCTTCGGGATAAATCGGCCCGCACTCGCCACACGTTCCTTTAAAACCCCGTCGTCGTTTCGCTGCCGATCGACCCGCGAAGCCGCTCTAAATAAAACGACTTATCGCGGCAACTGTCTAAATAATCCGAGACCACCGATACCTCGTGCTATCATACAATCACCTTAACACAACGTAATCTCCCCGGCAATAAGCAACGTGTTCCGCTGTAACACAACCACTGGCAAGCCACCGGCTAGCGATAACAGTGCCGTATCGTGTCAGGAAAATCGAAAGGGACACGAGTGGCGCCGGCAATCAGAATTCAGAGATCGTTCCCTTTGGCGAACAGCCCAGCCCGGCCCGGTCCAGCACGAACTGGCCCTTAAAGTGTCCCTTCCGCTCTCCGGCTCTCTGTCGCCGCATTGCGCGCAGATAAACACGAGATCGCGTACCGCCGCTTTGAAACTTTCCCGGGCAAGTTTGCTAGAGCCCGGGGTCGGCGAACCAGAGGCGAACCGGCCGCTCTCTGTGTGCTAACGGCGGTCCTCGTGTCCAGAGATTGTGTCGGACAGAATCGATATCCTGGCGGAAGCGCCGCGAGATTGTCGAGAATGTCCCTAAATGCACAGCTCGCTGCGGAAAGCAGATTGGTTTATTATGTCTCTTAATCAGCTTTCTGATCGTGAGTTTCAATTAATTCTCTTTTCCAGTTGAAGTCTCTTCTTCCCCCGACGTTTCTTTAAATTGTTCAAAGATACGGTCCCCATGTGGAAGCTTGAAATGGAACATTTCATACGAATGAATAACTCGGATGGATTCGCCTGGAGCTCTTTTTATCTTGCGAAGATAGATCTCGGAAATTCAAAGTAAACTGTTTATCTTCGTTTCGACTAATCTGTCTAATTTCAGATTGTTCGCGTTATAAATTTGATAATTCTTTGAACTGTTTCAGAGTGTACGCTTCCGGGAATCTATCTATCTAACCTGTAAAGGAAGTAAGTGGCCACCTGAACTCAATTCGAAGAGAACTTTGCGGATATAGCGGCTGAGTCAAAATTTCCTTTACAAACTTTGAAGGCATGTTTGGCTAACCATTAGAATAACAAAAGTTCCTATCAACACAGGATACGAGAGATGCCTCCTTCCCGCGTCGTTGTTCCCAATAGTTTATCGTTTGTCATTAGAAAGCAGTATTTCATGTAGTAGGTATTTCTCGGCGTCGCATATTTTGAAATCGGAAAAGGAGTGACCCAGTGGAAACAATCCATTGCGAAAGGGTCGACGTGAGATCTCGATAACGTTATCGTAATACTATCAGGATCCATTATAGACAATTCAGGAAGGAAACATCGCCAAACACTGTGTGTTTGCAAAGTCTCTTGTTATTGTTCTCAGCGTACCAAACAATTTCTCAGAGTTTGTGACAAGAATCTCGATTTAACCCCATACAGACAATTCAAAATACACAATAGCATGTTATCGCCCTTACAAAGCTACGTTATTTAACGAAGACAATAAAAATAAATAAAGTGAGAGAATATACAGTGACCTGAATGACGAATTATAAAAGTTACGAAAAAATTGCGCAACATATTAGTAGAAAATGTTTTAAAGAGAGAGAAGAGTGACGTAAAAATGGGTCTCTGTAGCAACTCGCATATACAGTGGAGAGAACTAATTTCTGCACCGCTCATTTTTCTCCTGCGCGTTTATCTAAATTAGGTCGGCTGTGCCGTAAGTTCGTTACGCTGGCAACTGGTTTCTAGCTCGACCCTAACCAAATCTTAGCTGAGACTCGATTCGTTTCTCGCGCAAGTCTAACCGACATCGAATCTACATCTCAGATAGCTAAACCTAATATCGATCAAGTCCCGGCTGAACCGTAATTGGCTCGAAATTCCGTCACGAGCAAACCTAAACTAACGTCTAACTCATCCATCCATCGAAGCGGTCTTACTTTGTAACGCAAATTAAACTTTTCCAAATTTTACATGGCTTTAGGCGTCTTTAACAGCAAAACTCCGATTGAAACCTGGTTGTGTTTGCCGACGTAACGCAAAACCAACACTAACCCCATCGCAATATGGAATAATTTCGCTGCGAGGCAATCGTTAGCGCGTTTAGATCCAAATTTCTACGATAACGATAGTTGAATTTAATTTTTACACGATGCACAATAAAAAATTTGGTTGGATTCAATAAATGTCCGTAGGATATGAATGAACCAGAAATTCCGCTCAAAAAGATCTCTGGTTAACTCGAACAGAATTCCAATCATCAGCTGGGATTTTCTGGTTCGTTCGTATTTTTCTCTAGAAATAATTAATCCGACAAAACTTTTTTTCCATGCAAGTATACGCTAGTTGCGAGTCAATATTTTTTTCGTTGACATGGCGCCATATTTTACATTATAATTGGTTTTCACGTGCGTATAATTGCAATAAAATATATGAGCGAGATATTTGCAGTTATTGAGGTTTAAACAAAGAGGTCGGTGACGCAATTACTAGAATATATCCATACGCATGCGCAATATATGCGTTCAGTCACACGAAGTGCGTGTAAAACTTCCGCCGTGATTGCGTGCTTTTTAATGAAAATTTAAATCACTGGACGAAATTCCGCGACAAAGACGAATACAACATTTTCGCGAGAATTCTTGCGTCGCGAGCTGTATCATACTGCGAGTGAGCAGATAGACATGACGAAGGTAATAGAAGTTCTTTTTCATCGTTTTACATCGTCGCGCAAACACAACTAGACGACGATAGTTTCGCTACAGGGCGCACGTTAATGGGACTATTTTGCAATGTGTGTCTCTCTCTCTCTCCCTCTCCCTCTTTTTGTAAAACTTTGTCCCTGAAACTGTTTTAAAATAAAGCAGAACGCGCAGAACATGTACTTTGAAACGAGTAGGACGGACGTGCAACAAATTTTAATTGACAAATACATCAAGGCTGATAATCTTCACTTAAAACATTTGCGACTGTCATGAGAATTTTTTTGTAGTACGTTAAATTCATTTGCCTCTAATTACAATAAAATATAAGCAAATTTCAATGCACAAATCTTCCATCAGCCGAAGAATCGCGAGTGTGCAATCCGAATTGGCGTAGAATTCGTCGCGAAAAGTAATTAATCCGCTTTACATAATCGAGCCGATCAAGCAAGTTTCGCGTTATTTGCGATTGTCACTGAGATCTAATTATCTTGATGGCAAATTATTGCGTCTTTCTCGTAACATCTACTTGAGTTTTCCGCGCAACTTTGAGGTATTTGTTAAACGCCCGTTGTGGCGACAGTTTGAAACTTATCCAGCGCGCTCGCAATTAACACAGTCCGTAGTTACTTGATTGGCAAGTAAATACGGTGTCAACCTCAGGAAAGGGCACTTCAGTCGCTCGACCCGAAAAGACCCGCGGAAGGAAATTCGTCCATTAAGTCGTCAACAATGATGCGCGTGCGAATTTACGTTTCCGACATATTACGGCTGGCCTGTTTACAAGAGAGAACACCCCTGTATGTACCACAAAAATCCCTAATATTTTATACTCTATATCATCGTGTTCCTCTGTACTTTATAGCGCGTATTTATGGCATGACATACGAGATTGCACCGTATGACATAGAGAAGCGTACGCGTGTCATGACGCATCATGCATCCGCGTCGAGGGTGAGCAAGCGCGGAACGAGAAGAGCGCAGGAGATTGGATTTTGTTTTATGTCCATACGTACTAACTCGGTGATTTTCACGTCGTTCGGCAGTCTAGCGCACGCGCGCGAGCTTTTCATTCGTAAACTATGAATGAACGTCATAAGATAACGCTGCTGGTATATGCGCGCTATAACGCACTTATTACGCACCGGTTCAGCCGCGTAGCAAGCGAGGAAACATATGAATGGGAACGCCGCGTGTCGACTTCGAAGTTCCCTGATCGAGATCACGCGATTCTCTGTGAGCACCGATATCCTCGCATAGAAATACGAGAACTACTACACGAAACGGGACGCTCAGATTCGCTCGTAAAGCTCAGATTCTCACGCTCCCACAAAGCGTGGAATTGTCTGCTCTGAGTGCGTGTCTCGCGAATTACATCGCTCGAGATAATTAAGGGACGATCTCTTCGAATGCCGACTTCATCTCGCGGATACTTAGCCCTTTAAATATCGATTTTTTAGTAACAGTTTAAACATAGACTTGAGCTCGAACTCCATTCTAATAATGTGTTTAATGGGTTTGAACAGAGATTGAACTAACAAGTAAATCTACTCAAAAATTACACTTCGATTTCTTTCTAATTTGGCATAAATGTAGAAATACAAAAAATATTTAGGTCATATTTCTTCATTTTGGTCCACTTTGAGTTTCATTTGCAGTTTATAACTTTTTAATGTTCTCATTCCTATCATCAACAAGTGCAACAAAAATGTATAAGAAATAAAATTGAATACAAAATATAGGTGTTTTTGGTTTGTTGATTATAAATATGAAGTCAAATGTGTAAAATTATTTGTATAAATAATAAAATGTTTAAACAAAACATGTGTAAAAATTAAAAAAAAATTATTTATATAAATAATTTCTCGGTTTGGCCGAGATTCGAACCATTTTTGATTAATTTAGTACAGATTTAAAATATTTTGGTTGAAATCTCGGTTAAAGAAATTTAGTATAGTTCGTGTCTCAGCTATGCCGATTTTGTTAAAATTATTTAACTATATCTTGTATTCAATTTTATTTCTTATGCATTTTTGTTGTACTTGTTGATGATAGGAGTAAGAACATTAAAAAGCTAAAAACTGCCCGTGAAACTCAAAGTTAATCAAAATGATAAAAAAATGACCTAAATATTTTTTGTACTTCTACATTTGTACAAAATTAGAAAGAAATCGGAGTGTATCTTTGGATAAGTTTATTTGTAAGATATCTAACTTTAACATACTATTGAAAAAATCAGACCTAAATGATATGGCTCAAAAAGTTTTATGGTAAAATATTAAATTCCTTTTGATTTACTTTTATTTAATATATATATATATATATATATATATATATATATATATATATTCTTTGTTAACTCATAGTAAGTAAATTAAATATATATATATATTTTTTTTGTATTACATTTTTCAAAATTTTTCAAAGAGAATATATATATATATATATATATATATATATATATATATATAT
>NW_022639502.1:810991-828322 GCF_010583005.1 Odontomachus brunneus | reverse complement strand
ATAGCAACAAAAAGAACAAAATCTGTATATTATTAAAAAAAGAAAAGATCGCCGTGATACGATATCGTGATACAAATAATTTCTTTTTAAGCGACGCGCAAGCCGAACTTCTCAGATGTTGTTAACACCGATACGTAGCACCACTCGAAACCGTTGTTTTCCCCAAATTTGCTTTTATTGCGATGAAAATAGTTTGTACCTTAATTAGATGCATCATACCTACGAGACGACGTATTCAACGTGAGCGTCTCCCGTCGATGAAGTTTCCGGATAATTAAACGGAGCTGCAATTATCGCGGGCATCTGGGCTTCAAGTCGCGTGTAAGCCACCCTCGTGTTCGTCGATGAACGATTTATCGTGCATTCCGACGACCTCGACGCTAGTTAATTATTCATAGCGGACGGAGCGAGAGGTCGTTCTTGTGTCGCGTTCCAGAAAAACGTGCACTCGGGACAATTCGTCAGTACAAGTGGAAGAAGGAGAAAAAAAGTGAGAAGAGAGGAAAAGAGAGAGCGTGGTTGGAAACCACGGAAAGAGCTTGGTTTCAATATCCGCCACTACGGACGTAGCGCCCTGTCCTCGGAGTTGCACTCATATTTATCTCGGTAGGTTTTCATTTTCCATTCAATCTGGCCGCTCATTGCTGGCGTCCCACCGCAACGAGCAAGAAAGTAAATAAATAAGTTAAGCGCTCACAGGCTGAATGCTCGCTCGCGCAAATACACGCGGACCGTCGATTGTCTTTCTAGGAGATCGAGCACGACGGCGCACGGACCGCTGTGGAAATTATGAGCCGTGCAACGTATCATTTGTTTCGTCTCTCAACACATTTCCACTGTGCGCGACGATCCGCTGTATTTTGCCCATTGTATCCGCGCAGGCGGTGCCACCGGAGGTAATCGCAAATGCGTTCTTTCAAGCGAAGGTTTCACACGGAAGAGAGAGAGAGAGAGAGCAAAAACACAGGGAAAACATATTCTCAATCGTACTGAATAATATTCGTAATGTACAGATTGAATTCTAAAATATCACTGTGGTTTTTTATATTAGAGGAAAATATATGAAGAAATTATGTGATTGGAAGAGATAAATATCGTGATCAAAAGCAAACTTTTTCCAACCACAATTTATTCCTCATATATTTTCCTCTAGTGCAAAAAACAACAGAGATATTTTAGAATGTAACATTAGAATGATTTCCCCTTGTATGATTTAATTGGGATAATTTCTCATGTATACTTTGAATAAAGCTGTTAAGATAAGGGGCAAATAAAAGTGTAATTTCGCCAAGAATGCCAACGAGAATATTATGCTTAAATTTCTCCATTTTCAATTCCTAAAGGAGTGGACAAACACACCTACAGTGTTAGTTGCCAATAAAATATCTGAGTATTATTTCACGACTTCTTTGCAGCGAATTTTCCAGCCAATTTTATTATTCCGACGTAATGTCAGTTTTTTGCGCAAGGCAATTTCATCTGTGCGATGTAACAAATATTAAACTACCACTTTTCATTGTTATTTATAACTATATAATGACGACGAACGCATAACATTTCTCGAGTTTGAAGCGTCCAGAATAAACTAGGGGGAGAGAGTGGAATTTCTATTATTTTCTTAGGAGCTTCTTACAAAGCTTTAACGTCGACCGGTATCTTCGACGTCGGAACCCGTCCGACAACATGGAATAAAACTATGAGGGACAGAGAGAGAAAAAGAGAGAAAAAAAGAATAAAACGCATATCTCCCTGTCCTGTCTTCTATCCTTTAAAAAGTGCTCGGCAACGCGCGCGACTTAAGAATTCCGAAAATTGAATTTTCCGCATATTGAATCATATTTCCGCGCTCTACACCACCGGCGCATTCGTAGAAACCTCCAATTCCCTACGTGAAAAAGTTCTTCTTTTGCGGAAATGACGAAGTCCTGAGTTGCGGACGACGCTGTGTTTTATGTACGCGCATTTACGTCCGCAAGATAAATATGTTACAAGCGAAAATGTCGTAGAATTTGTCACGAATTTTTTCCGCTGCATCTAACTCCACACGTTGCACAGAGAGAAAGGGAAAGAGCTTTAGAACGGCGCAAACAATTCGCGACGTCTTTTTGAGTAAAAAAAATCAACTGATAACGCGCGACAAAAAAATTAATTGCCGACGCAACTAGCTCTCCGTCCGCGCTATACTTTTCGCGAGTACACCTCGTCGCTCTTACACGCATAAGAAAATTTTGCTCGCGACAAGAAGTTTGACGCCGATTGATTGCGAGCTATCGCGCCGTTTTCCTTTTCGCGACCTCACGCGAAATGAGATTTGCCCTAGGGAGGGAGAGAGGAGGGGGCGGAAAAGTGAGACTTAATGGACCGACAAGCGACAATTGGATCTTGTTACCAGCCTCGCGGTAGACACCCTCGCTCTATCTCGAGACGTCACTGATTTCAACTTGGAGTTTTGCGCGCGTCTCGCATAATGCCCGTCTACGTCCGCAAGATCGAGAGATCGCAAGACGGACGACACGCCGGCGAACTCGCGAAAGCACTCCGCCAGAAAATTATGCCTCACGTCGCGTTATCTCGCGTGTCAATATCCCGTCAAGGTAACAATTTGCATATTGACATTTCGTTCATCGTAAGTGAGATTCTGGTAACCGCAACGCGCCGCGAGTGCCTCGTGTGCGCCGAGCATTTTCAATACAGATGCTCTTCCGACTGACAGTTGGGATATACGAATTATTTCGCGGAGCGAGAGGCGAATTCTTCTCTCGCGAATGCGCGGAAAATATTCATCGACGATTTTCGCTCCGAGGGGATTACCCGCGCTGTTCGCTCGAGTACGAGAGAACGTTGCAATTCGCCGCGATGAATATTTGCCGCGTTCTCCTTCATATTAAGCCGCCGTCGAAAAGTGAAATTGACGAATGAAAAGCGAAATCATCATATTTCTTTTTATTTTAATTCCTGCATCGATTTGATAAGGGAATATGTTGTGCGTTTCCAATTGTATCAATGTGCAATTGTTTTCAGAATCGTACGATGCGATAAAGCGCTGAATTTGACAAACTGATGAATTTGAACTCAATAAATTTCGAATTGTAATCTTATTTGCACGCAATTATCAGCGAACGGGGCGGAGGACATTCAATATTTTTGTAATAGCTCGCGATTGCTCTTGCAATTTCCTCATAGACGATACTCAAAACTTGTTTTCGCTTCGCGCAAAGCAAGCTACGCCTGCGACAGAAATTTCATTTTACGTCTAATTTCCACGATCTGCTTTCCAAATTTCTTGAAGTGGATTCTTACTCAAAACGAGCGAAACATGGCAATATTTTGGCTTTGAGATGATTGAGAAAATACCCCCACTCGAACGAATATGTCATTCAAACTTAGAATGGATTCTGCGAATGAGTGAATGTTTCAATCGATTGGAATGAATATGTTCCCATAACGGTGGAGTACATATACCAATATAAACCTCATATAAATGCAATCCCATTCCCTAGCATAGTGACATATGAAATGTTCAGTCAGGGGCGCGTCATATATAAAATATTCGTGCATCATGTATATTCTAGGAATTGCCGATTTCTCGAACAATCAACACTTATGATGTGCGAATATTCTATATGTGATGCGCTTGACCGAAAATTTCAAATGTCACTACGCCAGGGAACGGGACTGCATTTATGAGGTTTGATGCACGTCAGATTTACTCTTCGAGTGAACATATTTACTGGTTGATTCAGAGCGGAGAATTCACCCTCTGTACAAGCGAAAAGTCATTCGAGCAGGTCGGAAGCCACTCTGTTTTTCGAGTGAAATTTCGTCTGAAAAAAGTTAGAGAACGAAAAAGTATCCCTCTGTCGGATTTTGGACGAGTAGCCAAGCAACGAACTGCCAACGAAATTTCGCAGAAAAAGTTGCCTCCGGCAAGAAGAGGAAAGCGCGGAAAGACAAAGCGCGTCGGGGATATTATAAAGGCTCAAAGAGACACTCGGGCATTATTGATTGCACTCGTGCGCCGAGCGCATTCCGCGGCATCGCATGCCGAAGAGCAAGAAACTCGCGTTAACCCCGAAAAGAGATGAACGCGCGTTTACCCGGCGGCCGCAGCGCGGTGCCACGGCCAAAACTGCAAACGCAATTTAACCTTCCCTCCGTTTGAAGCGCATTCGAAGAAAAACACGGAGGCGGCGAGCGTAGCGAGCTGAAGTTGCAACGTAACTCCGGCTACCAGACGGTATGCATACCGGCTGCAGACGACCCTGCAGCATCCCGCACCAAGAACATCGCCCGAGAAAACTGCGGCGGATGCAACGAGCGTGAAACGCTATCAGTTTTTCTACCTCGCGAGTGAGCGCACACGTCGGCCGCTAAAGCCAGCACTTAAATCCGAGGGAAAAATATCAGACCGTGAGCAGGTCACGACAACAAAAATAATTACCGCGAGAACGGCTAAAGATCACAGGGCCATGTCACTCTCCGTCTCTCTTCTCCCTCCCTCCCCCTCGTGACTTTCTGTACCGCGTGTTTATTATCTTTCCGGAAAGCAATCTGACACTTATGGAAATTTCTGATGTTTGCGAGAGCTAGAAAAACAGACCGTGTGGGTAGCTTCGACAGCGTTCCCTCATTTCACTACACCTGTCGCATATAACGCGAAATGTCGTGAAATATTTTTTTATGCGCCACAAGATCGATGCTGTTATATTTTTCGGACTGATGTTTTCTTAACGGCGATATGGAATATTGAATATCGCGGCACTGTTGGACCTTCAATGAAACATTCGTCATAAAATCTATTTTTTGCAACGCGGAAAACGACATGAATAATAACACCTTTGCGCGGTCACATTAAATCCGTTCCCAAGACGATCTTAAATCTTTCACGTCAAATATCTACAAAAGTTTCCCCGACGAGAGAAATCGTATTCAGATCCGTGTTTGTTGCTAAAAATTTACCGCTCGATACTCCGTGCGCGCACGCGCGAAACGTCATTTTTAGTGAAAATTATTTGAACTTCTCATGAGAAAGAAATGAAAATAAAACAAACAAATGTAACTCGCGGTATGTCGGCCGCGGGAGTTAATTATGCGCCGTTTTTCCCGCGCAAGCAGATCCGAAATTCTCGACTCGGCTCATTGTGCTCGCGTGGCGGAAACCACGAGCGAAATTCAAGTGTACGCGCTCATATACACTTGGAGCTTTGTGACCTATCTTTGCCGTTAATTACCGTTCGCGATGACTAGGCGATTAATTGCGACCAACGTTGCCGCCGGCGCCGCCATGTCGCAGTGCCGAGTGGCCGACTGCGCCCGCGACGACGAATTTTACAACGGTTCGGCCGTATTGTTAACAACGCGCCCTGTATTGTTAACGAGCGCGCGCGATGGCAATGTAATATGCAGGTTCACGCCTCGGGAGCGCTGCGTCTCGACGTAGTTTAGCATAATTGTAATTTAACACTCGCCGCGCTCACATCCCAGAATGCATACAAAGAAGTAACCCCGATCGTTTGCAGCGACGTTTATGACGCTGCGTTTGAGGTAAATTCGAATTTAACGCGAACCTCGATCGCTTTCGCACCGGTGAGATATAAACGTCGCCTCCGGCAAGAGAGAATGGCGTAATATCGCGTTAAAACTGCGAAAAAAATTTTTTATTCGCTTTCCAATTCTGTGGCTCGAAACACCACGTGCTTAAATGTTCTCTTGGTAAAGATAGTTAACAGAGAAAGAGAGAGTAAGCTTCCGTCTCTCCCCACGGGTATTCCGTGAAAGAAAGCTTGTGATGCAGATCTTGGCGCTCTTAAAAATTTTTGGGACGTGTTGTATAAAATTCAACGTGGAAACTTGCTAAAGACTGAAGGGTGTTGATGCTCGAAGAAACTGTGTACAGAGTTATAATCCTTAAATATTTGAACATTAAATACAAAAATTACATTTCCATGCGCGTTTCCTTATATATTTTACGTTCCTGTTTTCTTTTGTTGCTTAATTAATGCCTCTCGCGCGGCTTTTTACATACGGCGAGGTTAAACTAATGTAATCTGTTAGCTTAGAGTCGAACCACTTTCGCGCGAGGAGTCACGCTCGGAGATTACGGTTGTCCATTCTGTTTTCCCTTTTACGTCCGACGGCGTAATGTAGTTTTGCATAATTACGATTTAACGTTGCCCATTACGTTCTTTCGTTTACGCGGCAATATGAGTGCACTCCGCCATACTTAAATCAACGCTAATGCGACTCTGGCCCCGTTAATCACCGAGTACGATTTGCGAGTTTGCGCGATGTCATGACGAACGATCTCCAGTTTCAACGGAAGTGCGGCAAGTAAGACGGCGAGAGCTCGACGTTTAACTCGACGATTCTCCTTGCATTGAGTTTTACGTTTTCTCCATCGCGAAATTTGTGACTCTGTAACTCCGTCTTGCGACTCTGCGCGGCAGGAGGAGTTGGTGGAAACTGCTGAAAAATACAGGATCCTTTCCGCTATATAGTATGACATTTCTATTACGTCGTCTATATAAACATTACTTGATTACTTTCGAGTTTCCGCGTTGCTTGGATCGTTCTCCATATTTTGTATCGTGAAAAATATCACACATTACGCGCGCGGCATGCAACATCGTTGAGAAAATAAGGCTTATATGCAGTATTTGCGATTTGGATGTGTTCGAATTGCACATGAACACACACACAGCCACACACACGGTACACGGACACAGGAACACATCTGAACACATCCGGAATACAACCGGAACACAACCGGACACATCCGGACACATCTGGGACATATCCGGAATACACTCGGGATACATCTGGATACATCCGAAACATAACCGGAACACATCCGAAACATATCCGGAACACATCCAAAACACATCCGAACACATCCGGAACACATCCGGAAAGCATTCGGATATGTTCCGAACGTACATCTAAGCGACAACCGCGGTGTCAACGCTTTTCTCTCGAAATGGACCACATCGAAATGGAGATGAAACCGAAAGAATACAACACGTCGTGTAACTGAATTTTCCACGCAAGAATTGCAGAAAAATTTCGTCATAACACACCCTGTACTCGTGGACGATTTTGAGTAGTTAAGTGAAAATAATACAATGCAAGAAACACGATACTGTACTCTCTTGATATTTTCTACTGCACATTTTAAACGTCACCTCGATATCGCGCAGGAAGTAAAACTTCCTTCTGGCTTTACTTTTTGTTCTAATTTTTGCTACAAGTTCTTTCGCATATCGCGATATTAAGAAGGTATAATAAATTGTAAGTGGCATATATGTTGTATCATTTTTCAGCAGTTATTTGCTGATGAACTCGTATCGGAAATCCCAACGATAGATAGTAAGATTAAGAAATACAGAAGAAGCACAATTTGTTCCACCCGACTATGTGAAATCACCCACTGCGGTTGCTCGACTTGCAAAAGGAATCGATGTTGCGGTCGAGACGGCGCGTCGCATCGAATCAATCATGAATTTATTAGAAACGGAATTGCATTGCAGAACGGAGATCTCAACTTACATGTACGACTTGCCGTAGGGAAAGCCAATAAAGTTGCCAACTTTCTCGACGGACACTCGTAAAAATCTAAAAAGGAGACGTGAGGCAAATCGAACTTCGCTTTCAGCAAGAAGTAACCCGAACCTTGAACCCATTTTTTAGACATCTTTGCAGTGCAACGCGATGCAATGTATATTGCTGACGGCGATTGTATTTTCAAGAATGACGACTTTTCGCGACCATTCATAACATATTTTGATTATGCAAATGCGATACAAGTACTCTTTTAAAATTATTTACTACGGGGGGAAACGACACGTTTTTCATTTAAAAAATTTTGTGAAAAGTGACAATTCAATATTGAACAAAAATAACTGAATAATATTTCAAAAAAATTTATTTTTACTGTTTTCTGAATAAGCGGCTTACGTATATATTTCATAATTTTTTAATTTTTCCATCGACAGAAAATAATTAATTCCGAATGCGGGGATAATATTGAAATATTCATACGACTCGAGAATAGTTCTATACATTTGTGATGAGCAAACATTTATGAATATGTTTTGCCGTAAATCGTATAAAATTATTTCAGTATCGTGATTTAATTTTCGTCCGGCTAAAATCGTATTTTAAGTAAAAATTCAAATCCCGCCTACGATCGGACGTATCTATTAATCCGCACATATCGCGTTCAAACTCCTTCTTTTAACTCTTTCGCTACTAATTTTGTTTTTCACAATTTTTTTACTTTCACTTAATATAATGTAACTACATTAATGTAATTATATGTAGTTACATATAGTTAATATAATGTAGTTTTACCAAAAAAAATTTTAAATTTTATGTTTGACGTCAAAAGGATAGGGCTAGGACACTAATGTCCCACTGGGATTTTTGGGAGAGTATATGTGCCAACGGTAATAAGTAGAATGATAGCTGAGGTATTCTAAATACCAAACAAGCTATTTCAATTGAATGAAGTTATTATTAATGGTGGGGAAATGTTCTCCGTTGGTAGCAAAAGGATTAAGTTACTCGAATATCAATATATATATATCTCGTCGTGTACCGCTTTCGTGTTTCAAATTATATATTGATGCAATTTATATACACGGCTTTCCTCTGGTGCACGGATAAAAATATAGCCGCAGACGTGAAGGAGAACGGTATTCATGACGGCGGATATTGTAAAGCCAGTCTCTGATAAGCTAAGCTTTCAGAAGCCGAAGATGAGACCATGACGGCTCCTCTTTCGATAATTCGGGAACCCGAGTCGCGGAGGGCCCGTAAAATGAGGAATCGCGTCTCGCGGCGTTGACCGTAAAAAAAGAAAAAAAATTCTCACGGGAAAAATTCCAACGCGCGCTGAATAACGTTCTAATCTCACGCATCTTTCTCACAGCGCTGCCCGTGCGCGTACCTTCCTTCAACGTGATTTTCCCGACGACTAATAGCGAAGAAGGGATACATATCGAGCGCAAACCAATTTCCTTTAACGATAGCGCACTACGCCACGCGCGCATTATATTGTAACATTAATGCGATATAGCGCACCGAGCGACGTTCAACGTAACGTCGTTAAGGACTAATTACCGGCACGGCGTTCTTGGATTTAGCTTTTAATTAGCGAGTGTGCGTATTGAGCTTGGATGAGGAAGGAGGGGCACTCGGCCGGGAGCTACGTTAATTAGTCATGCGTGTGTATGCGTATTTAATTCAAGTATGTGCATGAAAACGCGAATACGCGAACGTACTAACGCTGTGATTTATAAAGACCGGGGCAGATTTATAGAACTTCGCGCTGTGGAAAACGCAAAGCGTCACTCCAGCGTGAAAAAATGCGGCCGGCCAAGCCATAGACATTTCGCTCCTTTTCCAAAAACTTCGAACATTCCAATTAATTATACATTGATTTGAAACGTGTATGTCGAACAGATTAAGAATATAAAGTCTCGATATTATTCTCATAGTCGTTTCGGAGATAAACGGTCCAAAAGATTGCAATCTCAATAATAAGGCTGTTCGTTGAGATTGCAACCTTTTGGACCGTTTATCTCCCAAACGATTATGAGAATAATATTAAGATTTTATATTCTTAATATCTACTCTCCCTAAGTTTCAAATCGAAGTATCATTTATTGGAATATTCAAAGTTTTACAAGATCCCATGGAAACGGGACGACACGTATTCTTTATCCACGAAATATAACGACAGTTTTATTTCCATAACAGTTTTACAACGGAAACGTTAGAGATTGTTTTAACGAAATCTCCCGATCGATTCCCGCCTTTTAAAATTGTCGTATAGCGGCACGCAATCAACTAATGCAAGACGTGAGCTTGCTCCCAGGCAGAGATGCGGCACGACGTCGTCGTAATCACGTTAATGCGCGCAAGTTCACACCGTGAAGGTTCAATAATGCAAATCGCATATCGTGTGAAAAAATTCTAAAGAGACCCGCATCGGCCGAAAACGCACCTTTACTAAATCTTCCGCCGCAATGAATTCACATATTACCGGATAATATTAAATTCACTCGTTAATTTACTTGTCACACTACGAATCGCGACAATCTTCTCTCAAAACTCGCTTATTTTCGAAAAGTTTGTTTTCAGAATAATGTAAGTGAAATTTCGAGGCATTTTACGATCACAAAGAGATACGATAGTGTTCTAATGTTGAGAAAGATAAATTTGTAAACATATGATTTTGCATCCTTTCTTATGGTTGTAAAAGGCGTCACGAAAAAATATAATCCGAGATATTTTTTCCGACAACAATCGAAAGGTATGTATAAGTAGAAGGACAAAATAACAGAATATAAATGCGATTGTCGTATATGCGAAATTTCCGAACGCCCTTTTTCGTATGAAGTCACCAATTTGTAAAATCCCAAGCGTGATTTTTTTCCCGTTGCTGGCCTGTGCCGGTGCAATAATCGTGCGTTTCAGCCGAATTTTAAACGGCGATTTTATATGGTACGCACGTTCTCTGCTACTCACGCGTGAATATAAATATCGCCCTTACAACCCATTATTTGCACGAATTTGTAAAACCCGGATCAATATGTATCCTTGTTATACGCCTTTCAGGCTGAACGATTTCGATTGAAACATATATGTCACATTTAATACACAAGCGAATTCGCTCGAACTATTTCCAGAAATAGTTGTAACATCACTTTGGAACAGCCTTTTTTGACAACTGATTCTTTCCTATTTACATTTTAGAAATAAAACATATTTTTCGTGCATTTTTTAAGCGAAAAATAGATGTGAGTAAAATATGCTTAATATTTATTGAATGAGTTGTAAAACTTTCAAGCATGGTTAATAATTCACAAAAATCTGAGTTTTATATAATGACACAATGAGGATACATATTCTACCACTTTGCTAATGCATAGCTCAAAATTAGGCAATGGTTTTTTTCCAAATACCGACTCCCGAGTCGAAATTTTGATTCTACATTAACTCTCCATTAATATTTCCTATTTCTTAGATATTTTTTCTCTCATAGTGTGTGTGAAAAGCGAATATCAAATAATTTAATAAGAAAAAGAAAATGAAATAAAATGAAAGAAAATGAAATGAATGAAATAAACAAAATTTTATCTTATAATTTTCTCTTTTTTGGTGACGTTGAAAATCACAAAAAAAGCTGATAAGAAATTGCAAACGTAAACATAACAGTTATGTTGCTAATGCAATGTTATGTCCAGTAATGCTGTTTATTAACAAAGATTTAAATTTGGATTAATGTAATAACAATGTTAAATGTAAAGCACGAGAGAATACCAAAATAATCGGTAAAAATGATAAAACAGATCACAGCCCAAGGAGTGTTATTAGACATAAAAATCTACAATTATGAGATTTGCATTAAATTCTAAAAAGCCGGCATTCATAGTTTCAAATTATTTAAGATCTTCGCTCGAGAACATAATTAATTAATTACAAATTCATATTCATGGACCGTCATTTGACTATTATTTAAATCAATATGTTTTGCGTGAAATAATCTAATAAATAGACTATTATTGAGTAATCGCTGATTAATGATACTATAATTAATTAATATGTATTAATTAATTGGTATCAAATAATAGTAAACTACGAATGCTGACCTAAATTTCGATCTCTTTATTCTCGGCGAGTTCGTCAAACATCCGTAAAAAAACGGAAACGAAAACTTTTATAATTGATTTGACATACCTTGAAATATATAACATATTGCTGCCTGCGTCCCAGCGCTCTATATCGTTCATCCTGGCTTCCGATCTAGCATTCTAGCTGCTCCGTTGTGGCATCGGCACTAGCACTGACACTGACACTCGTGTAAATATAAGAATCAATCGGAGAAACGCGTATCAATTTATCCGAGTTACCGGTGAAAAACAGATTTAATATTTAAAGAACGAAATATTATAATCATCCACCGGGAATGATAGTTAACACACTGACACGTGTGCTTCGAGATATGCGTATTATCCGCCGTCACGGAACGTACTGAAAGGGTCTGAAAAACGCGTCACGCAGCGCGAGAGAGTACGCGTGGTCTTGAAAGATCGAAATGCCCGCGATCTGTTACACGCTCCCAACGGTCGCGAGCATCATTCTATCTTTATTTAACATCCAATGAGCAACAAAGACAGAATGACGCTCGCGGCCGCTGGGAGCGTGTAACGGATCGCGTCCTAGACTGCGCGCCGCCGGGAGATGACGTAACACTTTTTGTCCATTATTATGATATGCTCGCGCGTCGCGTGCTTATCTGTGACTGAATCATTATGTTTCGAGTCGACAGGCGACGACACATCGTGACGCGTATTACGTGATATTACGGTGCGTTAATTATAATATTATTTCCATCGGTTTTGAAAATATTTAATCACTCTCGTCGTGTCGTGTACTTATTGATAAATGTTTTTTCCGATTAAATTGTCGTCTCTACGCGAGTGTCATGAGCTAGTGTTTGAAATATTAAGACGGAGCAGAAAGAAATGCTAAATCAGAAAGCCAGAACGTATGCAGCAGCAATACATCATATATTTCCAGGTATGTGGTATAATTTATTATTACGAGTTCTTTTCGATTTTAATGTTTGATCAACTTACTGCGAATAAAGAAATATTCCGAGTCGGAATTTAAGTCGGCATTTACAATCCCTCATCATTTGACAAATATTTATTGAGTGAATAATTATTGCTTCATAAATTATCACAGAATTGCTTAAAAAATCATGTTTACCTATATTTTAGAGAACAAAATTATGGATTTAAATATTCATGAATACAAATCTATTATTAATTACGCTCTCAATCAAACATCATGAATAATTCATAACTATAAGTACCGATTTTAAAATATAAAATAAATCTTGTAAGACGTGATTTATGAGTCTAATAATGCTCTGTGGATTGCATCCTATTTTATATCTGCAAATGTCTTATTTTCACTTGTGTTTAGACATAATATTTCTATTGTTTCTGTGTGTTATTGCACCGGATCTGAAATTAAATCTCTATTAGTACACAGCATTATTGGACACACAACTGTTATCTTTACCCTTACACAACTCCATACTCTTCGCTCTTTCTTAAATATAATATTGATAAAACTATTATAATAATTTGTAGCATTAATTGTAGAACAATAGTTTATGTAATACTATACAGGGTGTCCGGTAATTAATCGAGCAACCACCGTATACAGGTAGAACGGGTCAAAATAATTATAAAAGTTATATACCATTTTGAAATTTTCTCAATATTTATTCCGTAATTAACTAAAATGTATAAACAAATGAGCTCAAGCGACACGTATACGTTACTCCGCCTCAAAATCAGCTGTTTACTCATCGTTGCTAAGAGGTAAGCCATTTCTTTTACATGCATAGTTTGTCCTACCGCTTCTCGTGCACTAATTTGTTTATACATTTTAATTAATTACGAAATAAATATTGAGAAAATTTTAAAATGGTATATAACTTTTATGATTATTTTGTCCTGTTCTATCCGTACACGGCGGTTGCTCAATCAGTTACCGGACACCCTGTATATCTCGAGATTTTTCGTCGATCTTTCAAGTTTGTTATTTGCAGAACTAATATAAAAAAATTTTAACTCGGTTTAATAGATAGTTAAATACTCTCAATATCGCAAATATTTTTCTTAGTATCTGTCTAAATCTTTACTAAGCATATTCATATTTTAATATACTTCTATATCTTGTTTTATGTCACAGAAATATTCAATGGAATTATTTATTCATATAATATCTTAATCGTTTCAAGTAATTTCGAGTAGCTGGAGTACTGCTCATATATTGATATAAATATTACACTTACTATTTATTATTCATCTGAATTTATAGCACGCTTGGCAATATTCTCTATACACCGTGTGGGCTATACATGGGCGGCTTTTAAATAAAATTTTCCGTATCACATACCTGAGTTAGGTTGGCCGTTGCTGTTAGGTCGCGCGGAAGGTGCTCCGTCTCTAGCCTCCACTTCCAGGGCGTAAGCTCCCTGCTTCTCGCGATCGAACATTACTTTTGTGAAGATCTCGCCGGTCTCCCTGTTGATCTCGAAGTAATCCTTGCCCTCGTTCCTGTCGCTGTCTACCACGTAATACGTGACCTAGATAAACAAGAGAGGGTTTATTGACTCCAACCGTCTGTGTCTCGCATCCGTGAGTAGCAAATAGCGAAGAGTGTCGTAATCTTGCTGGACATAGCTATTTGCACGTAGACGACATGTACTTGTTTGCTAATTGCTCGCAGTAATTTGGATACAACGCGATCGCGATTAAAATATTTCAAATCCGATAACTTGGCATCGAAATTCGATGATTTTCCTAATTATTTCTTTTCTAACGTAAAACTGAATGCAAGCAATATATTTTACGCATTAATATATAAACAACTTATTTTCTAAATATTTGTCTTATTTCTTTACATTAAATTCATAATGTTCATATATTTCCATATATTTTTCACGAATAATAACTAACTGCACTTCTACATTTTTTTATTGCCATTTCTAACTTTAAAAATATGTTCGTAAAGCAATCCTTATACCGCGACACCAAAGTTGTCGGAAATGGCTCGACTTTCTAACCTACTTAAAGTTTGCTGTAGCTGCATGGGTGTATGAAATGTAGAATATTGTTACGAAAACGTATTAATCCACCACCACAACAACACATTTGCTTTTTGTGTATTAATGCATTATCAGTAGCGCTACGATGCAAGTGTCTCAGTAACTTTTTTGTGGTTATAATAGCTATTGACATTTCTCAATCTATTTCTACCCGATTTATCATAAACGGTAAATATTTCAAGTCTGCTGGATTATACTCATGTATATCCATCAGATTCGCGTGTGATCCAACGGGGATGAGCAGTAAATCGCGATCGTATAGTCTCTTTTAAACAATTAAACTTACTTTGCTTCGCAGATATTCCATACTTCCAGCGCTTTTTCCGCTGAACAATCGTTTCCGACAATGTCGTAGACGTAAGTCGGTGTCGAAAGTCAACGCACAAGGATTGATATGGACTTACGCTGCATCAATCGTCCGACTTTTTTAATCATATTTGCTGGGATATGTCTACGTCAATCCTTGTGCATTGACTTCCGACACTGACTTACATCTACGACATTGTTGGAAACGATTGCGACAATCTTTGTTCTTAGACCAATACTTACGGATATCTATCAGATCCGGGTATAACCCAATCGGAATGAGCAGTGTACCGCGATCGTGTGGTCTCTTTTGTACAGTCAAACTTGCTCCACAAGTATTCCGTCTTTCTTGTTGAGACACGTACGGAAAAGGCATCAAATGTGAGATATGCTGCCTGCGTAATGATGCCGAATCGGAATGGTGGCGCCGACCGACGGCGCTTCAGAGAGTTACCGTAACTCAACCGTTTTGAATAATATGCGCGCTCCTGACTTTATTCTTACGAACAACGAACTTATGACTAACTGCACTTCTATTCTTTATCGCTATTTCTAACTTCAAGAATGTGTTTGGAAAACAATCCTTATATCGCGATGCCAAAATTGTCGGAAATAGTTCAACTTTTTAACTTACTGAAAGAGTTGTTATAACCTGCGCGTGTGTATAAAACGTAGTATATTCTTACGAAAATGCATTAATTCATCGCGACAACGATACATTTGCATTGATTTTGTACATTAACGTATTATTAGTAGCGCTACGATGAAAGTGTCTCAATAACCATCCAGATAGCACAGAAAATTCTAAAAGAATTCAGTCATATGCCACCAATACTAAGGTCATTTTTAAATATAAAAAGAATTCTTTCCATTGAACTGAACTCTGAAGAATTCTTTTTGCATCTGAAAATGAACTCAGAATTTGTGTCATACGACTGAATTCTTTTTGAATTCTCTGTGCTTATCTAAGCAGTTCGTAGTTATGGTACTTGTCGATATTTCTCTAACTATTCCTCCTTATGATTTACCGTAAATAATAAATATCTCAAGTCTCTTGTAATTAAGGTGACTAGACGTCCCGATTTTTTCAAGTGTTATTCGGGACACCGATTTGTCATCATTTCAATGATTGTCAAATAATTTTCGGATTTTTTTACCCCCTTCCCCCCGCCCCCCGCTTCACACATTTATAAAGTTTCTTGAATTTAGGGTTAGGAAATCTAGTCATCTTACATATACCGCGAGGAGAAACGAGATTACTTACAAATGACTTATAAATATCTTCACGATACGTCCCGACGTACATCGCTACTCCCGAGACTTATTAACGCGCGAGACTCATTTTCGACGGATAAAAGGCGCGAGAAACGCGGAGCGATGTATGCCCATGGCTGCTGTTTGGCGCGAAAAGATCGAGCATTTCATTACCAACGCCTAAGGCGCGTTCGAAAACTCCCGGGTGCTTCTCTTCTCTCTTTATCTCACTCCTAGAGAACCTCTAGTACAGAGAATCGCCAACTTGGTCATGTGACCAGCTACTCAGCTACTCTGCGATTGGCTGGCATTAACATGTACGGATTTGGACATTGCGACGCCGATGCAAAACCATATATATATATATATATATATATATATTATATATATATATATATGTATATAATAAGCATTTATTCTGCATTAGCGTCGCAATGTCTAAATCCGTATATATTTATGCCAGCCAATCAGTTGGTCACGTGATCAAGTTGGCGATTCTCTGTACTAGAGGTTCTCTAGTTCGCATCACTGGCGTTCACTTTCATACATTTTTGGCATTTTCGGCGCGCTAATGAACTTTTGGTGTACGGGTGCCTTTTCATGCAGCGAATGATTTGTAGCGAGTAGTGAATAATTCGCCGCGAAATAATGAATAATTCGTGCGTAAGAGAATTGCTGTAAGAAGTAAGAGTAAGAAATTAACCAATCATAGTTGATTATTCTTGTCACATTCGACTGGTCAATTTCTTGTTCTTATTTCTTACTGCCATACTTTTACGGCTATTATAGATGATCCTTAAGGCTTGTCGATGACAGTCTCCATAGAGGATGCAACCTAAGACGTTTCTCTGACAAATTTTTAAGATGTTTGAAAAATTTTAAAACATTTTTTAGACATTTTAGACGTCGTGTTGTGTGGATCTTTTTTGTCAAGTCAAAATTGCTCCGCGAAATATTTCGTGCTTCATGTAGAGACATGTATTCGGAAAAGGTGCCAAATGTGATATGTAATATTAGTCTTAAGTTGGTGGCGCCGATCGACGATACTTCAGAGAAGTACTGTAACTCAACTAGGTACC
>NW_022639502.1:810640-810981 GCF_010583005.1 Odontomachus brunneus | reverse complement strand
CGATTCGATTCTTTCCCCAAAAATAGGTTTATTCATGTTGTTTGCACTCTTCGCACTTTTCGTATTTAAAACTAGACAGAAGTATATTGGAATGTTTGAAGAAGCAAAAACGAGACAACCAACTCGATTGTTTCTTCCAAGCATCTGATTAGGCGTCCATCTCTTTTTAAAAGCGAAAAGTATGAAACATGCAAGCAGCACGAACAACCCTTTTTCCCTAAATTTGTTAAGGAAAGAATCGAATCGATTAAGAATCGGGCATCTCTAGTACCTATTATGGACTTCTTCGGAATCAATTCCAATCGGAATAATTCCGTTTCCCCTAGAAAAGACAATAGTAG
>NW_022639502.1:809890-810630 GCF_010583005.1 Odontomachus brunneus | reverse complement strand
TTTTGCATCTGAAAATGAACTCAGAATTTGTGTCATACGACTGAATTCTTTTTGAATTCTCTGTGCTTATCTAAGCAGTTCGTAGTTATGGTACTTGTCGATATTTCTCTAACTATTCCTCCTTATGATTTACCGTAAATAATAAATATCTCAAGTCTCTTGTAATTAAGGTGACTAGACGTCCCGATTTTTTCAAGTGTTATTCGGGACACCGATTTGTCATCATTTCAATGATTGTCAAATAATTTTCGGATTTTTTTACCCCCTTCCCCCCGCCCCCCGCTTCACACATTTATAAAGTTTCTTGAATTTAGGGTTAGGAAATCTAGTCATCTTACATATACCGCGAGGAGAAACGAGATTACTTACAAATGACTTATAAATATCTTCACGATACGTCCCGACGTACATCGCTACTCCCGAGACTTATTAACGCGCGAGACTCATTTTCGACGGATAAAAGGCGCGAGAAACGCGGAGCGATGTATGCCCATGGCTGCTGTTTGGCGCGAAAAGATCGAGCATTTCATTACCAACGCCTAAGGCGCGTTCGAAAACTCCCGGGTGCTTCTCTTCTCTCTTTATCTCACTCCTAGAGAACCTCTAGTACAGAGAATCGCCAACTTGGTCATGTGACCAGCTACTCAGCTACTCTGCGATTGGCTGGCATTAACATGTACGGATTTGGACATTGCGACGCCGATGCAAAACCATATATATATATATATATATATATATAT
>NW_022639502.1:767549-809565 GCF_010583005.1 Odontomachus brunneus | reverse complement strand
GGAAAAAGGGTTGTTCGTGCTGCATGCATGTTTCATACTTTTCGCTTTTAAAAAGAGATGGACGCCTAATCAGATGCTTGGAAGAAACAATCGAGTTGGTTGTCTCGTTTTTGCTTCTTCAAACATTCCAATATACTTCTGTCTAGTTTTAAATACGAAAAGTGCGAAGAGTGCAAACAACATGAATAAACCTATTTTTGGGGAAAGAATCGAATCGATTCAGAATCGGGCATCTCTAGACAATAGAAATCTAGGAAATAACTGAATGTTTCCGATCGGAATTGATTCCGAAGAAGTCCATCCCACACGGCACAGAAATTTCAAAAAGCTATCAGAAAGGTTTCAGAAACATTGAACCTTTTTGAAATCTTCCTGAAATCTTTCTGAAAGCTTTTTGGAACTTCTGTGCTGTGTGGAATAATAGGTTTTGATTAATACACGCACCGCTCATTTTATTCTTACATCGAAATTATGACTAACTGCTATATATATTCTTTCTCTCTATTTCTAACTTCAAAAATATATTCGGAAAATAATCCTTATATCACGACGTCAAAATTGTTTGAAATGGTTCGATACGTCGCGTAAGGATGCTGAGACGGGTTGGTGGCGCCGTCCGACGGTGCTTCAAAGAGGTACCGTATCTCAAGCAATTTGAATTATAACGTACCGGGAAACACACTATGGCGTCAAGCTCCGAGCACAACTTCTGGTATCTTCCAATGTCATCATGGTGAAATGGCATATAATGGTACGATAACGTTATTACAAGCCCGTACGTTAAAGATACAACGTGGTGTGACGCACTGCCTGTCGTTCGAACTGACCTACATGCCTTTGTAACCCTTTAATTGTGGTACGTAGCGTAATGGAAAAACTTGATTAAATCGGGAGCAACACATATTTTCATTATGTTGTTTATACAACAATAATTAAAGTGCATCATATAGAATCCTCACCTGTATCTTTACGTGTATCCTCATCTGTACGTGTGTGTTTATGTATGTTGTGCTAAATATATCTCATAAACATGTATATTTCATATTGTTCTACGTATATTTCTGTAATTAATGCATGTATGGTGCTTGTGTTTACTTTTGTGATTTAAGCCAAATTATAATATAATAATTTTAAAATTATACGAATTTTGTTCAAAGAAGGAAGTTAGGTTATGTACAAGCTACCGTATCGAAGTATTTGCGTTACGCGATGTTATTCCACTCTACGATTGCATTTTGTTAACTGTGTTATTAATTGTGATATTTTTTATAACTTTCTTTTCGTTCGTACAAAATTTCCCTTTTTCGGACAAATTCGTACCACAATCGCCAATACGACGAGCACGTAGGGATGGACTAAAAAGAAGACAATATCGAGTTTGCAGGAACGGGATTACAACGCGAACGCTCGACTGCATGTCGGATCGGTCGTCCACTCGCCTCGTGTCCCTTTTGTGTCTCAGTGTTGCGCGCATTTCCGTCTCGCAACACATTCTACGGTCGTGCATCGCGCTCGCACTTGCAAATGGGATATGCATATTTGACAAATCTTTTGCGCACGCGAAGGACTACGCATACTCTGCCTCTGTAATCGACGAGATTTACAGTCGCACGTGCATTTCGCGTTACCTAATCGGCAAATTTCCAGTGGAAATTCCGCGATATTTCAAAACCCCTTCGCTTCCGCGTGCTGAGTCGAGTTCTCCCCGTTTTTTCAAACAGCTGCATCATGCAGCATTTTCGCGAAGCTGTTCGCTTAAGAACGGTCTCATTTTTGTTTAACGAAGAGAAGATGAATTTACCTTGTAGCATCAAAGTGCATACTGACGTTTTTTTACTCAATAGCTTTCCATTTTTCAACTCCTCTCAAAGTAAGGCAAGACTTTTATATTTAATTGTTTCATAAAATACATATTTTTCCAGAAATAAACTTTTATGTACAATTTAAATAGAGAAATAAGATATAATTTATAAATATGATATAAAAGAAATTTTATATATTTTAATGTTAGTTTCTTGAAGATGTTTAATGAACTAAATAATTTATATATAAATTAAAAGGGCCTATACACATCCATGAGATTTAAAGAGTGTCATCCTTGAAATATGTAACTTTGTGTAATTAGTCGACTATTAATTCTTGACTTTACAATAAAAGCGTCTAATGCCTGGACATATTTTTAACTCTTATTGTTTAAATCTTTAAATATGGATATTTAAACACCTTTGAATATTCATATTTAAAAATCGAAACAATAAGAAACAATAAGAACATCCTCAGTTAAGAATGTCCAGATATTAAATACTTTTATTGTAAAGTCAAGAATTAATAGTTGATTGATTACACTAAATGATGCATTTCAGGGATGATACTCTTCAACTAATCTTATGGACAATTACAGCCTAACAGATCTTTTTCAATTTATTATCAATAAGTAAAGACTAGTAATGTAAGTAAATAATAGTAATGTTTAAGATTAAATAGTATCCAAGCATTAGTACATTGACTTTATACAAAAAGCACTTAATCATTCTTATTATTTACAGGGACTGATGACTGATAGCATTTCGCAAGAACCAACCGCGTAATCTACAGATGGAGAAGGTGCAGCACAAGCGCAAGGGAATGAAAATGCAAAATGCTGGTGAAGGCATCCGCTCTAAAAAAAAGAAAGGAAGTCGAAAAGTTGACCGTTTCATCAAAACTTGGAAATTGCAAAGTAAGCCGCATTGGCCATTACACTTTCAAATTGAGAGAACAAATTGATCTAATTTTAGATCAAGCTCGAATCACCATCCGCGATAGCTCCGGTTCGTTTGCCCCGGAAGCAGCGAGCTAATATCTTAATATTCAGCGCGTTCGTGTTCGTTATAATCGCAGTCGCATCGGTATTACAAAACGCGTACCGTAGCATAGCAACCCGGTTTCAGCGCAAAACGAATGATAATCACGCGATTAAACACCCGGCACGAGTACACATTCGTGCGAGCTAGCGCGTATCCGTTAATGCGATCATACGTGATAAATTCAACGCCACTCAAACGCGATCATCGGAATTGCGTTACACTATTACGGAGTTTACAGCGTTCCCAACGGGCGGAATACAGTTCCGCTTGCTATGTGAAATCATTAAAGTTTCGACGCGCGACGGTCTAACTTATAGCTGTACAGTGTACATCCGAAGCGTACATCCTGTATCTCGCCCTTATTCCCCAATTCCCGACTGCCCCCTGCCCCCAACCTCAATCAGGACTTTGACGACTGAGCTCTCTTAAGTCTCGCTCAAGTGTTCTGCTATAGCGCAATACGAGTTTGTTCTTTAGTTCTTTTGTGCGGCTCCGATGCAATTCTCCTGCAATTGATCCACTCGAAATCGGATCTCTGCGGTAAAGGATCGGCAAGACCGCTCTATATCTCGAATGCAATGCACGTTTTCGTTGATTTTTCATTATAAGCGAGCTAATTTCCTCCGCGCTTCTTATTAGTTATCGTTTTATTTAATAAGCAGGAGTACGTGACGTAACTGTGTAAAATATCTTTCTATTTATTTGATAGCAGTTGCGTGTGTTATACAAGAACGCGCGCAGTGATTCTACTATATATACGAATATATATCAAATAATCAAATATTTGTGATCCAGATATGTTTTAAAATGTGGTATACATATACGTGAAACACTTAAATAATTCAGTAAGTCATTGACTTCTATGTATAGAATTATTTTGACTGCAAGCCGTTACGAGACTGAATACGTTTCAAGTTTGGTGCGACAAAGACCGCGCGACCTTCAACTCAACACAGTCGTAAACCTAGACATAAAAGCGTATCACGTGTGCCGTATCGCTTGTTATTTTCAATTATATCAAATCGTTCGGAGCACCAATACGATATTTCGCAACGCAATCATTTTGTCGAGAGCATCAAAAGCAATCAAACGGTAACCTCACGAAATTCTAATGGTTTTTATCATGTTGGTTATTCATTTAAATGTAAAAATAAATTATTCCGTGTTATTCTATCTCTATTATTCTCATCAAGTCTACGTATTAATTTCAAACAATCTCTCCACCACTGTGGACTAATTAAGAAAATTATTTTCTTTTGTTTCAGACACGAACTTGTTCAATCACATTCAATCGGAGGTAGCACAGCAGAGTTGTAGTTCTAGTGGGCGCTAATGCGGCACCGGAGGATCCGACTCGGGTTGAGCACAACTGGCTCAAAGGTACATTTATTGACTTTTTATACTTCTCAATGTATCTCCTATTTTCTGTTCTATTCTATTTAACGAATAAGATTTGTGTGCTTCAAAAATTGAGATAGAGCTTTTAGAAATAATAAAAACACAATTGCAAAACTTCTTCATATCTACATATTTGTTCGTTAAGCCAAATCTCAGAGTCTAATTAGAAAATATTTTTCTGTTTCAGATCTAGATATAGCAGAAAGTGGCCGACTCTGATACGCAAATGGTGATTGGTAAGCAAGAATTGGGCGAAAAATTAGAGGTGATGGATTTTTTTAATAGTTAAAAATTTTTTTAATTGTAAACAGTGCGATTTACGTAGTCTGTAGATTTTTGCATGTTAAATTTTGCATATACGTGTATATGAATAAGAATCATTGAGTAAGATGCAGTAGTATAAGTCGTGCTCTTTTTGCTTTGAAAATCGAATCAATGATTACTAAATTAAATTTATATATAATTACTACATGATAAAAAACAATTTACTATTATTACACGCTATATAAGGCGAAAACAATGTTTGTTATGTCTACCTCATATAATCACTTTTGCGTATTCTTTATTATTAACAACAAATTTTTTCTAAAAAAACATTTTGTGTTTTTTGCTGCTTTATTATTTCTCGTAAAACATCATGACCTTGCAAATATATATAATTCATAAATATTGACTTATATCACTGTCACGCTCGATGATACTACTTTTTGATATAAATATTGAAATGACGTCAAATAAGATTCGATATTTAGACTTCGCAAAGTGCGAGTCATGTGTTAAAATTGCGTTTCCTCTCGCGTAATTCGCGTTGCGTTCTCCGCGGTCATTATTTTTCTAGATTTTTATACGCAGATTTACATGATTATATTTTACCTGATTATATTTTGTAAAATGAGAAATACAAGTTTCGTTAATTTCAACGTGACTATTTCGCGGATGTAACGATTCAGTTTTTACTAACAGACATATTTATTTCTCGATTGCCGCGTTTTATACTTTCCAATTTTATGCACAAAACGTCACTTGTAATACGGTACGTTGGCTAATAGACACGATAATTCTTCATAAAAAAAAAATCGAAAAATAAACTGCGTTTACGTTTACTAAAGATAGGAACGTCGCGGTATTCGCGATTATTTTGTTCGCTTACGGGTTAATAGATTTTGCGAACGCCACAATTTTTTATTTTTGGTTTTTGCACGAATATTCGTGTCAACCAATACGTTCACTAAAGTGACGTATAAATATTCACGGTATATTCACGGTAGTCGATTACATATACGGTGTACACGGTGGTCGATTATATTTTGCTCGCGTATCGCTGATAGATTTGGTAACCGCGGTATATTTTTTTTTTTTTACTTTTTCTGTACTTACATTCGCGTCGCGATCACGTTCTTTCGAGGAATACGGACCGTTGAATCGAGTACGCCGAACATTTGAACAGCAAACTTTGTGGGGGAATTTATGAGCGGCCTTCGCAAAAAAATACCACGAATCTATCTCCGCAGCTACTGCGGAACAGACTTTGCATGTACATCGCAAAGTGATCTTCGCTGAAGGAAAAAAGCGGAGCCTTCGTGCGTGAGATGATCATGCCCCTCGCTCGATATCTTTGCTTATACATAAGTCCTTCTCGCGCTGCGAGTTCATTGAAATGACAGTGCAAGACGTATTGAAAAGATCCAACGAAGTTACCGTTAAATTTGATATATTCATTTCGCGCTTCGTTTCTCAAATTAGTATTCGCGAGTCTCGTTTCTCAAATATTAAAATCGCTCCGCGAAACGGAGCATTTTCTTTTTCGTTCTGGAGTACGCGGAAAACATTGCGATTTTCATCTCACGGTTCTCTCACGCGATTCACGAGTGCATTATTAAAATACCGGAATTTACGGTGCTTTCCATCGCTATCTCGTCAAGATATCCGTTGAACGCCGTTAAAACTAGAATATTAATCGCATCGCGAGTAAAGTGCAATCGACGATGCACAGAGCTTGGATCATACGGAGTTCTGAATGCAGAGGGACGCAGATGGATGCAGTTCGGATGTGGCCGGGGAGTTTCGTCGACGGATTTAGTTGGACATCAGTAAGACCTTTCAACGCGAACTGGTGAGCGTACAATCTCAACACTCGCAGAGTGTATCAGCAAATTATTAGTAATAGTAGTTATTATGTAGCTGTAAATCGCACTGTTAAAAGAAATTGCTATGAAAACTAGATGTTCTGATTTATAATATCCGAATTATATATGAAAAAAATGTTATTCGATTATTATTATATAACTCTGGATATACAGATTACTTTCATATATAATTCGCTTTTGCTATTTTATTAACTTATTTAATTATATTTGTTTGTAACAAGATATAAAATGATAATTGTCATTTTACATTTTACATTTAATATATGTGACAAAGAAAGACCATGAGAGAAATATATATTGCAATTGTCTTTTTTACTTTAAAATCTGATATCTTTACGTGCAATCTAATATGACTTTAATATCTGATATGTTTATATTTGGAAAGTTTATTTTCAAGCTGTTTTAAATCAGTACGAAATATGAATATGGGAGGCAAGTTTCTATAGTTACAAAAATCCAGCAATTAATTCTTTTAACAAAGGAAGATTCTTTTTTAATTTGTGTTTTTCGTGGAAAGAAAATGACAAAAACGTCGCGAACGGAAGACAACCGGAACAAATAAGCATTGTTTCGAGATACTTAAAATAAAAATATATGGTGTTTTTTTTTTCATATATAGCGGCGAAAACGTGTAATCCACTTCGTACAAGTCAAAATCGAGCCGTATTAGAGGATTATCTTCAGATTTAGGTTTCAAATAAGAAATGAAATACGAACTGTAGTGTCTGGGTAGGTTACCGTGTCTGGGGAGCACTTTGCTCCTAGCATAGCATCACATTAGCCCATAATTAACCGGTCGATATCGGCAATTATTTCACCGCTATCGCCATGCGTCCCCCGAGACACGTAAATTCGTTTTATTACAATAACACGCGACATCGATTTACCTGATTATTAGGGAATGTTCCGTCCTTGTCGATAGCGTTCACCTGGGTGACTTTGCTACCCACAGGTTCACCCTCGAGCACGGTCTCCTGTTCTCGTTCAGTGAACAGTGGTATCTCGTCGTTAACATCCTCCAGCATAATATACACGGTCGCTTCAGAGGCCAACTGTTGAGCTCCATTATTCTAAAGAAACAAATTTGATCACGCGGTTACGAAAGCTCGAGCATTGCGTGATGTCGACTTCTTGGTGCTGCGTGCTTTGTTACACAACACTTACATATGATATTTTATTTAACATTGTGTGTTCTCTTTAAACTTCACTTCTTGAATTTATATTTAACGCTAAAATACGCGCGTAATACAAATAGAAGCCGAAATTCGATATAGCAAAATAATATCACGATAATTTGGTAAAGTTTTACCATTGTGTGATGTAACCACTGAAAAACAAAGATCACCCAGCAACACCAGAACGTGACATCACGGCGTTCCCTTTCATAAAACAATTTAATTATGCCAACATTTCCTCATTCGCGGAGGACGAGTCGTACCTCCACTCGTATGGTGAGATTATATTCCTTTATGCTCTCGTAGTCCAACGGATGGTTAACCTTAATGTCGGCCCAAGTCACCGACTGCTCAGCGCGTTGCTGAAGGTAAAACGTATGAAACTTGTTGGTCTGCGCCGTGGAACCGGGCATTAAGTGGTAAAAGACCGTTGGATTATTGTCGATTCCAGAGCTGTCGACACACACAAAGGCACGTATTACAAAGGCGCGTTACCGGTTGCTCCGGGGCGCCGAGAACGACTTAACGAAACGGAAACGGAAAAACAGAAACGAGAACGGAAATCTAAGGTGGAAGAGAGAAGGAGAGAGAAAGAGAGAGAGAGAAAGAAAGAAAGAGAAAGTCGTACACATATTCGATACTTTGAAGATGGAACAACCGATATTCTTACGTGACTGTAGAATAGAATAGAAAGACAGTTGTTACATACTCGGCTATGTAACGGCTCGACCTCTCTTCGACGTTATTGTTCCAGCTCCAAGATACGGATATACAGGATACCCGCGACTAGACGCGCTTCCTTTTGTCAATAGATACCGTGATCCGCATAAGGGGAACGTAACTTAGCGTTGGATGAGGAAGTACGCTTCAGAATTTCTTATACTATAATTTCATCAAATACGTTGGAATCGTGAATGTGTACACGTAGTTGCATCGGCAGAAATCGTTAAAGAATATCACTCAATAGTCCCGTAACAACGTGATTCAAGTCAGCCAATAACAGTGTAATTATACTGATAGGGATACATATGCACTGTATATACCGTGTCGTTCAACTCGATCCTTAAGCTTTAAATTCTGAATTGAAATCAATTTGCGCTGTGTTTAACTATCGAGAGATTATATCTCGCAGAAAAAAAAGTCGTAAATATCGAATATTCCAGCCACTTAAAAATCCACAGACAGAAAAGGATAGCGCGCGGTCGTTTTGGAGCATCCCGTACATATGTATACCGAAAACGGACTATCGTTACTGTCAATATAACGAGAGGAAAAATGTCTTGAAATAAAAGATCGTCATGCGATGCGACGCGTACGCGTTCGCACACGCGTGAACGTATGCGTACGCGATCAGAGAGAAGTGATAGACAAGTAAACGATTTGAAACGGGTCCGATTGTCGTCACGGAAAAAAGAGAGACTCCTTCGCTGGGATGTGTTATTAACATATCTAAAGTAAAACGAGGAGATAATGAATACTTCAACAACACAATCTCACTGATCTCTATACACTGTGAGCGCGGCACAGAGTGGCAGTCATCGTCGACTGCATCTTTTCGACGCGATCATCCCTGACTGCACGTCCAGTGCGGAAATTGAAACCGGCACAATCTCGGCGATTACAAGTCTCCGGGTGGTGCTTGTTACGCGAAAGTGAGTCAATCCGTGAAACTAAATGACACACATAGCTGAGTAGGCAATATAAAAGTCCGCAGGTCAAACTTAGCTCACTCAAAACTATCGGAGTTAACTCGCTTCTTCGTAACACACCGAACGCACAGCGTTCTCCGATCTTTACCTCTGATGGAATAATTGGAATGAAACACGTCGGTTCAACGCGAGAACAGCTCCAGGCTTCAGGTCGTATCGGAAATTGCAACTCGTCGAAATTATGCTGATTACGCGTATAGCGATCAGTGGTGGCTTTACCTAACGCGCCGCACGTCTTTGCTTCCCGTCGTTCCTTTATTTTCCCCTTCCGTTTCTTTATTCGATACGTTTACGCACACACACACACACACACACACACACACACGCACACACACATACATATATTTACGCATGTACAGTCGTACATGTCCGCACGCGTTAACAGAGCGAGCTCTTTTCGAAGGACGACCACAACCCTAGGCAAAGTTCACGCAGTCAAAAGGCACATATTTGCTGCTCTAGCTACATTCCCTTTCGCTCACGCGAGTCAATTACACAATTATCCCCCGGCTGTTGCCACTGTTAATTCGATTGCAGAAGTGTTACGCTTTGGCTGTGTGTATATGTGCTGTGTGTATTAGGCGCGCGAGCTTTGTTCGAACGCGGAGTCGAGCTCGCGAATGAGTGATTAGTCGATCAGACTGTTATTCGCCGGTGTATTGTTGCTCGCCATGTTAGAAATTTTACTAAGTCCGGATGAAGAGAGCGCGCGCAGCGGGAAATGATACAGCTCGATGTTCACAGGGATAATTTACACACGAGGACAGGCGACGAATGTAAAAGACTTTAGCCGCAATTAACGTGTAGTTTCGCGCGTAGTTTATTAACGAAGTGAAAGCTGAGTGTGTTATGGAAGCGCGATTCTCCTCGTCCTTACGTCCTCGAGTCACGTGTATCAACTTGTTTTAGCTCGCGAAAAGCGCAAGTACGTTGAATTGTTGAAAGTTCAAGTAGATGGCTGATTTGCAAGTTAAAATTACGTGTCCGATAAGATTAACATTTTAGCCCGCTATTGCGGAACGTTACATCGTCGTGGCATGAGACACTCACATTACACTGCTAATGCTTAGGAGAAACGACGGGCAGTCGGTGGAGAGCTTAAAATCGGTAATGTAGTTAGCTCGCTCGTAAAATTCCCGTAAAGTTTTACCATAGCGATTTAAATGCCACGGCAGGTCCACTGCGAGCAAGTTTAAAATGCTAAAATCTGCATCAGTGCGTCGAAAAAGGAAAAAGAGAAAAGATGAAAAGTCTTCACGCGGAAATATTATCAGATAAGGTGAAAGAATTTTGCGATATTATCCGACAGATTTTATTGTCATATATATATATATATATATATATATATATATATATATATATATATATATATATAGAACAGATGTTATATATTGTCACGTAGTTCAGTTTACATTGACTACGAGACACAAGTCAAGTACGAGATATAAAACAATTGTAAAAACCAACGACGTAGACGCGTCGAATAAAATTGGAAGGTAATGTGAATTATGACGAAATTAAATGACGAATTTAAATTGACGCATATATCGCGGTACTTCGCGCAAACGACGAATTTTAATTAAAAGCAAATTGGATAGCGCGCATACGTATAATTATTGAAAAGTACACGAAGCAAAATAAATTCTTTGAAATTTTCTACCAAAGGCAAGCATTATTTAGCTTTTTTAAATACAGCCGTTCAATGTCTCTCTTCTATCCAGCTTTTTTAAACAGTTTGTTAAACCTTTTTGATGGATTATGTTGTCAACAACGAGCTTCTAATTGACAAATTCAATCTGCACAACGTAAAATGTTTTCGCAATCGCGTACACTACGAAATTTGACGAATTATCGAAGATATTTCCGCGTATCGGTACCTATTCAATATATTTTGGACAATATATCTCTCATTTACCCATTATAATTTAATAACCGACTAAAAGATGCAAGATAAACTTCCGCCTCCAAAATCTCGCCGGAACGATTATCGCGCTCTTCGTCGCAGCAAAAGTTACGCGGGATTCATTAACTACAATTAACCTTCATTTACTAATTCGCGATTCCGCGGAGCTTCGAAATTAATTATTTCGACAGCGCATTATCGCTTGGGTTCTAATTCGATTTAAATAAATTGTCGAGTTGTAACTTGAACGATTATCTTTCCGAAATGCATAAACCCACTGCAGGAGCACCACAGCAGTTGAATTAAATGAAATTGATTGGGATTCATTTCGAATTTAATCCAAATTACAAATTTCTAATCTTTGAAATATCAGAACATGAAACATTAACAGTTTTACATTCTTAAAGAGAATAATACATTTCTCATTCATTGATAACTGATCAATATAGTACTACGGCGATATCCTTTCTCAATTTCCTTGGAACTAGTGTTTTTAAAATGTTTTATCACGCGCGCGTCAATAATCGGTTATATAATTCCAGGGAAAGAAATTATCTTTTCTTAATTCTACTTTCATCTTGTTATCGCAAATATCGATAAACCACAGCGCGTGTCAAGAATTTTCCAATTAATTTAATTAATCTAGTCCCATTAATTAATCTACATTGGTGTCGAGTAGATGATGAAATTTGCGGCGGCTTTAATTCCTTTCAATTCGTTTTAATTAATCTAATTTTTACGAGAGATCCGTAAAATCCCCCTTAGGGAGTTATTCTTCCTCTCCTAATTAATTCCCGTAAATTCATAACAGTCTGACTCAATATAATCGTCCGTAAGTCCGGGCTCGGCTCATCGATCGAACGAACCGCATGGCTCTATTACATGCGTGTTCGATCGCCCGATCGTGTTGCTCGTCTATGCACCCGCGCCCGCGCGCGCATAGACGTGTGGTGATTGCACTCGCGCGCATGTATGTGTGGTACGTGTATGAGGTGTGTGTGTATGTGTGTGTGTGAGGTGTATGTGTAGTGCGTGCTCTCCCTTGTCGCGCCGCGTATGAACGATGTATGTCGCGTGTACACACGGCTGTAGCACGTACACAACCCTTCTGTCATCCGTTAGACGTTCGCGAAACGTCCATCGATCTGGAAGGATCCCGCTGTCTCCCGAGAGGGATTCCTCCCCGGTTCAAAGGGTGCGCGGCCGAAATTGACAGCGCCGTTTGTCATTTCGAACACGGGCGCGACGTTGACGTCCTACACAGGACGGAACCGCCGACCGTAATTTTCATGATCGATGCTTTCAGCAATTTTTATTTTTCTCCGACCGATATATACGACTATTGCACTTTTTGAGAACAAAGACGAATTTTACGAGAGATGAAAAATGGGGAAGCTTTAGATGAGAGCTAGCGAAGTTAAGTTATATTGTGGAATATTCACGTTGAATGGAATTTTTTCTTTTAGATTTTTAATGTGAGATTTAATGTGAGAGTTAGATACTGAATGGGGAATATTAAGAATATGTTACCACACGATCACTCTTTTTCGCGAGATTTTAATCCAGAGAAGCGCGTAAATTCTAAATTTATAAAACGACTAAAAGTAAGATCAGTTATCCTAGTAAGAGTATCGATAACAAGACATAGAAATGAAGTATGGGATGAATTTCGTAATGTGATCTTTCCCCTACGAAAATTACATTGGAGACCATATTATATATTCTTAATCTTCAACCTGGAATATCGCGATACTTGAATTCTTAATAGAGTGAGAATCCAGTTAGAATGCAATTTCCTGAGAATTAATTGAAAGATTAAATTGCTTCGTTTCCTCGCGTTCTTCCGAATCGTTGAATCTTTGACACTAGCTATCTAATTAAATTCCTAATTAAGAAGGAGTTAAGGGCGAACGATCTCTGAATTTATCGGAAAGGATATGCTCCTATGAAAAGCTCGTATGAAAGCCATTCTTGCCTTTTCTAGATAATCTCGTTTGCACATATAGAATCTCGCGTAGAGCCCGTTTTACAATGACTGCTCGTAAAAGATGGAAGTTAACTCCCTCTCAGATTGCCTCTTTTATTACATGCGAATGTACAGACGTAGGTGCATAGATGTCAATATAGATGTCAATCTCGAAATCATTGCTTCTCGCAGGAAAGATATTGCGAGTATAACACCGCGGGCATACTAAAAAGTAAGAGAAAGGGATATTAAAAGTCGATATCTTCACGTGACATTTAGCAACAACGACAACGTCCACTCGATCGTAGGGATCATCAATTTGCTTCTCTTCAGTGAAACATGATTCTGCTAATAGTCCTATCTCTCGCGATATCCATCTCCACCGATCTTTGCAATAAATCACCGCGTGTATTGCCAATAAATCGAGATCCGTGTCTCCCTCGAACGCGAAATTAAAATCGACGCTTCAGTTAGTCCTGCATCTGTCAAACTTACGAATTCATATTTTATCTCGATACGAAAAACCGATGTGCGTCTCCCATCTCGGATGTTTAATGAAACATATTTTCTTTGAGTGCTCTGAAGTATCCGATGCTTAAACGCGTTGTAATCTCCACGGAAACGAAATTAGGGAGATAGTTAACTCGTGCAAAATTAAATCAAACGCGCGTCGTTAAACCCGCGCGTATGCTATCGCCGTGTAGATCTAAACTCCGTATTTCAAACGTTAAGTGTGAGAGACATCTTAGCCATTGTACATCACGCTTAACGAGATCCGCGAAAGATTCAATCTTCAGGCATCGCCCTGGTAGCGCCGTTAGCGGAACAGGCTCGTTTGTGAATACGCAAGGATCCGTTAAGTGCTCATGCTCCTCTCGGAGCTCAATCATTTAAGCCGCGCCGTGTTACATTTTAAACGTCGTCGCGTTAAGTTCGCTCGGAGCGAGATATCGCGAGATACACGCTATATCCTTTCCGCTTCAAGCGGAAAGCGAGTTTCAGCATTAAAGTAACATTTCCCGGGGGTTCTTAAGAGGCCATTCGGATCTTAAGTCACGTGCGCTTCGCGAGTGCGAGACGTCACCCTCGAGCGCGCCCCGAGTGATTTCGCACATTCGAATTATTGGAAACTACGCGTCTGTATCAGTGTGAAAGTCCTTTTGTATCTGAGAAGCGCGGGCGAAATATTCCCCCGCGAACACTTTAATCACGCGCGAGCACGTCCAAATTGCGCTCAGAACGATATTTTTACCTATGGACGGGGGGATTTTGCGTGAAAAACGTTGACATTCTTTTTCTAGAGAAAGCACAAAAGCGGGGAACAGCTCGACGTATTTTACGATTAATCCCGATAGCGTTTTTTTTTTATCAGTCGTATTTCTCCGACCTAACATAAAACTCGAGCGATACCATCTATTCCGCTACGAGATGTAACAGGGAGTGGCAGTTCTAGTTTATGAACCATATTTATCCGAAGCATCTTTGTGCTGTATATTTAACGTAAAAAGAGGACAGTTCGACCGACTTAGATGATTCTAACCTTTTCCATGTAATGGAAATTCTAGCTCTTACACACACACATAAATTTCTTAGTTTCAAATAAACTAAAAGTGATTTTTGCAAAAATACATACAAACTATAAAATGTCCTTTTAGCATCAAACATGCTTGCTTCGATTCGTACATCTGGCACTCGCAGCGACTTTTTTCGCGTGAGTTTTTTTATTCATGACTGATGAAACATTACGGACGTAAGTACCGCGAGTAATCCGTTTACTATCGCGTATAACCTGGAATACACTTTTATTTTTTATATTTGCCGTGCAAAAACCCACGGGAACGTCGAGAGCAATGTGCATCGAGCCGTGCACATCGAATCCTGCGATTGGCGGCGGCGACGGCGGCGAGAAATAACACGATATATCGAATGGATGTACAGTAAAATTGACGCACGGACATTTTCGACCATTAAAAATCGCAGAGAATACTATGTCGCAGTTTAACGGTATATGAAAAAAAATGACGATTAAGTGATATACGGGAAACGCGCACACATCGATTTACTGTTTTCATGTCGCGCGCAGCGACCTAACCGATATTATATTTCAATGTATACTTATAGTGAAACTTAAATGCAAATGTGAATACTCGACGTTTATCGTATTTGTGTGTGTATAGATTATCCGAAATCTTTTACTCTCAGAGTACTTTTGAGATTGTACTTGTTCGTCGTTTATTATGTATTGAGGGAATGCTGAAGCTGAAAACTTTACTGACAGAATACTGACATTTTTCTACAAAGTTTACGTCGCATTGGTTTTATACAGAATTACAATTACGAATGCTTTTACGCAATGAAAGTATGTGCAAAAATAAATAGGAATATTGCTCAATATATATGTGACGAAAACAAAAAAAAGATTGAGTATAAAATCTCAAGCTATTGACGTAATATTTGCCTGGTCCAAAAATTCCGTAGCTTGTATGTATCAAAAGTGTGAATGTTCTAAACAAAAAAATTTTAAAGAACATTACTGTATCTTTGCATCTGAATTCAGAAGCTTAAAAATATCAAAAACTTTATAAAAAGATTTTCACGCATGCGTGGTTAAGTTTCTCGCTGAATATGATAAACCAAAGCAACACACGTAAGTTCTGTATATACAAGAAGTACGAAAAAGATAATGTGATTGTGTTAGTGACGATCGTCTCTGCGTTATCAATATTTTTCCAGTTCGTTATCGACTTCAGCATCCCCTTAACTTTAGTATTATTCATATCTTATTGGACGCCTATCGATCTCGAATTACACGAAATTAGAGAACAAATTAAATAAAATTCGGTTAAAGTCACGAGTCACGACGAAATTTCTTTCAATGAATCCGGCGACCTTTGTTTCAATAAAGATTCAATTTAGAGTTTTAATATCGGATACTTAGTGTCAGGAATTTAAAAAATACGGAGCAGTAATGATCTCTAATTAAATTCCCGTTGAGGAAAATGATGATGTCATCAAAGAATTTGTCCTTAAAAAAGAAAGACGGATCAAAGGGCGCTGTATATCGAGTAAATAACGCTTGATAGTTTGCACTTTCGCGATATTGAACATTCTCTAGCGAAGCTATTTCCATCGAAAGATAATTTTTGTGAATATCGCGAAGCTGCTTCGCAATACTCATTTAAAATTCGTTTAGTGCGCGCGTTATAGGACAATGCTCCTTAATATTGACAAAATCGATGCGGCTCAAAACGCGCGGTTAATATCCTCTTCTATGACGACGCGACTCGATCAAATTTCGTGTCATTATCGCCACTAGAAAACCGAACCGCTGTTTATTGCATCGCGTCATCTTCGAGAAATAAATAGCCAACATCACGGAGATATTGTTTATGAACCGATACGTAACAAAATAACGCGCGCAACAATCCTTCGTTTTGCTTAGTTGACTGCGACTGCGAGATCGGTTTTAATTCTGATTAATCTCGTTTATTTGTACTCGGTTAGTTTTGCGAGTGATCGTTGACATAAAAATTTCGACGCAATTGTCCACAGAACTTTTGTAGTCCTCAAAAATCTGCATAAATATCGTCCGAACAAGCAAATATCTGGTTATTTAGCTTTCAAAAACAAATATTTTACGGACTTTTGTTGGCTCGATTTTCTCGCGCGTGCAGTCTCACTAAGCACTTGCCGCGCCGAACAAAGTCGCATGAAAAATTCGTTCATCGTCAGTGGCTGTCGGGAATCACCTCAAGTAAAAAAGCTCGTTATTTCGAGGAGCACGCCGGTTTATCCTCGGTACGCAGCCGGCGTCGCGCATATTACGCAATGTTAATATTAGCCCGTGTAACGTTAGTCCGGAAATGAGCCCTCATGCGGCGGCCAGATATCGGTCGGCCGTCCCCTCCGCTTATAAATGAAATATCCATTTCTTGGCAGAGTTTAATTTACCGCTCGTTAATCTCGATACACGATCGGTACGCGAAATAGACTAGCGTCACCGTGCGCGAACATAGCGCTGATTAATCCCGATTCGCTCGTTATCGAGGCCATAGAGGCTGGATGTCAATTCGGGAAAATTCCCAGATTACAGACAGAACAATGGCGCAACCCGTGCCCATGACAAATGATGCTCGCGCGGTGATTTTAATTGCTCATTATCCGCGAGCGACGTCTAACGGACGGTATCGTGTCAGGTGGCGTTATACGCGCGTATATGGTGGTGTGTCAGTTAGTACAGCTGATAAGCGTGACCCTTAGTCCCAATATTTGCACGTGAGTGAGTCTGTGAGTGTGTTGTGCACGTACGTGTCGTTCAACTAACTTAGGTATGTGGGCAAGAAGCGGGCATGTTTAAGTAAAAGTTTGTCGCATAGAGCGGCGCGTGTGTGTTATACGAAGGCACAATTAGAAGATGTAAACCTTTCACTCTTCTCTTCCCCCTGCTCTTCCACACTCGGTGCATAACTGTCCCTGAACCATTAGTGCGCGGTGACGATGCAAATGTGTCTGTATGCATGTGTGTGTGTGTGTGTGTGTGTGTGTGTACGTACGTGTGGATGTTGTATGATTATCGGTGTACGTGAGCGTATCGTTAACTGGCTCCGAAACGATCTTATCTCCATGAAGAAATACTTTCTAAGCGATATTTATCGGTCATCATCCAAGCTTGGTCAGATGTTAAGAGACAGAAAAAGTAATTCACTTTACGGCAATAGGAAGTGATTTTTAAGAGGAAGTTCACACTGACAGAAATGCGAGCAAAATATTTTTCTACGATGAGACAAAATCATGTCGAAGACGGTTAACTTTAGTGTTCAGCTCACTCGCCAGAAGAAAGTAGGAAGTTGTAGGCATCGCTTTCATTTTGAGTCTCGACCCCTAATGTCTTCTTCTTCCCTTCCCGTGAAAAGAAGGGAAGGATTCCTCACCAATCGATACGTGAACATATCAATCGTCGTGAGCGTCACAGATAGCGACGCGAGTCAATTAGCGAATATTCTTACACGCACGATCTTAATTGAAGGGGTAAAAGTATATAATCACTACTACCGCCCGATGTGGCACGAGACGGTGACTCCAGCAATCAAAGATGCTCTAACTATGTCATCAACTCCAATCTAAATCGTTACTCAACTTGCCGTCGAACGGCGCGCAAAAAAAGATCTCGCCGACAAAAAGACACTACGAGAATACTACTACGCTCTCGAAGAGAGAAAGGAAAGAAAGTACAAAACGAAAAAGAAGAAGAAGAAGAAGGAGAAAGAAAACGGAAACTGAAAAACGCAGGAAAAAAGACGTGATTGTACACGTTGTGTAGACCTAACGCAAGATAAGCAACTGACGAAACATGCCCAAAAATTAATTACGGCATTCACGAAACGTATGTCGATGATTGATATATACTGGATGAGTATATGCGTGTCCTCTCTCTGGCGACGAACCAAGAAGTGAATCGCAGCGATACGAATTAATTGACAAACAACCAATGGGGAGTGAAACGAAAGAAACGTATTATGTACATGTACGGCATACTTTTTCGGAATATGTTCTGACTGCGACTGCGAGGTCCCAGGCATCGGAGGAGGTGGTGGGATCAATCAACGGAAATCATAACTGCGCTCAATCAGTTTGCGGCCACACTACTACTTTGTCGACCCGCGACTCCGCACGGGCACACACACGACGATAAACGAGACCAAAGTAAATTTTGAAAAAAGCCAATCCGGTGCGAAAGAAACGGTGTAACTCAAACTGAGCTGATAAAACAGAGAAAGTAAGACACGATGGCACGCATGAGTACAATAAAAATCACGAGAGAGAAATAAGGAAACGACAAATGGTCGGTCAAATCAACAATGTAGTCCAGGGAAGCATCTATTCGTTAAACATGCCCAAAAATATGTTTACGGCACACACAACAAATGTATAAGATAGATAGATAGATAGAGAGAGATAGATAGAGAGAAAGAGATAGATAGATAGAGTTTTGCGTCTAAATCCGGGCGCGAGAATTCGTCGTGGTACAAAATAGCTGGCAATGACTGTAGTACATATATATAATATATATTATATATATATATATATATATATATATATATTATATATATATCGCTATATATATTGAGTCGCAGCGCAAAAAACAAATACGTGACTTAAAACACCCATCGCTCGTTAACGTTGCGGCTTTACACGCTGTGTGGCGCGAATTAATATTTAATGCGTTTCTTGCCAGGCCGCGAATTCCCGACGAGAGAAGCGATTATCGGCGGATGGATACTAAAGTGTGTATATGAGTGTATGTATATTTGTACGTATGTATACCCGGTGACACCTCTGCGTTCAAACTCGTATGCGTGGCGCAGCGTTGATGAGGGAAGTTGGCGGAAAATGGCGAACTAGCGCGAATAATGAAACGTTTTGCTGCATCCCTTTCCGGCTGCCATTAAAGGAGAATCCTAACGAGTAAACTCTACAGTTGCCGGAATTAATTCCCTGAAATGTCACTAAAACGTCGCTAACGCGGCTCGGCATGCGGAGTTTGCGGTATTCGCGAGAACGCGTAAAATTGGCGAAGTTTGGCTCGACGATGTGCCTAAAATGCAATAATGATAATTGTTGTGCCGATTAATCAGCCGGGAAAATACGTGTCGTGAGATTTTGTACGTTGACAAGATCTTGTCTTTGAGATCGAAGAGTGTATCTCGAGGCAACGCCTTCCAATTCTCGCGGGGAAGTTGGGTCGATGGATTGAAAGCAGCAATTGAATGGTAGTGAAAATGCAATCGCACGAAGAATGAAATAATTTTGACGCCTATTCACGCTTCGCTAGCAACTTATCGCTTTGCCCGCGATACAACAAATTGTACGACAGTATTGTTCCTTGATAAAGTGCTCGCAAAGAAGCAAATTCGGCGCGTGTTTGGGCGAGATAAGCCACCGGAACGTTTGCGTGACGTCAGCGCGGAGGAAAGGGAGGGCCGTATATCGAATTTACAATAAAATGTATTATCTCGCGCCGACAGCACGTAGCACTGGCACCTGGCACCTCTCGTGCTGCGTGTACGTTATATAATTAGCCAATCCGTTCTCGCCATGTGTCTCCGCGAAATCGCCGTTGAAAGCGGCACGTCAAGCGCAAATCTCCCCATTACTAACGTTTTTTTGGACGCGACTTTTGCTATCCGGAAAAAAAGATACGTTCGCGGCGGCTACGCTATATATTTTTTCACTAATATACCGCCCATACAATTCGCCTATGATCCATGACGCGATCCGTACACGATATTTTCCACAAAGTCGCAAATCACTATTTTTGATCGGTGTATTCTAGGATTTCGTTGAACGTTTTAACGACGATATGTCAGTTGTATGCTTATTTACAAGTCGTCTTAAAAATTGTGACATCCATCAATCCGTACTAACTCGACACATTTCTCCTCCGCGGTCTCATAAATGTTAATACCATTAAAATGTCATGCTCACTGTGACCAATTAAACACAAACTACCATTAATATAATTGATGCCTCGATGTGATACGATTTATAAAACTATTGCATCAACTGCGAGAGCGAATTAATGCTAATCTCCGTGGAACAATAAGCGACACGAGCAATTAATATTTAATGGAATGATGGCAGCGCGGTACTCTCTTCCTCCCTCCCTCTTTCTCTCTCTTTCTACCTTTGTCGATTACCGTGCAACAATAGAACACGCGCTTTGTTCGGAAAATTGTGCTTTAGTGATAAATGCACCGAAACGGATACTCAACGCGGCTCTTCTCCTCTGTTCTCATACCGTTTCTTATATCCGTGCGAATTACGGGTCACGATTCGCGGATGAAAGGCGACCCTTGTCCGCGTCGTTTATTCAATTTAGTACATGTACACGTGAAAGAGAAAGAAAGAGAGAAAGAGAAATCTTCTTGTTACTCGTCGTCGCAAAAAGGAATTAAATCTCGCCGTGGAATCGATTAAAGTCTCCTCGAAAGGCTGGAAATGGCTTCGTACTTGCACGTCGAGATGCAGCAAACGGTTTTGAGGACGTAATCGGCTCGACGGAGTCGACATAAATGCGCTGTTTCTGCGCTCACAGTCGAAAAAAAATGGAACGCCGACAATGCGCAAAACTAACGAAGTTCGTGCTTCACTTACTGAGGCAAACGTGCGCCGCGTCTACGAGTATGTACATGTGCGTATTCTGATTCATGTGAATGCGTCTCTCGTGTTCGCCGAATGGGAGACGCATTTTTGCCCATATTTCAACGACGGTTGGCCGCGATCTGCAGCGATGGTTCCCATCAGGTATCTCTAAAGAGCGTCTGGGATTTACAAGTAACTGAATTTTAGCAATTATCTTGGAAATCTCAGTGCGATATTTTATGTATTACCGACATTCGCGCTATAGCAAAAATAATTCGAGTAAAAATAATATTTGTATCTTTTTAGCTATAAAATGTCTCGGAAATTATTTCTTCTCTTTTAAATTTTGCTCGTTTAAAGCAGCAACTTGTATTCACAATTGTATAAAGAGATAATGACGATTGGCTTCTGTCATGAGTTCATTCTAATCAAGATTATCCATTCGTTTGTTAACCAACTTAATTTTTCATTTGAATTACAAGACTGTTAAAAATACTTTGATACTTTTTACTTTGTCGGCGTCTCGTGTATCAACAACTCCGTTTTGGAACTCTCCGTTCAACTATTGAGAACCGTCGCTCCAATGTCCGCGTTCTGCGTTAAAGCTCTCTCGGTACCTGTTCACGTGCAGATGTACCCCCTGTATACCTGAATATTTCGATCATATTTCCGACGACCGATCCTACGTTTGCAAGTGTGCCTGCGCGTGTAAATGCGAGCGAGCGAGCGAGCGAGCGAACGCGCGCGCACACGCGCGCGTCGCCTCTGCGAGTGGTAGTGTATGCGTGTGTGTTTGTGTCCGGCTGAATGTCTGAGTGTATTTAGATGCGTGTAATGTGGATTCGTACACAATATCAATTAACGTGCACAAGAACAATACTGCCACGAGATTGCGTGCAGGGCGGGTTCGTGCAGAGAGCCGCACGGAGCATTGACAGTGTGACAGACCTGGCTTTAACAGACACAACTTTAGCCCCGACGGCCATGTTCTCTTTAATGTAGATCGGGCCATACACTACGTGGTCCCATACGGGCGGATTATTCGCACGGTCCACAACGTCAATCTGAACCTCCACCGTTCGCGACAAGGGCGGGAAGCCCTTGTCTTGGGCCATCGCCTCCAGCTTGTACGTCTCGCGCTACGGCCAGACCGCGTGTATAACAAACGGGAACAAAAAACAACGGCGTTAGTGTCAAGGCGCCAAGGTTCTTTGGCAGAGAGAGAGAGAGAGAGTGAAAGTAATGGTACATGTTGATCCCCGTCGTTGTTTTCGATAGAGAGAGAGAGAAAGAGAGAAAGAGAAAGAAAGAAAAAGAGAGAGAGAGGATCAGGAGGACTGGTCTCTCTCTCGCATCCGCAACGCCCTGTCTGTCTCGCCCTTCCGCCGTGTGACATTCGCCGCTATGGCAGATGCCAAAACACCACCAACGCCTGGAACGTGGTACGGGCGAGTACGGGCTCGCATATTATGTGTTTGCGCGCATCCTCGCGCCGATTTGCTCGCTCGGCGCTAGTAGGGACTATAGCGAAAGCTCGCGCGATATTTGCGATGCGCGCAGCGGCCAGGTGGCTGAATGAGCTCTTGTGGGGGTACACTGGCAGTGTGATGGACGATCGACGCTCCGCAACCTGCATTCTGCGCGTGAATATCCGTATCGCGAGAAGGCACCAGGATCTCTCGCTTACATCCCCGCCTAATAAACCTATACGAATGAGCACGATAGAAGCGCCTGTAGATCATCGCTCCGCCTTGCCGCGTTCGCACAGTTATAGTTGTTAATTGCTTTATATCCGCTACGATCTGCTCGCGACGATTGCTGCGTCCTCCGGGTCTTTGGGGAAGCATGGTTCCTGCCTTTCTCTTCTTCGCGTCGGGGAAGAGGTGGGCCTCTTCGGCTTTCGAGTGGAGTAAGTTTGGGGCTCTGGGCTCGCGAGAATCTCAATGTTATCACGAGTGCGCTGTTGACTAAGAGATATGCATCGTTTAGTTCAATTATTACACTAAATATTTAGATAACACAAGATAGTAGATCTAAGATAAGCGAGCAAGCCAAATTAATTAAGTAATCTAGAGCGAGTTTTGAGACAAAATTTTCGTCGTACCAGTTCTGTCCGTATCAGTAGCGATAAATTATACGCGAGAAGAATCGTAACAAACACCAATGTTTTCAACAAAATTTTATAAATTTTCGAGAGATTTCGTGAGATGTTCTTTGAAATTGACGGAACAATTTTAGTGACGACTTGAAAAGCGACGACGATAACGCGATGAGTCGAGACCGCAATTCACAGCGTTTGATAACACCGTAGAGCAGTTAATTCTAAAGCTGCAGCTACGGCTTGCGTTAATTTATGGCATTCAAGACTTACTCGACTTGGAAGCCGAGCGATCATTTCCGAATGATTTCCGCTCGATCGAACACTCGCTGTCCCCAAATATCATCGGAGAGCAATCGTCGCGGCTCGCTACAGTACATGTTGGGAAGAGATAGTGGTAGTAGAGTAATAGTAATAGTAGTAGTTGTAGTAGTAGTAGGAGAAGGAGAGTGTCCGCCATTCAGCGATCTACCGCGCCGCGCTTAACCATAAGTGCTTCCGTATCCAAAGAAAGAAAGAAAATGATGTGTATCCAATGTCTCTGTGTCTAAAGAGAGAAGTAAACATACAGATACACTAAAAAACCAACACAAAATGAAGAACAAACGTCAGAATAGCAATAGAAAAAAAGAGAGAGAGAGAGAGAGAGAGAGAGAGAGAGAGAGAGAGAGAGAGAGAGAGAGAGTAAAATGAAATAAAAAAAATTAAAAGTACAAAGATTGAGAAGAGAGAAAAGGAAGAGAGAACGTGAGAGAAAGAGAGAAAAAATAGGGCGTACCGGAAACGGGCGAAAGGAATCGATGGGAAGGAGGTAATGAATGGGATACTCGCGTAAACGAGTAATCGAAAGAGGAAAAATGTGAAAGACAGTGTAAGAGTCAAATAAAAAAGAGAGGTTAATAGATATAAATAGGAAAGGCAGCACTGCATGGCACGGCACGGCATGTCACGTGTCTTGTCTCGGTCATGTCGTGGCATACAAACCTGGCTTTCACCGACGTCACTACAGTACCCACTGTGACATTTTCTTTGATGTGAATGGGGCCGTATACATTCGCATCCCACACAGGTGGTTTATTGTTTCTGTCTACGACGTCTAACTCAACGTCCACGTCTGCGGACAAGACTGGCATCCCTCTGTCGGAGGCCCGTACTCGCAGGCGATAGCTGTCACGCTAGTGGCAAAACATTGGGCCGTCAACTTATAAGACACTGTTTTACGGGAATTTTGTTGGCGTTTCTTTTTTTCGATTTTGTGATTTTTGTTTCCGTTGCGTCACTTTACTTTCTATTCGTTTTCCCGACTTGTCTTTTCCGTCGGAGTTTACGAAAGAGCTAAAGGCGTCACTCGGCGTCGAGCGCGTCCACGTGGTCACGTGAGAGATAGATAGATAGATAGACAGAGAAAAGAGAGAAAGAGAGATAAAGTACTCGAGAGTACCGGTTTCTATGCTTTTTATTCGCGAGCGGAATTAAAACGGAAAGAAGAAGAGAGAAAGACAAACAGACGGAAAGAAAAACAGAGAGAAAGGACCGTGCAGTCTCGTAGGTATCCTGGTGGACTTCGTCCGTTGCGTGTTATCTCGGTAGTGTGATAGACTTGCTGTCCTCATAACAGACGAGTCTATCATTTCCGTAATGTGATTTTCCTTCGGTTACGTAATAAAAGTGCGCCGTTTACAAGCACAAACTTTACTGCAATGAACTCAAACATGCCGTGAAGTGGACCTTTCGTGAATAAGTTGCGGCATATAGCGGCGTGGTGATGAAGATGACGACTTGTAGTCTACATCGCCGACCTATGTTGATTCGCAAAGAAGCGGTAATAACATTGAAACAAACAATTAAATTTGTAAGTGGACGTTGTGAAAAACGTGAGAGCAAATGTAGACGATGTAGTTGTCGTGACATACTTACCTGCCGGACGAATATGTGCTTGCATATTTGAGCTCATTGCTGCGAATCGCGTTGTTGATTGACGCGTGAACAAATATTATCGTCTGTGCGCTTGCAAAATTTACATATTTGATTCGCGTCGATTTTGCGTCAATAGAATTGTCCTCATAACATTGTGTATTAAATGTCGAATTGCCTCCGTGTTATGAAAGTTACCTTCGTGTAATGAAAGCAAAGTGCAAATGAATACAAAAGTGATGCTCGCGTTAGATATATTAGGATTAATAATTGCATTAGATTTATGCTGTCATCCGAGATAACACGAAAGCGGAGAATGTACTTGATGTCTCAGAACTACCATCTTTTCTTCCCTTTGTAGATTCTTTGATGCGTTATTAACATTTCTTCTTTAAACCTTAAATATGAAGATTGTCTTAAAACAGAGATTGATTTAGGAATAAAATCTGTAATTTGCGAATAGTACAATTTAATGTGTAAATATCTTTTTTGTCGTTTATAACTCAAAAATTAGTAACATCGCAAATTCTCATCGAAAAAAATTGGATTTCGAAGAGATTAAAGAATCTGCATAACCAGAGTAATGGTAATTCCTAATCATTCCGTATGGAGTAACAGCGGGTGAACGGTATTTCAAAGTAAACCAAATGTTAAAAATTAAGTTAGAAGTTTGTGTATATAGAAAGTATAATGATCGATTAAATAAGTTCAGTATAAAGCAAACATGATTCAATGAATGAACTTTCGGTCTAGAAACTTAATTTTTAGCCCGTTATAATTTTACACACTTCGATCCTATTCATCCGCTGATCGTAAAAATAATTTGCCATCGCATTGACATCGCGATTTATGTTAGTAAAAGCGTTGTATCGAAATAGTCGTTCGACAATTGAGTTTACAAACGTCTTCCTTTGTTTCCAAGTGAACACTTTTGTGAACGTTTGTATATAATCGGGATCTTGCTACATCATAAGATTTCTAGTAACGAGAGAACTACGGGCTTCCTGGAACATTAAAAGTAATTATTGAAGCTGTTCCAGTCATGGAACCAGATCCCTGCACAGCATTCGATATCCAACGGACGTTTACCAAATGGATACATGTAAAATAAACGCATATTTTACTTGCGATTCTGTTAAAAAAATACACTGATTTATATTTAAAGAAAGCACGGCTACGTGAAGTACTGTTACGGTGCTGTGCTACTAATAGAGAGTGAGACACAAAAATATGTAACGTGATTTCAGCAAGGCGGGTCATGTCAAATGTTAATGTCAAATCAAATCAACCGACATTAATCAACGTAAATTTAACATAACATTAAAATTTAACGTGACATTATTAAACTCTTACTTAATCAATTTATTTGAGTTTCCCAACCTGCATCAAAAAGTGGACTTCTATATATATATATATATTTCGGCGTAATCTTTAAAATAATTTTTTAAATTCCTCCCACTTATATTACCTCTCTATAATAGAATTCTTCAACGAAATACGAAAACTTGAAAACTTTTAGTGGTTTTAGTTATTAATATCTACTTGTCAGACGTCCGTCGGATATCCAGCACCACGTGGGAATAGATTGACAGGAGAGTTACCGGCGATGCAAGATATCGGTACAGATAAGGCATCCTTCGCTTACGGATACATACGAGACTAGGACGGAGAACGAAAATAGAGAGACAGCGCGGTAGCACGTGTGTATGTACATAAAAAATACATCGCGCGTGATAAAAAAATTCGAACATAAACACTCGAGAAGAGACGATTACAGATATAGATAAAAAGATTTTTAGAAATTGAGCGGCATAAAGAGAAAAATAGAGACAGAGACAAAGTATAAAGATAAGAGAGAGAGAGAGAGAGAGAGAGAGAGAGAGAGAAAGAAAGAGCAAGATAGAAAACGAGAAAAAGAGAGAGAAGTTGAAAGAGAGTGACGTCTCCGAGTGACAACAATAACAACAACAGAGGCGAAAAATCATCGAAACGATATAATGTTGAATAATCGAACGGAAAGGCGCACTAGTATTTGCAACGAATATTATACTTTCTTTTGCGCAGGTATAACAATGCTGTCACATCATAATGTGTCTCGATGCAAGGTGTGAAACACAAGAATATAGATCCTACTTACTGGAAAACAGCCCTTTTTTTTGTCATCATCAAATCCGAAGAAAGTAAATGGTGCAATGAACACAAACATAAACAATAAGAAGTTCAAATTAGTTCCTTTACGAAATCAACCAATGCAGGCATTTTGCATGCAAGCGAGAATGCGTTAAAGAGGCATCAGGAAACGATGATTGAGGAACAGAAAGATAAAAGGATATGGATAGGGTTGATGACAAAGATTGGAAACTTAGGGGAAAGGTTGAGAGACTGAGGAGGTAGGAGAAAAAAAAACTATGACGACCCCTCATCTGATTCGTTTTAACGACACTCAAAAACCGATGGACGTTATTTCTGATCGTCGTGATAGTTAATCCGCACGTGTTTTCGACTTTCCTCTCATTCCGTGATTATTTCCGTTCATTCGTTTTCTTCCCGTTTTCGTCACGACAGTGGTATGCCGCCCCAATCACAGAAGAAAAAATGTCACACCACGGACAGTTCTCTTACGATCTATGTACATATGTATATGTATATACACATGTTTATACATTGGCATAACGCTCTCGATCAAAAATGCTTTTCGTGTTCTTTTCCTTTTCTTTGTCAGTCACGTCGTGTTACACTGGGAGAGCGGGACGAAAATTGGGAAACGTCAGTGAGAAAGAGTATGTAGAGAAAGAGAGAAAAGAAAAACAATCAGAGAAGTAAAAAAACAAGAGAAAATATGTAAACGAAATCAATTTGTAAAAATTCGATAGTCAGTAACGAAGAACACAGGCAAATATGAATAAACAAAGAAACTTATAGATAAAATAATGAACATAGCAAAATTAGTAAAATAGTATCGGGCAAAAGTATTCGAAAGAATAACTATCAACATAACAAGAAAATACAAAATGCACAACACGCAAAAAATTTATAAAATTTTTAAAAGCAAGAAAAGAAAACAAAATTCTTAAAAAACAGATAAGAAAGATAGAGAAAGTGAAAGAAAGTCAGAAAGTGATAGATTAGAAAGAGAGAGAGAGAGAGAAATAGAGAGTAAGGATGGATGTAGGAGTGAGAGCGAGATCCGTTCCTGTAAAGGAATCAAAAACACATTCATATAAAATATCCAAGCATTGTCAAAAATTGTTTATGTCTGATGCACCACAAAATGCGTAGAGGTTGAAGTACACCGTACGTGGGGCTCAAAAAATGTCGTTCCCACCTGCTCCTGGAAGTTCAAAAAACATCACTTCCCTTTTGAAAAACATTCACAATTAGTAATGTTAGTTGAACAATTAAAGATCATTAGTTTGCTCCGAACGTTTCCCTTTCTTTTGTCATATCTCTTATATATCATCATAGTGTTTCATCATTGTCTTTTCTCTCCAATTGCTTTCCCGTTAAATTCTCCAACGCGTAACGTACAAAAATCGTATACATCCTTTTCTTGGCTACTTTTAGAAAAAGTATGAAAAGTGCACACACGCTCGCGTTTGGTCGGCCGCGCGCACGTTCGGGCCGATCCTTTTCCTTTCTTTACTCTTTTCTTTATTTATTTTTTTCTCTTTTGCAAAATTACGCGTCGGCATTTGCAACTCGCCAAATCGATCGAAAATCATGATCGGCATCGCGGCACAAAAAACGGAACGCGGCATAAAACGAACGCCGAACAAAGGAAATCTAAGTGAAGATAAAAAGAAGGACGGAAACGAAAAGCCATGTATACGCGCGCGTGGTTTGTTCGACCGCTCATCTGTATGTAACTGGACAAAACCGATCCTCGACGAAAAGTGAATGAGAAAAACTGGACAAGAGGTATCAAAGCTTCGTTTGGAATCGTTTAAAAAGGTACTCGCGCCGCGAGTATGTTCTCAATAGAGAGAATGAGAGAGACAGAGAGAGAGTGTTTTGTTGCAAAAATAGCCCGAACGGTCGATCGATTCAGGTACATGAAGCGTTTGAGGAAATCAGGCATAGCTAAGTATTTACCATAGTGAACACATTGTGCATATCAATGGGAATTAAAAAGTTCTATACATGTGCCGTAAAAAGGAAACTCATTTCGTTGCATATTAGTGATGAGAGAAATAATTGCCGACCAAACGTATATTAGTATACAAGTTTATCCGCTCAGCAACAAAACGGATTCGTGTTTAAATATAACGTAATTCAACGCAAACGTACAATATATCGGCAGAAGGTGTACACTCAAGTTTTGTATTTATACGATATCATATATATATATAGATATATATATACGTATATATAAATAGATATAGTATACTACGCAACCTACACATTCCTGGGACACGCGACACTTGTTTCGGGACGAGTGCATCCGCAGGATCTCGTACTTGAAGAGATGTCAGCGATAAGTACCAGCACGTGACGGCGTTCTATTTCCGCGACGTTTTGCCTCGCGGAATGCTAAGTAATTTATATGTATATATATAGTCACCCCTTCCGGGATTTTCACCCGGTTTCGAGGTAGTATCGAGTGTATCGTAAGACGTCAAGAGCAAAAAGAAGCCAGCAAGCCGCAAAGAAAAATGCAAGCCTCGCCCACGAAAAAGTGGGAGTGTTCCAGGAAACGATGCTTGTCCATACTGCTAAAGAGAGACGATATGTAGATTAGCGATTTCATGGGGATACTCACGTCTAGGGGCTTCTTTAATACAATCCAACCAGACTCTGGTTGAATCTCAAAGTACTCCAAACCCTGGTCGTTGTTCGGCGAGCTCAGTGTGTACGTGATCGCGCCGTTGTTGTCAGCATCCTCGTCGGATGCCGACACTCTCAGTATGTTCGTGCCGATGCTCGCGTCCTGCTTCACGTTCTCCACATACCTCTGCGAAGAAAAGACAAATTGCAATTCTTCTTGAAACTCGCGTCGATAAATCGACAGTGTGCCTAGTTGCCCCGTACAATATTCAACGTACGCCTTCGGGCCCGGACGTTGTTACTCGGGATTAAAAAATTAAATATTAGGAAGCTAAATTTCAAAATATTAAAACACCAGACTCTTAAGAGACCATAAATTTGATTGATTCTTATTTAAAAAAAACTATATTAATATCAAGACTTTGGCTATTTGGTTGGCTATTAAGATAATATTTTTCTTAGGCTCAGATTTTCTCTCAAACACTGCTGCTAAGCTCGCGAGAATGTGTTCTCAAAGTTTGATGCATGCTTTACGATGCAATATTCATTCACAGTAGAAGTGGACTAGAGTCCATAATTTATGATATTCATCTTATGTACAGTTCTTCGTGTTCGCGGCGTACTTCATGAATTATGGACTAATGTTCCACTCTGAGCTTTTCGCGTGGTATATTTAATCGATACGGACCAACGCACACACGAAAGGTGCGTGCATCGTAATTGAGTAAACAACGCCGGAGCTAACCGAAAGTAACTTGGAGATATACACTGCGCGTGCATTCTCGAGTTACGTTAGCTGAGGCGTGACACACCGACACCGATGGTGGTTTCGCCACGCTCGACCATATTTCCGGACATCTGCTCCACGTTTCTACCCCGAATGGTCCCCTGAACGTTTGCCTCGGTGTCTAGCCGAACGTACGCACCTGACGGTCGAACAACGGCGGGTTGTCGTTCACGTCGGTTATTTCGACGGTAAACGAGCAAACACCTTCCAGCGACGGTTCGCCCTGATCCGTCGCCTTGACAGTGACGGATACGAATTTCCCGTCGTCGCCTTCGCGATCGAACACCTGAAAGTAATACCACGTCCGTTATCGAAAGTAATTGCCTTGAAAGCTTCGCAACATTAGAGTAGCTCGCACAGAAATAATAATATCGAAATAGTAATAGCAATAAAAGTTCATTCTATTCGACGTGATGTAATAAAAATTCTCTTCTCGATGTGAATTGAGGATAATCGATACGATGAAGCCAACAACTTCTTGAGTTTTGTTAAATCTTTGAAGAAATGCAAAAATATGTGCTTTAATGTTTAATTTTTGCACTTGACGATTAAAAAAGTGTGTCAAATGTTCTCTTTCTCCTGTTTAATGCAGTAAAATAGATCTAAAAAGCTACAAATAGCAGAAATATAAAAAAATAGCAGAGTATTCTACCGTGCTAGGTGTATAGATGCATAATGCTAGTATTTTATTATAAGGGATCTCTATATGGAGTCACGGCACGAACGAACGGTAATTAGAGTGTTAAGTGGCTTGCGTGTTTATCGGTCAGTCAGCTGTACGATATGTGCAAAGAACAGAGGAATAACACGGTAGAAGCTCGAGTGATTGTTACATATTTTCCAATGCGTTCAGAGAATTATAAATGAGCTTTCCATTGCACGAGTCGTTTTATCTTTCCATGCCGATACAACGAGCGCAAATTTTACGACTCCATTAAAAACGGACTTTGCCATCGATTGAGGCGTAAGAAAGGAGAAATTGTAGAAAGTAAGCTCTCTCGTTTATACCTCGCGTATTCGTACAAGAATACGAGAATCTTCGTGTTAAAAGAATATAACAATCTACTCCACTTCAGACGATCTATAATTCACGATGGAATTCAGGACAGAAGCTTTTGTAATTTTATGTGCCAGGTCATGTAGAAAATTTGTATTCTGCCTCGTATTCTGTTATAAATTATGGATCGTTCCAAGCGGGTTCAATGCAACATAAAAAATATAAAGCGTGCCACGTTAACATTGTTACTGTAATGTCATGAATACGGGCAGCCGTCAATAGAAGTACCTTGTTAGTCAAGACCTGACCGGTCTCCTCGTCAACGGTGAACTTGGTACCCTTCTGATTGGGCTGTTGCACGATCGAGTACTTGACTTGTCCATTGACACCCTTGTCCTCGTCCGTGGCCAGCACCTTGATGACCGTGCTGCCATTCGGCGCACCTTCCTCCACTTTCGGGTAATACATCCCGCAGTCTTTGAAGACTGGTTTGTTGTCGTTCACGTCGGTTATGAACACCACGACGACCGCGGTGCTGGTGTGAATGGTGGTGTCGCCATTCGGGCAGCACGCGCCGTCGTCCAAGGCGGTGACGTTCAGCTCGTACTTGTCGCGATCCAGAGAAATTTCCTTGCCGTGGAGACGGATCACACCGGTGATCTCCTCGATCACGAATTGCCCGGACGTGGTGTTGCCACCGACGAAGCGGAACCGCACGTTGTCGCCGTCCTTATCAGAGGCGACCACTGTAGTCACCAAGGTGTTCGGCCCGGCGTTCTCGTCCACGTTGGGTGTGTAAACCTGCTGCGAGAATTTCGGCTCCTCGTCGTTTTTATTTTTCGTGTATATCCGCACCGTCGCCGTGCCGGTTTTCGACGGCTCACCTGCAAAGTAAGCTCGTTTTAATTTTCTACTTCTCTTTATTTGATTGTACTATATTGGAAACTACGTAATTTTCAATATTTTTAAAAAATATTTTTACCCAGCTGTATGACACACTCTTTCTCTTTCGTGACTTTCTAACTGGTCCTTAAAGATTAACAATAACAGTAGGTCGAACCACAGCAGATGTGTAATTGTTTTTTTAAACTTGTCCGCGCGACGATATATGAATTACGAATGGCGATATTGATTTAAGCATTACGCGAATAATCTATTAATCTAAATTATCGAATTGAGAATGTTACGAATGCCGGATGATATCTACCCGCAACGTCAAATTTTGCGATATGAAGTACGCGCATGAACGCGCAATAAATAAAAGCGCACCCGCGTTATTGCCGATTCGGCCGCTTTATTTCCAATTAAGCCGCGACTTGTCCGGGAACCAGGCCGCATTTGCGCCGTATATATGCAAATAACACAAATTCGCGTCTACGGATGTGAGCTTTATCCCGCGCACAGCACGAGGCGGGGATTCGGAGCTCGTTTGAAAACCAAATCCGTGAGATTTAGCTGCTGAGGCTGATCCTCCGGCTTGCTGACAGAACGTAAAGGCAGGGCCGATCTCTGCCTTTCTACGTGACCAAATCTTCGAGTAACATGCGCGTCTCGACTTTAGGGTATCTGAATTCTTAAAGCGGAGCGGATATCGAAGAACCATAGCCGGTCACCCGCGAATCCGTCCGACCGATGCGATACCTCCGTGAAATCAAATAAACGCATTAAAGCTTATCGAGCCAGGTACGATTAAAAAAAACAAGATTATTCCGTTCATGTGAATGAAAGCATGCATATCGCTCTTGGATGGCCTCACAATTGTGTATGTTTCATTATTGCTATTTTCATTAACGATTCACGTGTCGCAATCTGTGTTCGATTGTGACTTCTACTTCGTGGCTTACCCTTGTCCTTAGCAGTGACGATGAATTCGTAGTAGGCGTTATTGTTGTCCGCGTCGAGCTGCTTGTTATTGACGATAATGCCGTTGGAGTCCACGCTAAAATGATCGTCGGACACCAGATACTCTATTTCCGCGTTCACCCCCGAATCGGCGTCGGTTGCCTTGACTCTTAGTATATTCGTCCCCAGAGAGACGTCCTCGTCGACATTGTGAGCTTGATAATCCGGCAATTCGAACTTGGGCGCGTTATCGTTCACGTCGGATACTCGAATCGTTAGCTAAAAAAGAAGAAAGAAGATCGTAACGTAAATGGTGTAGTAGACAGTTTTGGGGACATAGCTTGTTAACTTATTCACGCTCAACAAGTAAAGGGAAAATCATGCGTATACCAGGTGTAGAAGTATGAAACCGGAATTCCCCTATAAATGGTGCCAGCGTTCAGTTTAGTGACCGTAAGACCGCTACTGCCGCGCTATTATATTCTCCTAACAGCTGACGAATATTGTCAACAAACATAACCCCAACTTTCATTCTCTAGTATATTTTTGTATAACCTTAAACATGTCACGTTTCGAGCCTACTAACTATGATTTGCGGACAGCATTGATTTTCTGTTATCATTTAAAGAAAACTGCTGCAGAATCACATCGAATGCTTGTCGAAGCTTACGGTGAATATGCTCTTGGTAAATCTCAGTGTTTCGAGTGGTTTAAAAAATTCAAAAGTGGTGATTTTGACGTGAGGAACGAAGAACTATGAACTATGAACTATGAACTATGAACTGCTGAAACCTGGTCAAACCGTCAATACTAATCGCTACCAACAACAAATGATCGATTTAAATCGAACATTGACTAAAAAACGACCAGAATATGCAAAAAGGCAACACAATGTCATTTTGCTCCATGATAATGCCCCATCACATACAGCAAAACGGGTCAAGGAAACGATCGAGTCGTTCAGTTGGGAATTACTACCGCATGCGGCTTATTCTCCAGACTTGGCTCCGTCCGATTATCACCTGTTCGCATCGCTAGGACACGCTCTCGCTAACCAACGCTTCGATTCGTATGAAAATGTGGAAAAATGGCTAGATAACTGGTTCGCTTCAAAAGATGAAAAGTTTTTTTGGCACGGCATTCATAAACTGCCAGAGAGGTGGGAAAAATGTGTTCAAAACAGTGGAAATTATTTTGAATAAAGTATTATTTATCACTTTCGAACAACAGACGTCTTATTTGTATAAAAAAATTCCGGTTTCATACTTCTACACCTGGTAATGAGGAATCCTGAGCGCATATTTTCCGACGGAAAGAGAATTGTTATTCTTCACCGAGGCAACAAAGTTCGCAAACGTAAATCCAGTTACCTCGACCGACGTCGAGAAACCACCCGAGTCCTCCGTCGCTGTCACTATCAGGGAATAAATGTGGGGTTGCCGCAGATCCTCAAAATCCAGTTCTTTCGCAAGTTTCACGATTCCAGAAGTCGGCCCGATGTTGAATGTCCCCGCGGCTCCTTGACCTTGCGCCTTCAGCGTGTAGCGTATCTCCCGATCGGCGAACGACTTGGCTTTCACCGATATTATGCTGAAAAGTTTTTAACACATGACACTCGCACGAATATCCCTCTCAAACTCGATAGGGATCGGAGAATAGGCACAGAGGCATGATGTAAGAATAAACTTTGAAGTCCCGGCGGTGTACGCCGCGCGAAAATAATTTTGTCGAATTCAAATCGAACTTGGAGGAGTCAACTTAACTCGGAAGACAAACAATTCCGAAAAGTAAACCGAATCGAAGTCAAACAGTTGCGATGTTCAATCACAAGCAATCTTGTGTTAACAATTAATATCGTTACGCATCGAACCAACATGCAAATACACAAGCTTATTGGCAAATTCAACATGGCAAAGTGGTCGCGAAGAAATAGGCAAATATAATATTAATTTATTTATTTTTTGATTTCGAGGAAACACGGCAGCTTCTAAGAGAAAATTGGATACCTCACGCAATGGACCAACATTTTTTGACTTTTTGATTTGCATTTTTGTAATTTAATATTCTTTTACGCGCGCGCGCGATTACACGGCAAAAGATCTAACAGAAAAAAAGTCTTCGTGCATAATATAGTATCGGAAATCGCAGAAAATTGTTCTCGATTCTCTTGTGAGATTGCTGAAAGACGCTCAAGTATCAAAAACGGTTCACTCAAAGAAAAAGTATCTTGGAAAGTGTTGCGTGCAAAATTTTCTTTTAAACAAGTACAAAGCAGAATTCGAAAGAGTTAAGTGGCTATCAGGGTGGACTTGCGAACTAACTCGGAATCTTTCTTCTGGTTTTCCGGGATCTCGGCCTCGTACGCCGTCATATAGAACTGCGGTGCGCGTTTTCCACCGACGATCGATAGTCTCTCCTCAGGAGTCGACTGGAAACGCCTCTCGTCGATACGGCCGTTCTGATCCTCGGCTTTCACGTAAAGGACGTACTCCATATCCAACTGAAAGAGGTCGGTACCTCGAGTACGTACCACCCCCGATCTCTCGTCGACCTCAAAGCGGCCGCCAGCTGCGTGCACATAGGTAAGTAATTAATTAATTAATTGATTAAGGAAGCCGTCGGGTTACTTTATCTTCGCGAGCCTCGCCACTAAAGATCTCACGAGAACTTGACACATCGCGGTTGGGAGTCCTATCATGATTCCTAATTTAATCGAAATTTGCCTCACGTGAAATATTCAGATCTGAATTTAGAGTTAGATGAGTTTTTTTTTATTTGAATTATGTAATGCAAGTGACATTACGATTGCAATCGCGTGTCAGCTGAAAAACTCACGTTCAACTTTAAACAAAAGCCCGCACCTGAGGCAAGTTTCAAATGACGACTGTTATTATGGGTCTGAAATACAAAGTAAACCTAATAATCGCGGAAGTTTTATAATGTGAGCTCGCAACAGTACTCGCGAATTTCTGTCCAACAGGATTTACGAAGTGTTTCGTTGCGAAAAAAAATCAAATTTTTTTCTGCTATGTTTTTATATATCAGGATTATATTCAGATTAAAAATAATCGTAACTGAGAGAGGAGTATTCACACGAATCCAACAATTTCTGTTAAATCTGCGAACGGCGGGGATTTTATCGGGAAATCACGAATTTTTTATTCGACGTTTTGTAGTATTTAAAATGCCTCTTGTTCATCGGTTTAATGCACCGCGGGTCGTCGTATTAATGGCGCCATGTGGAATAGCGGGTACACTTAATATCACACACGATAAAAATTGTTTATGATACATTCCCAAACGCAATTGTCGTGGCGATGTATTGGACATAATGACGTCATTACTATATAAGCCTGTAAATTGCGAAATATGATACTGGAGCCACCGCGTTGTAATCATCGGCTGCATTTGCGGTGAGAACAATGCGCTATTTTACGTCGATGCGCGCGGATTAATAATTTGGCCACACGCGTGCGATCGCTTTGCACGGTTCTGCGTACGCTCATTTGTACGTTAAACTCAACACACCCACACAAGTACCACTCATTGTAATTAATGAAACGCTATTGTTCATATGAACGGAACATTTTCCCTCTGAGTAAAAAATTCAGCACTACAATCGATTGATATTTTACTTACACAAATGAGCTAATCAGCCTTTCTAATTAGAAATAATTCAGCGTCTGCCACGCTTCCCATATCGCATTTTTCTGTCCAGTATAAAAGTTAATTGCACGATGAAGCGATTAATTGCTCGCTTTATTGGGTATCGATCATTATCTTAAAAATGATATCGACACGAAGCGTCATCATTGCTATCGCGATCATTTCTCCAAAATGTGCAGTTGGGCACTTATCCTGTAAATACTTAATTAAGTATTAAGTCGGATTATCGTGATCGACACAAATGGCTCCACAGAAATCAGAAAGTTTTTCAATGGAGATCAAGCCACGAAAAGGTAGAAATATCCTGCAAATATTTTCCGTCTCATAGTTTTTTACATTAAACTCTGATATTTGAGAAAGTATCAATTACTTGTTAAAGCGGAAATATTGAATTTCGCGAAAAACGAACATCGCGCGGCGAGACGTATCGAGAATTACTGGCCCGCGCTTTTTAACCGCGATACGGCACCAAAAACAATCTCGCGCTGATATTTCCGGCTCAGATGAATCAACCAACCAACCAAGTCCGCTCGACCGTCTCCGCAATTATCAGGTTTCTAAGCGGATTAGATATCGCGGCAACACGCCCATAATGTTTTATCTTTTCTCGTCGCCATTAATCACATTACTTATATTACATATCACCGGTGTTACTATTTAGCGTCAGCGTTAATGCTTGAAATATCGAGTCTCGATTACCCGCGCTATTACGTACTTCGATCTCGCACGATGAAGTAATGGATGTTGTGGTCGGTGTCGGGATCCCTCGCCTGAAGGGTGAACACGTGAGTGTTCGGCGGTGCGTTCAGCTGAACGACCGTTTGCATCGGTAGAGGCCGGTTAATGAAATACGGAGGCTCGTCGTTCACATCCTTCATGTTAATGATGACGCGCTGATTGTCGGTATCTATAACGTCACATCGATAATCGTGTTTACGTAGCAGCCACGGGAATCCTCACAATAAGGAACTGCGTAGCTGCTGCGGGACGCCGCTCGCGCGTTCCTCGATTTTTAATCGCCACTGTAACATTCTCCTTGCAATACCGCTCCTTCTATTTTTCCTCTTTTCTCCCTTTTTTTTTATATAGTGCTTTGAAAGCGAATGGCTTTGAGATGGATTTGAATTTTTGATGGCAGTTAATCGGTAGAGTCAAATTACACACGTAATTATTTCGTTATATTATATTTCACGTAATTACGTCGAAAGAAATTTAATTAAGCAGATTCTGTATTTACTCGTATCGCTGATATTTAATTATGTCCTTTTCGAAATGAGAAATTCAATCAAAATTCAACGGTATCTTCCGGTGCGTTCCGTTTTTGACGCGCGGATGTTTCAGTTTTGTTCGCGAATGGCGCCCGCGCAGCTGCGCTGATTAATAAACAGCGTTGTACGTTCCGCGTACTACAAAATACTACGAAAAGCGTGGAAGCAAGAAAAAAAAAGTGCTTTTATAGTGATATTAGTTTGTGCGTATGAGAGATATGAAAATGCGATATGAAAGATCGCTCTAAAAAGCATATTTTAATATGTGTTCGTCATTATACAAGTGGACGATATGCCTTGCTACTTACATTGAAATCCTTTGGAAGCCGATGTGACGCGAGAAAAGAGAATAATCATAGTTAATACATGTGCATGGATATGTTTTATGTTTCGCTGACAGAGATACGGCAATAAATATTTTATGTAACAAATAACTCAATAATGTTCATATTCAAAGTCGTTTGGTACTATAAAGACAAAAGAACGGTTTTTTTTACACAATTATTTAAATTAATTTTACGTTATAAATAATAAAATACAAAAATGTACGCGTGAAAGATCAAAAACTCCTATTCGTTTGTACAAAATGAGTTAATTTACAAACGTTGTCAAAAGAAAGTATCACAATACACACTTGTAAAATATTTTTTGCCGTACATATATTGTAGAATTTCCAATTTCATTGCGAATTGCGTCACTCTATATCGATACCCAATCTCCACCTTTATTACTACGAAAGCGAGAAATTCCGCATCCTCTAAACAGAATCCCAATACAGTATGTAGGATGAATCAGAGAGAAGCTGTGTGGAACGAGTCATGAAATGACTCATGAAACTAATCATGAAATGTGTCGGTCGAAACTATATTTCAGGCAATACTTATCGAAATAAAACTGTACCGCCGTAAAACGGACACCTGACATCGGGTGGAAATCGCGCGCACGGCTCTTCACACGTGGAGTACCGGCAAATAAAAATTAGACTGTAGTTAAATTAATTAAGACTGTCGAGAAGCTCCGTCAAGTATCTTCAGAACGCAAAAACAAAAGCGCAATATTACGATATTGAAAGAAAAATATTATGTTGAAAGAAAAATCGTATAAGATACACGTTTCTTCCGCAGTGAGAGCACAAATCCACTAAATTAGTTAATTAAAAAGAAAACGGTATACTGACGTTCGCCGAAGAACAGTTGAAATTATAAATCGATTGAAAAATTCACACACTTAAAAAAAAAATACTTGAAAATTTATTTGCGGGATATAAGTTTATTTCTGTAAAACCAAGTTTATTTCTATGAGATAAAGATAATTTTTCTGCGAAATAAACTTTTGTTCCACAAATAAATTTTTAAGTGTTTTTTTTCTAAGTGTAAGTAAGGGCCTTTGCACGTAGAAAAATTTTAACCGTAACCGTAAGGTCGTAAGAAAACTGACCAATCACAGTCGATTATTCCTCGAAAGCAAAGAGAATAATCAACTCTGATTGGTCAGTTTTCTTACGACCTTACAGTTACGATTAAAATTTTTCTACGTGCAAGGGCCTTAAAGTTCGCGATAATTATTCGCTCTATGAATATGCTCGTTTTACCTGTGTTCGTGATAGTAACCCAAAAGTCGATAGTTTTCTCGGGGCCCAGCTCCTCGTAGTCCCACTTCTGTTTAACCATGACGGAGCCGTTGGTGCCGACGGTGACCCACTTGTTCTCGTCTCTTATCTTATAGGTCTCCTTCTCGTTCTCCTTCTCCAGGTAAAACGCGATCTTACCCTCGATGTTCCCGTCCGCTTCCGTAAAGTCGACCTTCTTCGTAGGTCGCACTGCTCTGGTGACTCTTCGTTTTTGTATTCGATGTACTTCCGGCTGGTTATCCGGTTCCGAGGTAAGGAACCTCACGATGACCTTGGCTAATTTTTCGGTGCTGCGGCTCGGAGTGCGCAGATCGTGCGCTTCGACGACTAACTCGCACTCGCTGTCTTGTTCCGCGTTGATTTCCGGCTCGCCAGCCAACAGTAGTTCGCCGGTTTGCGGCACAATGATCAGTAGGCTGCTAGGTGTGACTAATTTATACGCGACCTTGTCCCCGTCCGCGTCCTTAGCCGAGACCTTGCCCACAGTGGAGAACCTCTTCCAACCGGGTAAGGCCGTGTTGCCTTTGCGCAAGGTGTCCAGGTTTGTCGGTCTTATCTCGAAGATGTAGAGCTGACGCTCGAAGATCGGACTGTTATCGTTCTGGTCGAGCACGTGAACGACGCCGCTGATCTTTGACGTGCTGATGAAGTTACCGTCCGACGCGTGTATCACGATAGTGTAGATCCCGCGGGCCTCGCGATCCAACGGTTTAGCGGTCACCACTCTGACACCTTGCTTTTGGCTCTTCAGAGTGAGATTAAAACCAGTCTCATTGGATTCATTCTCCCTAAGAGCGAAGGGACGTTCTCCGCTGTCGTCGGGTAGGATCTTATAGTGCACTGGGAAACTGCCGCGCGCTCGTAGAAGCGGGAAATTGTCTATCCAAGTTCCAGCCGGCGAGTTTTCCGCCACCTCGCCCTCGCCCAGGTGGTCGTGCGAGAACGTGAGCATATTCCGGCGATTGATGACGTAGAGGTGAAGGTCGTGGGTCTCTGTGCTGTTGGCCAGCTCCTCCAAGACGACTAGGTTCACCGGTCGGTCCACCAGCGGCGTCAGGTCCGATGTCGTCATCACCAGACCGTTGCCCAACACGGTGAAGTACTTGGAGAAGCCAGTCTCCAGTAAGCGAAAGTTGGAGGCGCGCTTCGCGTCGCCTCGGAATTGCGTCACCTCATAACCGGGATGGACATCGTGCGGTAGCACGGCCACCTTGGCGTGGACGACGGAAGTGACTGCCAGTAGGAAGACGACGACCCGTGTTCGCCACATCCTGCTCTGCTTGTGCTACTCGCCCGCTCTCTCGCGCTCTCGGTACGCCGGCACCTTTACTAGAGCATCAGTGCTGACGCCAACTGAAAGTAGGTGACAAAGAAAATTAACGGTCAAGGGGATGAGAAACGTGCGATAGTTGAGCGCGAAAATTACATACTCGCGTCGCGGTTGGCTGGAGCGAACCGTGATGGCAGTTGTGATGTGAAGAGCAAGATAGGAATTCAAATTAGCAGATTGCTTAGCTTGACGTTAGGATATTATCTGAATATAGGCAATATAATTTTTAGGATATTTTCTCGATTTTAAAGGCATTCGTCAACGTATTATAAGAATCGCGTGAGAAATGAACACATATCACTCTCACACGTAATTTATTTATTTATCCTTTATTGAAATATAATATATGTACATATACTAATGTTGGTAACATCTAATAACTGAATTTCCCTTCTTCTCTCTCTCTCTCTCTCTCTCTCTCTCTCTCTCTCTCT
>NW_022639502.1:754595-767364 GCF_010583005.1 Odontomachus brunneus | reverse complement strand
CTCTCTCTCTCTCTCTCTCTCTCTCTCTCTCTCTCTCTCTCTCTCTCTCTCTCTCTCTCTCTCTTTCTGTATCATACACACATAACATGCAATGAGAATTAGTGTAATATGTAGTGGTATAATAATTGGTATTAACATTTCAATTCATGACAGTTTAGAGAAAGGTATCATGATGCTAGCAATAACTTATATGTAACAAATTTGCAGTCACAAATTAAAACTGCTACATTGACATTACCGTAACGGACTCGTCGATGGTTAATGTTCACGCTCGAGCGTTTCCGGTGATTTTGTATGTATTTTCAATCATTTCATACGGGATTTAAACAGTCGAGCTATAAATTCATTACAAACACGCGTGAACAATTTATGCATCTCGCTGTTGCGGCGGCATTTGTTCTCGTGCAATTACACGCGCCACGGTCGCAACACGAGAAAGCCTTCGTATAACGTCATTGATGTACCTCGCGCAAAAACCCATGACCCGTGCCACGTATTGGAAGCAACGCAGCGAATTAACCTTAATTTTATTTTCCATCGAACACTCCCTATGCTCGGCTAAACTCTGCATCCAATAGTCACTTCCTGACGTAACTTGTTGCGAGGAAGCAATCGAATGTTTCATCGTTCGTTATTTGTCATCCCTGTAGGTAGCAGGGGAATAATTTATCATCTGTTTTAACATCGAGCGTCGCGAACTCATTGCAATGTTGTTGTTATGATATCGCAACATTGTATTCACGATTTTATTTCACGATTCGTTCGAAAAAGTAATAACATTATATTAGTTAATGTCAAACTTAACGATAAAACAAACTCCCAATTACGTGGAGCGAGGAAAATTGCAATATCAAGACTGCATAAATTTAATTTTAAATTAGTCGCGAAGTGCAGCTTATATATAATCGCGGTATACAAATAATTAAGTTCTCGTGAAATCTAATATGATCTCATATATCTTTCGGCAGTGCGACTATCTTAATATTGCACTTTGTATTCAATTACTGCGAGATTATCGTTATCATTCGCATAAAATCGGCATTACGTGAGACGCTTACAATTTCGGCGTTATGATAATACTTGGGGAAAAAGAGAAAGACGGCAATTCCAGAGATAAAGATACAAGCTGCATGTAAAACAGTGCAAATTGAGCCATATGCATGGTAATATACTGCGTTTATGGAAACGTCTAAAACAAATTTCCCGACATGCAACGGTCATAATCTAAATTTTTACGACCTTGTGTGCACCTCTAATAACACATAGTAAAACGCATCCACATCTCTCGACTGTACTAAGCAGAGAGTTAAATGTAGAGCAACGAGAGAATCGCAAAAAATTGGTAATCTATTTTTAAACTACGTGATATAAAAGAGATATATAGGCTCTCCCGCAATTTTTTCCCGCAAAATGGTATAGAACTTTTATGTTCAGCTCAATCCGTTCTACGTTCCTGCAAAAATTGCAGAGGAGAGTCTGGGATACTCTGTATACGTAAAAAATTCTAGTGGGTAATATAAAATGGAGTCGGTTGTGAATCCTCACATATATTTTCAATTTATATAATATAAAATCAGTTTATGTATATAATAAAAAGTTTTATTTCTCTTCTATAACTCCGTCATACTTTTCATAAAAATTTGTTGGGACAAATTTTTCCAGTTAAACGTGCTGTAAAACTATTGCTGAATTGAACCGTGCCAAAATACGACGAGCAGCGCGCCTTTAGTTGTCATACGCTACGCAGGACGCGATGAACAATGTCCGCAACGTTGCACCGGAAATAAGAACCGGCGCGTACGAGTTGACCATTGTCATTTAGTAACCCTCCGTTCCATTTGATTCTATTCACGCCCCAAGAGAACCGGATGTGAGGTCAGCCGCGGCTCGTTTAAGTTCGAAACCGCTCCGACGACCGTACAAAAAAGAAAAAAGAGAAATGCGTGAACATAACTGCCTTTGTGATGTAGCATGGTTGGAACATAACTCGCCATATTAAACTCTATACACTATCACCTCTTCTTCTCGTGATATCCGCATTGAGTAAGAAACGTGGATTTATGTTTACGAGTTATCATTTTTTTTGTTAGGGGAATATACTGAATTAAAAAAAGAAATTCAGATACGTATGATAACAATTTTCAATGTAGGGTTTTCGTTAATTGAAAGTTCTTTTAATTAACTTTTAGTTTCCTATCGGAAAGTCGCGCCAATTAGTTAAACGCTAATTAAGCCCCGGCAAGGAAAAATCGTATAATTACCTGTCGGTTATTCACTAAGTAAGAATAAATACATGCGTTATTGCTTTCTTCAAATCTGTAGCTGACTTTTTAAAAATACTTTACACGATCCGAAAATTTGTTTTTCACATTTTTCAGCTCTTCCTCTTTCTCTTACTCTGTCGCGGTACTTATTCTTTCATGGCCCGATATAGTTAGAAAGACGTAATGTACTTTGGAAAGAGCACTCATCCGCTATTCCACCAACTGTTGCGTTAATAGCATATGAATTTTCCGCTATTGCACGCAACAGTAATAAGTTCACATATGTCCCTTTGCACCGTAGCAGAAACTCCCAAGTATCTCTGTGCACAGAAACCGCGCGCTCGCAACAAGACAATACCGCAGCCTGTTTTCAAGAACTCAATCCACCGCGCGGCAACTGTTCTCAACAACGTACGGATCTCGTGTCGCCAGGAACCTCCCGCAACCAGTTCGCGTAAGAGTTTACAATTTGTCAGATATATCCCGGCAAACCGCTTGATATCGCGACTTACGCATCCGAGAGGCCAATTCAAATCTAAAACAGCTCGTCATCGCTAACGCGTGCAAAAGAAATCTCGAGGCCATCCATTAACGACTACGGCGAGAACTTCTCCTCTCGCGAACAGCTTTTGAACGCGTCACGTATCAACGATAACCCTTAAACACAGCGGTTACTTCCTGAATAATGTAGAAATTCAAGAAACATTCGCATGATATTCTTTGAACTCACGTGATCGAAGTAGTGTCGTAACCATCGCATGCATCGACACCGCGCTTCGATATCGAGTAACCTCGCTCAATACCTATTCGAGTCCCCTGAATGACTTCTTGACAACTGAATCGCGTCAGTAGCGGCGATACGTATTGAATTGACCCAGCACTATGTCATCCCTACCTATCAGTCGTGGCCTCTACTCGCATACACTCGTGCAACCCGTTCATGCGCTCGCGCATTACGTCTCTCTCACTCTCTCTCTCTCTCTCTCTCTCTCTCTCTCTCTCTCTCTCTCTCTCTCTCTCTCTCTCACGCACACGCGCGCGCGCACTCTTCGTTCTCTATCTCTCCCAACGCTCCCAATCTCCCAGTCATCTGCCTAGGTCCTCCTCGGCCTCGAGAAGTCGAGATCTCGAGTCTCTCGGAGGGACATAGTAGTCGAGAGCCCGTGCGAGCAGATGTGCGCCAGTCGCAAGTCTACATTATACGGTTAAGTCGAACGAAACACGACACCTAATCCCTCCTCGAAACGTATTAAATGACTGTCCTTAACTGGAACAGCCAGCTCTCGAGCACGGAAGACGATACGCATCACGCCCTACGTGCTACGCACTTCCCTTGAAAAGAAATTCGGTTTATTCCGCCAGACTGACCGTGCGAGATCGACGATGCACTCGCGGATGTAATACACCCGCATGTGAGACCTCTTCGCCGAATCGTGCTCTTCATCTCTCTTTCGGAGACGACCGTCCGGAATAACATCTCGGGTTTTTCTCAAGGGAGAACGGGTTAACTGCCTGTCGCTAGCAGGTGCGCTTGATCTCTTTAGGAATTATCTTTTAAATTGGTACATTAGGTGGAAGATGCTTGTTTACATTAAATTTGCGACGACTGCATGTGACGTAGCCGGCAAATGCATTCGCAAAGGATGTCTTTGTTATTTCAGTCACGCCGGCGGGTGTCATTAGTTTCAGTGATAATTTACATTAAAGGTAGATAGGAGAACGTGTCAAGTTGGGTTAGATTTTAGGATTTATGAAGATGATTACAAAGATCGTATTATGCACTAATAGATAGAGAGAAAGAATAATGATAATTATCGAGATAAAATCGAAATTAGCAACTAATGTAAATCTGCTTTTTAATGAAATTTAAGTTGAAAATATTATTTGCGCTACCACACATATTCTTCAATTATCGACGATTACGGCTTGAAAATCAATGATTCATACCATCTTATTCCGGCCTACTCTGATATGTATAACCGGATATGAAACATTTATCATATTTACTTATGTATCTTCAAATTAAGGATTAATACCGCGAAATGACACGAACTGGGAAGGCAGCTGTTTGGAGAAATTATCGAACAGATGCTACGTTGACTATATTCAACATTTATTCGGACACTGTGCGAGTTAATTATGTAATAAGCAAATTTGCGTAGCGATAATTATAATATTGCGCGTATCACAATATCATTGTCAGGCATTCGCGAAATAATACGCTACTGCAGAATTTATCATTTATGTTATCAATTTCCACGCGACATATTTTATTTGTGTGTACATCGTTATATCCCGTCGACGGAATTAGTCGTCTCTGGTCATTAATGGAATATTTGGAAATGGGGTGCGGTCACACGCGAAATAGAAATCCGGAAAGGGTTAATTAAAGCAGGAAATATCGATCTGGTCCTGTGCACGTTACGACAGCGGGACAGCGGTTTATTTTCTCAAACGTCAAGTTTATCCGCACACGTGGATTACGCCGGTCTGGTCGGAACGCGCATCAGATCTCCATCAACAATCTTTTCTCATGGATCGCCCGGTTTCTATGACGACTTGATGCGCTTCACCGATTTCCGTGTTAACGCGCGCGCGCGGATCCGGTAACGCAACTCTAATCCGTTCACAGAAGTAGATCTCGTGGCCATTCGGTGTGTAGAGCGTGATAGACTCATCAGCCGTCAAAAAGGGAACGATAATTAAATCGCTGTTGAAGCGCTACAATTACGCGGAATGTGCAGGTGGGCTTGCTGCAAAGTAGATGCAACAATGCGAAACACTCCCGTTTGTGGAACTGAACGTTCACGAAGTGAAATGGAAATTGCGTTTACATCTTACAACGACGTTCGCGAGTAACAAGCGATGCAATTTACTTTGCACCAGATACATATTTGCCTCGAAACGGGAGCGGTTTGCGGAGTTATCGGTAGGAACCTATTTTAGGGCTAATTAATACGCGACGCGCGATTCTGGACGTGAGACGTTAGATTCGTTAACATCGGAATAAAAGCCAATCTACCAACATCAAGGCCCGTATTCATAGCTATCGCTTGAAACACGTCCCCAGTGGCAGATATTCAGATTTGAATTCACAGTTAGGTGAGAATTTCTCGGTCGAATCACGATTACAGATGTAAATATCAGATGTAAATATATCACAATTCGACTAAAAAACTTGGGTCCAACTCCGAGTAAAAATCTGAGTGTCTCACATGAAACAGGTTTCAGATGACGGCTATTAATACGAGCCTAGGACCCGAGGGCCCGAGAATATCATCCCAAGAAGTATATCGGAAATGCGTCGTGAACCGTTAATTTTGCGAGGGTCGCGCAATTCGTCGGACAACTACGTTTCTCGTCGCGGATATGTATCGCGCGGCGAAATATACGGCGCGTTTCTCTAACACTATCTCGTTCGTAGCACTGTTTTGTCGCTCACAGAGGTAAAAGTAACAAGAGACGCGCGAAATTAAGAGGAAAACTTTGCCCGTAATGCTCGAAATATCCTCGTGGATCCTGACATGCACCCGTTAGGAGAATAGGACAGAGCGCATGCATAATGTTGTGCACCGGAAGAATACCTTAAGCTACGTTCCACAAAACACGCAACATATGTCACTACAATTTCTGCTGCCGACTTAATTAACGGTAACGCTACCACTGATTTCTCAGTGAGATACATCTCACTGCGAGAGAAGGAGGAATTTTAGTCCCTTGAGAAAATATTTTTGCATGCACTCTTCGTTAAGAACATTCGACATTTATCTTTCTTCTTCAAACGCTTCCTGCCGTCTCAGAATTTTCCGCAATTACCCTCGCGAAACTGTGAAAACACCACCGGGAGATGAACGAACGTCTCTCGTTTTTTCTTTCATCGTTCTTCTAGAATTAAATTAAAGCTTTAATACCGTCTTCTTTCTCTCGCGAAACTCTCGGGAGGGCGACAATAGTCATCGTAGTGGACGAACCTACAGATAAAATACGACAGACGCCAGAATCGTTCCTTTGCGCGCGCGGCGGCTTGTTGTAATTCCTAACGAAACGCGCGCCGTAATAGATGAACTTCGGAAGCACCCGTCCGACCTTTATAAAACCGCTCCGAATGGACGGCGTGAAATCACGTGGGCGCGCGTACTGCCGGTCGAGGATAAATCTTGCCGGGCTAATAGGCTTATGTCACGGTTTAAATTCGCGCTCTTTTAGATCGTTCGAGAGAGACATCGCTGGTCGCGATTATACGGCGATTTTATTCGCAATCGGGATAGTGAAAAATTAACTATCGCTTATCGCCTCGCGGCAAATTTCTATTGATTTAAAAAACTGAAAAAAACCGCCGTTGATACGACGTGCAATTCAATGCTATTTTCTGAGAATCGATATGAAGAGACTTCTGTCTCTCTTTCGTAAATTCGTTACCTGGCAAATTTCTTAAAACAGACACACTGCATTTTATCGCTCGGTATTTTTTAGTTTATTGAATTTATCTCACTTGTCGATGCGTAAAAGATTTTTATAGCGGCAGAAATATGAAAAGTTAAGATTGCCAACCGTTTCTCGTTCACGCCGCGGTGACTTATTTGCAGCTGAAGCCGTCCGGGACGTAATAAGCTGTGCGAGCTCTGCTCCGATTCGCCGTGTTTCGCAAAGATCGCTTCAAACGCGCTCTGTGTCCGTTCCTTCTCTATCGTTCCCTCTATCGTAATTCCAAGAGCTCAGTTTATAATCTTATCAGCGGATCCGGCGTACGATCTTTACAACAACGGGAGAAGGGGCTTTTAAATCCGTCAAAGAGCATATTCCCGCAAACCTCTTGTAGCACAAAGCCCCTCGCTTTGTGCATCGCGGAGTGTTCATTACGGCTGTGATTTCTATGAAGCAGCAACTTCATCCACGTAGATTCTCAGGTCGTACGATTGGCCGAGGCATCCGCGACGAGTGTTTTCTACCTGTCGTCGTACGTGTTACGCGATTAAACAAATCTATTGTGGACCTCAGACGCAATCGCATTACTTCCAATCAACTATCTCGCGACGCGATGGATTCATCTAACAGCGCGATTATGCGAAACAAAAAGAAACTTTTGCTCCAAATCACGGTGTCGCGAGTAAAGACGTTTCCTAATTTGTCCATGTTAATATTTACTGACATCAGTCAGTTTTTGTGAAGGTAATTCGAACCGCCGGCAAGATACGCGTTGTTAAAGCGTCGGAGAGGGAAAGATCAAACAAACGGGACATATGAAATATAGTCCGCAGATGCTTTCCGATTACACTCGCTGTGCATACAAATTGACTCGTTAGAGAGATACACAACGCCTAGGCGTTCGCCTAGGTAATTGGACCGAGTGCTTATGATTACGCGGAAGTATCCGTGGCAGATGCATTTAGATTATGTTGATTTAACATGTGGATAATGGATAACAAAGACAAACTCTGTGTGTAACCTGCTCCCATCTTAACGATCATGAAACTGATAATTTATCGTTAAAAATATAAGACTCGATAACGACGACAATTTCATACGGCTCTCTTATACGCGTTGGAAATCCGGAGATTACAAAGTGGGAGAGGGCAGGCAGTGGAAGCATAATTAACGAAGAATTCTGCGCGATCTAATGAAGAAAAATACGCGCGCGCACGCGCGGCACAATTGACGATCGAAACGTGGCTGTTTAAATCGCGTTGCTGGCTTAATTTAGCGAATTTCAGTCGTTCCGATAAAAGCATGTGTGTTGTACGTATGTGTGTGTGTACATGTACGCACGCACTTACATTCACCGACCACGGCTATCTAGCGTTACGAGCGCAATTGGAACGCTGGCGTTGATGTTGTCGGAAAAAATATACGCTAATTGCTAGGGATACGAATTTTAATCGGACATCACTATTCGGACCGGCGTACAGCCGTACAAATGCAGACTCTGTTTGGCAACCGCCGTGTACCGAAACAACGTGACTGTTGCGCTGAACATGTCGCCTGATTCGGAGGGGCTATTCCCCACGGAAATAGCTCGACTAGATATTAACTCTTGTCTAACGAAAAATATTCAAGAGCGTTTAATCGAAGAGCCTGGTGTTGTTAGTTTTCACTTGCAAAGCTCCGGAAAAAGCGCGAGGCAAATAGGTTAAACAAGCATTTTCTATTTTGAGAAGGAAATCTCAGTCAATAATATTAATTAGTCGAGAGCGTTAGCGAGGAAAACGTAAAATCTGAATGTTAAATCAGATATCTTGCGAGGAAATTTATCGAAGCTTAAATCAACCTGGCACATTTGTTCCTCGCTCAATTTCAATAGCTTCTCGAGATTATCGCGATTGATCGAGAAAAATATTTCAATTGGTCTCGTACGAAAAAGCTAAAGCCTGCCCACGCGGCGCACTTAATCCTGCGTGCAGACAGTTCGAGCGGGAAATTAGCGTCTAATTGAATCTCCCGAGAGACAACGGGACGCGACGGAAGCGAGAAGCACCGTCGGAGGCACAAGAAGCTTCCTCAGAGTCATGGCAAAGACTTCAACTCTCGAGCGCGCTCGACCCGTGTAATTCGTGGCGCCCGAATGACAGACCAATATTTGTCCACAGCGAGACTCCACGTCGAGTGGAGCGCGAATGCGCGAATGAAAATTTTCACCGCGCCGGGAAAAACTCGCGGACACACGGGGGCGCGCTTTCCCCGCACAGTGAGAGGGCGCGTTCGCGTGAATTGAATGCAACTACATTCGGGCAGGTCATCGGCGTGCGCGCCCGCTCTCGCTTATGAAATGAGGCAGTTGCAGCGCGGGGACGAAGCGTGCAGTCCAAATCGACAGGCCGTCAGTTAACGTCAGTATCAATTTTAAAGTAAACCCCGCCGGTTGTAGGGCAACGTTGCCGCAAAAAAAGCCCACGCTGACTGACGGCCGCGGTTGTGTTTGCCGGCGCTGCGACGATTTTAATCAAACAGATCAAGAATCGGCGAATTTGAAGCTCCGCTATTAAAAGCCGCGCGATCCTCCCCGCCGATCGACAAGCTCGAGTGCGCGGGCTTGGTCTAATTAATATCATCACCGGTTTTGCGTAATGTCGTCGGGACGATATATCGCGATACGAGCGACGACGTATTCCTTCGTTATTATTTATTATCGCTCATGTATTAATTGCGTTATTGACTGCGGTTTACGTTGCAATTACGCGCTCGGTTGAAATCTATTTGCGAGAGACCACTGGAGTGCAACTAACTCGCAAATATTGACCCGCGCAAATCTTTTCGGCTTTTAATGTCAATTATAATATTCACTTTCTTGTGCGACGTGTGAGTGAATTGAAAGTGTCGCTACATGTGCAGGTTGAGTTGCCTAGCGAATTAGGAAAATTTACGCAGAGAAGCATAAGGCAAATGCCGATCAGAACTCGCGCTGGTAGAAGAGCAGAAACTGTCGACCACCACAGCTGACCACCAGCGCGAGTTTTGATTAAATTCCGCTTTTCTGCTTTCTGTGCTTTTCTGTCAAAGTGTGAGTTCTCTCCTAGATCCTAAAGTGTCTCTGTTGTGTTAAAGGAAAATGTGTCAGGAATGAATTGTGTGGTCGGAAGGGCTGAGTATCGCGGCCAGTCGACCTTCCCAATCACACAATTCGTTCCTTACTATTGTTTCCTCTAATATGAAAGGAAGCAATAAAGATGTTTTAGAATACAACGTTAGGCAGCTCATCACTATATAGTGAAAAAGGGATGTAGAGGACGAGATGGAAAAATTTGTAATTCGTGTCGCGACGGAATTAACAACAATACGAGGCCGAAGTTTAATCCGGAGAGCTCGCTCTCCAACTTGTGTCTTGTCGCTTTCGTTAAACGCTCTTCTTAGAGTGGCGCTCATTTTCAGAGGTAACGAAGCGATCGCGCCCGAACGAAGTATAATGACTCACCCCGGATAGCGCACGATCAAGTAGCGGAACGTAGACACGAGCGATACACACACGGAGCGTATACTTTCGTAGCGATGAAAATTGATATGCCGTACGCGTCGTTTAACAAACACTTTGCACGTGCACGTCGAAAGGGTAATTTAAGGCCACTCGCACGGGAGCTGTTTGCGGCGAAGTATCCTTATTAGAAGGAACGATCTTACTCTTTTATTAAAGACCGCACGAGCGATATTTCCCGACATACACGCGGTATATATCCCTATGATCCTCTCTCCGCGGGGATTAAGGCAACCTTTTAATCTTTTCATCTGCTGACCGATCGGTTTAGCGAGCGAAGCCCTGTCGCGCGTGATCGCGTCATCTCGCGCGAGTTTCAACCTTTGCCCTATCCGTTGCTTCCGTGTGAAGCGAATAACCGATACCGAGTAAAATTCGGGCCAATGGATTTTCCAGCGCTTTCGCGTCTTTTTAACTCGCTCTGGTTATTTATCGAGGCCACGTCGATATTCTTCTACGCAGAGTGGGAAAAAATTATATTAATTTTTCAGTTTATACGAGCGGACACTTTCCAATCAGAACTTGCTCCCCGCTAGTTTCTCATCGAAACAGAAGAGAAAAATGTCTTTCCTCATCGCCTCGCGCGGCTGCTGAATAAATGGCGCAAGTGAATCGTGCATTCAGAATCGAAAATGGTCGCTCCGCTTCCACGTATCTTCACCATCGACAGCGATATTTCAAATTAACGCCGTCCACATGGCGAAACTCTGTAGACGTTTAGTGTCGGGTACGTGCTCATAAAAAATTCTTTCCGACACAACCGCTCCTCCTATGAGCTCTCGAAGTATCGGGTCTTCCTCACAGGACGAAACATGTCGTGCAATGAAGTTTCAAACATGTCGAACGAGCCGAATAGAATATTTCAGCGTGCTTCGCGGGAGAGCACGCTTTCAGGGAAGCGCGCCTCTCGTGTCAGCGATTAGCGATGAACGTGAAGAGATCCATTGAGCCAATTAAGGGCCCGGGGAGAGCGCATGCTAACGAGCTACGTAATGCTTTCTGAGAAAGTGACGCGGCCGTCTGGACGACGGAATGCTCGTTGTAACGAACAAAGGCTGGGACGAGAGATGCGATGAGGGAAAGGGACAGAGAGGGAGAGAGACAGAGAGAGAGAAAGAGAGAAAAAAGGAAGAGATCGATGATGGCTGAACGGGGGTAAACCACCAGCACTGTAATCGCGTTCACGTTGAACGGAGTTAATGAGGGGTTAGGCGCACACCGGCACAAGTCGCCGCGACGAACAGAAACAGGGAGATAAACGCCACCAAAGAGAAACTTTCGATCGATCCTTCTTTTTTTCTATCCTCGTAGAAAAAGGGTAAAATGGAGGTGAAGGGGGAGAGGGAAGAAGAAAAAGAGAGAGACGGTAATTCGCTGTGTAAACTCGGAAACCGGAATATCACCTCCGCCTGACGATATTTCCTCGCGACGATGTCCCTCTCGTCTGAAACGCAACTCCGCCTGATGAGCTCGCTCCGCGCGCGTTTGACGTTTTGATTGCTGGTTTAATTAGGCGATTTACGTGAAATATTGCGGCTCTCACAATGCAAAAATATGCATTGCAAAAATTCGTCCATTTTATTCGTCCAGGAGCGATGTAATGTTCGAAATGTTCAATTCGCTAAAAAGATACTATGCATAACATGGTATTACGACGTTACTATTCGTGTTACGCCGAATTCTGCTATACACATTATTTATGTTTAGTGTACTAGTGTAATTATTTCATAATGTTTAGAAGCAAATTAGCCGTTCGGCTCGTCACCTGACTCTAATTAGCTGCAACGCTAGTGCACCACGTCGCATGCAACATGCAGCACGCCGTAATTGCTTCTGAAGAAAAAGCTCTGTTCGTTCGACGACGTAGCTAATTATCGCGGAACACTTTGAACGGTGAAATAAAGACTGCCACGTAATGACACGCTCACGTCTGGGCAATTATTTTCAGTTCTCGGTCATATTAAAATTGAGAACAGCGAGTCTCTAATCTTGCTCCAATATGAGAAAATCATCTATATAGTATATAAGTGATATCCACTTCAAGATAATAAAAAGTAATGTCAAGCAATTTTTAAGATTAAAAATGGTTTTCAATCAAGACCAGATCTTAATAAATCTTGCTCTAATATAATTTTACGCGATATATATATATATACACAGGGTGTCTCACATTCTCCTCCGGGCATTTTGTAGGGACGTAGAACAGATTGAGGTGAACATAAAAGTTCTATACCGTTTTGCGATATTCGCAATAATTATCGAGATATTAATTGTAGAAAATTTATGAATGATATGGTAAATATGAGTTATAATAGCGACGACTGCCGTCGTGTACTTATACTTTAGGTCAAATTGAACAAAAAAGTCCTCTATCATTTTGCAAATAATCACATAGATTTTTAATTATTAATTAAAGAAGATGAGTGCGTTATCACGCAAAATCATGCAATAATCTTCTTTAATTATTAATTAAAAATCTATGTAATTATTTGGAAAGTGGTAGAGGACTTTTTTGTTCAATTTGACCTAAAGTATAAGTACA
>NW_022639502.1:754329-754511 GCF_010583005.1 Odontomachus brunneus | reverse complement strand
AATTATTGCGAATATCGCAAAACGATATAGGACTTTTATGTTCACCTCAATCTGTTCTACGTCTCCACAAAATGCCCGGAGAAGAGTGAGACACCCTGTATATATATATATATATATATATATATATATATATATATATATATATATATATATATATATATATATATATATATATATATATA
>NW_022639502.1:750383-754234 GCF_010583005.1 Odontomachus brunneus | reverse complement strand
ATATATATATATATATATATATATATATATATATATATATATATATATATATATATATATATATATATATATATATATATATATATATTATATATTTGTATATTCATAGAGAGATGTGATACGTACATATATTGTTGAAAATCCCAGAGACACGACACGGAAACGAATAGCATCTCCGCGAATTTCTGTAAGAGCGGATCATCCCCAAATTCATCACAGAGATATCTCGCGAAAGCTTGATGTAGCTTAACCCTCAGGACGCACCCCGCGGACTGTTACACATTCTTCACAGTCAAAGTCGAACGCGATCCCTAGACGGTCGTAAGAACCTTGAAAAATTGCCAGGATTAAGCCGATTCTACTTCCTGTGCGATCCATCCGCGCAGGCGGACGCGTCTATCTCGAAAATTTCCCGGATGATCGTGGCTTTAACGTCGTTTCTCAACACGGGCGAGAAGAGATACCAGCATAGATCTAACTAAAATATCATAACAAGGACCCGCGTGTTCTCGCGAGAGTCGGGGACCATTAGTTCCTTACAGGGAACTCAACGTGCAGCACGTCTCACGATCACTTCGGGATAGTTCGCCGAGTATCCCTGATGAACTTGGGAAACAAGTCTCTCCGACAACCAGCGACACAACGGACATAAAGGACGTACCGGGTGTACCAGGTATACCTAGTTCTCTGCGCTCACGTTCGTTTGTCTCTTGGAGCGAGATAATGTTGCGGTAACCCATCTACGAAATGTGAAATTCTGAGATCTCTCAGTTGTATCGCGTCTTTATAAAGTTCTATCGATTAATTTACCAATTATATCATAGTATGATGATTCAGAGGAAACGATACTATAATCGATACTGTAATCGCGTAAATTCGACTATAAAATACAGTAATGCACATTACGTTTCCATGTATCTGATCAATTGTATTCAGTTTTCACAATTAAAAAAAAAATGGAATGAATATCTGAAACTCTTCAAATATTCAATGAGAGATAAATCTTTTGAGTTAATAGGAGCTAAGTAGGATAATAGTCGTAAATGACCCTTTCTTTGAAAGGATAATAATGCTAACGAAATGTCGAACATGCCGAGAAATTTTCAGTCCTTACCATTAGTTACATTCCATTGTTGAACTAATCCTATATAATTATTATTTTACATTTCCGATATTATTTTACATTCAATATATATTGAATATTTTTTATTTGATACTTTTTTATTTGATATATAATGTGATATTTTCATAAGTTTAGGAACTGGGTTAATATAAAATAATATCGGGACATAGTTCGATGAGATGGAAGGTGGCTACTAATGTACGTCTCATGCACGTTAGATTGGAAGTTTTTCAGCAGTCACGTTATGCTTCGTCGATACTATATATCCTCCCACAGAAAGAATTATTCACAACCGTCATCCGGCTCAATTTAGCCAATTTTCATCGGTTTGAAAATTTTTTCTCTGATGAAATATACGTTTGTTAATGAAATTGTTAATGGAAATTGAATTTTTTTCTAGTTTTACATTTCGTAGAATTTTATTCGATAAAATTTATCGCAGATTTGCAATAGTTTAGAACTGAAAAATCATCATGCTTCGATATTCTCGCGAAAAGCCTTCTAGGAAGACATTAATCTCCTTCGGCTCAAATTAATATGTATGTGCCGTGCACGTGAAAAAATATGCCAGGAACACCTTTGCCTGATTCGCGTATTGATATCTCCCGCCTCCGAGAGCGCCCGATCGATGACGCTTTTGAGGTGTGTGTAATACCCCCGCGATCGATCGAGAATGCGAAGCTTCTTTGGATAATCTGCAGTCGGGAGCACGGCACGCGACCGATTTTCCACCGTCGACAGATTTCACCGCGACGAAAGCTAAATCCTGATAGCGTCGGATAAGGGAAACCCGGTAGCGATATAAAATGGAAGCCGTGGGAGAAAATAGCGGAATGCGGGTATATGAGATTTTATGCGCGAAAGTATATTATACTATGAAACAGCAGGAAATTCGGCGACCATTTTCCGCGCTCGTGAATTGAATTTTGCTTACGCGGTTCTGTGAAATTTTTCACTCGCGCGATCCTCGAGAAAATGTCAGGCAATTTACATTGTCGGTCTGTTGCTTACGTCGCCAAAAATGTTTGCACTGTTCGCATAGAAAAAGAGAGAAAGGGAGAGAGAGAGAGAGAGAGAGAGAGAGAAAACAGACAGAAAAAGAGAGATTTATCTCTTTAATTATTTGATAGAATTTAATTAGAGGCGAATATATAATATATGCTGCATGAAAATTTGATGCATCCGCGGACTTATGAATTATTAATTTAATATTAACTTCAATTTTCTAAAATAACTTTGGCGGAAATGTCGTTTTCAGGAAATTGGGTTCGCATTTTCATTATTTCCATGTAAGAAGCCTTACTGATATAAGCAAGCTCTACAAGTCGAATTGATAACCCATTTGAATTGATAATAGCAACTGTAAATGAGAGTTTAAACGATAAGAAAGTGACTGGTGCACTGTGGAAGATAAAACACTTCCCACCGCACTGTGAGATGCTTCCGTTCGATTCCGTTCCGTATCTCGTATATCCTACTTACAGTTAGTGCCCTCACCGTAACTCAGAAGTTACACTCCTGTAACTTCTTCCCACTTCGGTCCACCTTTACCACGGTCAAACTTTGCACCAATTTATGTGTAGCGTGTAGCCATGCATCTCCTTCCCGCTGTCAACTGCATGAGTCATATCAAACTCGAAAAGATGCATTTGTCACGTTTACAATATAATTTAAACTATACAGTAATACTTTTTAAATTTCGCAATTCTCTGCAAATATACTCTGCAAATTTCAAATTTCATTTTTTCCAACGTTGCGTAATAGCCTCGAAAGCTCGTGTTTCTATGTATAACAGCTCTTTTTTACAAAACATTTTATTTGATTCCTAATATGGAGTGAGTTTAATTAATAGATAAAATATTTCATTCGGTCGAAACAAGTAATCATAGATACGTCCATATAATCGTCAAAAATTCAATCCGCTGAATCTCTGAAAATCCTTTATCACGCGTATTTGTCGAACACTCGTTTGTTGTTTGATCGTAGGAAACGTTTAGGGAGCAGGGAGAGATGGAGAAAAAGTAATCAGTTTCCCTCGCTCCAGGCTACAGAAAACCAAAATCGGAGCTTGGTAGTTTACTCTGTGTACACTTTTCTAACTCGACGGCGAAACGTCACCGGCAAGTAACCAACACCGCAGAGAGAGAAAGAGAGAGTTCTCCCAGCGGATCGCCGCTGGCATTCGGTTAACTAGATTTTCCACTTTCCACTCGAGCGAACTCTGTCCCTCCCCGACCCCTTTATTTCCTTCGATAATTACAACTTCCGGCAGGCGCCAGCGGTGGTGGCCAGCGAAACCTCCGACGGCGACGCGACCTTCCGCGCCCGCGAGAAGACATCGGAAATCGAAAAGTCCCTTTCTGCCCTCCGGTCAAGAAGGCCTCACTTTCTCTTCTAATCGGCTATCGAGCGACCCCGCGAGAGTGCGGCGTCGGTGTGGAGGAGGAGGTGGCAGCCGCTTTCACACCACCACCAGCCGCACCAACACCCTCCGACGTAGCGTCTGATCTTCGCACATCGATTCTCGTGGGCAAAGGCCGCCGGCGCAGTTTAGCTCGTAAAATATTTCGGCTGCCGCCGTTGGAGGACGCCATTTCCTTCCCCTCGTCTTCCTTTTTCTCTTCCTTCCCTCAGCGCGGTGCCTCGCTTTTTCCCCATAATTTTTTCCGCTTTCTCCTCCCACTCGTTCTCTCTCTCTCTCTCTCTCTCTCTCTCTCTCTCTCTCTCT
>NW_022639502.1:748477-749185 GCF_010583005.1 Odontomachus brunneus | reverse complement strand
CTCTCTCTCTCTCTCTCTCTCTCTCTCTCTCTCTCTCTCTCTCTCTCTCTCCGTCTTTTGCACTTTCATGTCTTTTAATCTACCCATCCTCCTCTCTCTCGCTTCGTTTAATATCCTTCGGTTTATCTTCGTCGCACACCCTTCACCCGCTTCCTTCTTTTTCCGTCCCCTTTTATGTCTTTGACCCTCTGCATCCTCTGTCTTCCTCTATCGCTTTCTCTCTTTCTCTCCGTCTTCTCTCTCAGACCGTCGAGAGTCGGAGAAGAGGGGTCAGAACTTAGCGATCTGTCTGTCTCTTTTCGTCTCGCTCCCTCGTGCTCGGGGCATCTCTTGATATAAGGGGAGCGCTAGAACAGGGGTTCGCGGAAATCCCGCAGCGACACGGGGAGTCGACCGAGACGATGACGACGACGACAAAGTCTCAGTGGGAAAGGCACTCTGGAGCATAGCGGAGAAGGCGACGCGGGGCTGGAGGCGGGAACGAGAGAGTCTGGAAGGCCGACAGAGGGACGAAAGAGGAAATCCGAGAGGGCCGGAGGGAGAGTCGACTGCGTCGCAAGAGGCAGCTAAAGTGGAAGAGAGTCGACAAACGAGGAGACAAACGCGCTCCGGTCGAAGGAGCACGCGTACAGTAGCACCAGAAAATGTCGCAAGAGAGAGAGAGAGAGAGAGAGAGAGAGAGAGAGAGAGAGAGAGAGAGAGAGAGAG
>NW_022639502.1:734287-748455 GCF_010583005.1 Odontomachus brunneus | reverse complement strand
AGAGAGAGAGAGAGAGAGAGAGAGAGAGAGAGAGAGAGAGAGAGAGAGAGAGAGCGAAGGACATGGTACGAGACGGATAAAGGGGAAAGGATGTCTCGTTGAAATACGGAAAGGCCGTAGAAAATGCAGGAAAGAAGAGACAAAGTGAGGGAAATTTATTTCGTCCTGAAATTAAATCCTCTAAGGACGATCAGAGATCGTACGAGCTGGGGTACGAGTTGTAATTTGATATAGTTTTAAACGGTACGCGTGCGGCGCGCTCCAGCGGCAGTGAAATGAATATAAAATGGAGGGAAGTCCGTTGAAATATGGAAAGAGAGAATGGAAAATGGAGGATAGTAAAGAGGAGCGAGACATCTATTTCATTCTGGGATTAAATCCCCCGCGAGTGATCGGATATTATATAAACTGATGAAATTTATAATTCGATAGAGCTGCAAAGAAGCGAGCTGAGCGCCAGGAAGAGACAGAAAGGATAGATAAGAGGGAACGCGCGCACGCCGTGCATTAATACGGGGTAGTAGTAAATGTGGCGAGAGAACGAGAAATAAATTCGTAGGGGAGAGAAAAATTTGTTTCGCCGTTGGAATTAAATCCCACCGTGGACAATGAGCGATCGTGCGAGAACGTTAGAAGCTACAACTTGATACATTTGTAAACATTGTTCGTACACGCGTGGAAGAATACGGTGCATCGCGAGCCGAGATAAAGAGGCAGAGAGTCGTTCAAGTGGGAAATTGGAAGGCGGACACGTGAAAAGGAAGTAAGGGAAGGAAAAACGGAGGTAGAAAGACAGAGAGAGAGAGAGAGAGAAAGCGTTTTACCTCGTCGTCGTGGGATTAAATTCCCCAAGTACGATCGAAGATTACACAAAGTGTAGCGCGACTCCTAATTTCATACCGCGATTCCACATTAAGACTAGGATTCTAGTCAACCAGGTATAAATTGTTGAAACTAGTTTGATAAGGGGCTAAGAGAGATAAAAAGAGATAGGGGCGTGGAGGTTACTTGAATTGATTGAGAGAAAAGCCAGGAGACGACGACCGCCGCCGTCGCCGTTGCTGCTGCCGCCACCACCACCTCTGCGGCCTCCTCCGTCGTTGCTGATGGTAGAAGCTTGAGATGGTGCTCGTGCCAACGGTGGTAGTAGTGATGATGGTGGTGGTAGTACTGGAGGAGGTGGTGATGGTGGTGGTGGTGGTGGTGCTGCTGCTGCCGGTGGTGGTGGTGGTGGTGGTGGTGGTGGTGGTGGTGATGGCGTAGCGGTGGGGGCGAGGGTTGTCAATCGATAGCGGTTGCATGCGTCTGAAACCACCCTCGTTGCCGCTCAGCGCGCTCTCTCGCCCGCTCACTCTCTCTCTCTCTCGCTCTCTTCTCTCTCTTCCTTTCTCTCTCTCTTTCTCTCTCTCCTATTTTCTCTTTCTCTCGCTAACATCGCTATATCATTGCTAGAGGCAGTTAATCTGCAAAGTTCCCTCGGCGCATCCTCGCCAGCGCGGAACGCGCGCGAGCGCGGAGCTGCCACCGTCGCGATAGCGCTTAAAACTTTCGGGATTTGCTCGCGCACCGCTTACTTTTACGAAGAGCGCAGTCGAGGCACGCGGACGCAATTAAAGCCTTTGTGCCGAGCGCGAGATGCTTTCGTTTCGCAGTCGCGTCGCGTCGTGCAGTAACGCGTCTGTAGAATTCGCAGGGTGTATGTGTTCTACGCGACTACTCTATCATCGCAGAACGACGATAGTCTCGCTCGCATTGTCTCGAAGTCGAATGACGCTTGGTGTCTTTATATCCTGGCAACATAGTAAATCTGACTTGCATCCTCGCGAATGGGTCAAGTCAAATCTATAGCGCGTTCAACCATTTTTGACACAAGGCGCTTCGCAGCTATAAAGTAATAACGATGTCTATTGCTTCATGTAAATTTTGTAATAATTGTGGCAGTCGCTCTTCGCGTCAGTATTCTACAGAAATTAGATTCTCCGTGAAAATAATGATTTGCACAGGTGTTAATGTATTCATAGCGACGCATGCATAAATTCGGAGAACGTTTGGCCAGGTGAGAGAACAGCGCGGGTCAATTGCCGTGACTTATCGTTGTTTGGACGGAATTTGCAAACGAGTGTATTGAACAATTGGATTTAAATCAACGTTTTATTCGCCGCGCGGTGCGCGTGCTCTCTAAATCTCGTGTTATATAATAATAAAGGAAACGCGTCGTCCCTCGTGGCGCAGAGGTGAAACGTAGCTAACATCGCATCAGACGATATCTACAGTGCGATCTCGCTCTTTCCTATTAAGTGAAGTAACGACGCGACTCCTGTCATTTAATATATATATATATATATATAAAATTATTTTTGTCGCGTCGCTCGTAGACTCCCATATATCTCCCGGTGTGCATCTCTAACCGTGATGTCACATCGCTATATGTCCGCGAGAAAGTAGCTTGCGCAAAAAGAATCCGAGAATCTCGTTTTCGCGAGACTCGATCCGCTTCTTGCGGTGCGTCATCGCCCGAGAGCTCTCCCCATTTATTTCCGCGTGTTCCGAACGCGCTGACACGAAAGCGACGTGCGCCGTCGGAAAAGACCGGTAACTCCGTGCAAAAAGAACCTAACGTGCGCGCGATACTCCTGGCGAATATCGAATCGTCCCGCCCGTTCGCACCGACTCCTCCGCCGCCGTTTACCGCAACTGTACAAGACACAGTTCGCGATTTTAACGAGATTGGGGAGCGGAGGAAATTACTGCGCTCGCGCGTGTAATGACCAAGTTCTCGTGATGAACATTAGGATCACGACATCTGGCAATTAGGAGCTGCACGGAAAAACGCCGGATGTCAGTCTGCTCGCTTAATAAATACGACATTAGTCAGTGCTAAATTTGATCGTTTACCGTAATAATCGTTACCATGATAACAACGTAATGCGAGCTTGAGGATGAATTGTTCTATTCTGCGGCATAATTGTGTCGGCATAGTTATTTCTATACTTGTTCAATTGTCGCGCTTCTCTTCGATCACTTCTGTATATCCAATAAAGTTCGTAGAAAACCCGTAGACTTGTGACATTCAAGAAATGTCATCGGTTATCAAATATGAAGAGAAAATTAAGTACAAATGTATATATAAACAGGTTCTTTCAGGTAGGTATTGTCTAAAGCACGAAGAATCTATTCGTTTTCTATTGCGAATAATTAACTTTATTCAAGGAGGATAAAGTGCGTGAGTGATGACGCACGCGCCGGATTCTCTCACTAAATATATAAATTGTGATACATAAAATATATAGTATATATAATATATTATAAGAAAATATTTATATATAGAAATTATTCAAAATAATGCCAAGTGTCGCTTTCAGTGAATATAAAAGTGTACCACAGTCCATTTCTGTTTGTGATGTAATAGCACAAGATCGAAATTCACACTCACGCGCAGCGTGACATTCACGAGCAGCGGACAATTGCAATTTGCAGAAGAGTTTCCCCTTGTCCCTGCGAATTATGGAGATTGATCATCACGTCGAGCGACATTGATAAAATTGATACCCCGACAAAATACGCCACATTGTCCCATTCCTCGCAATTATCTTCGCCTCCCAAAGGCTTAATACGTGCACGTTAATGCGTGCCAAGTACATGTCGGTGTTATACTACAAAACAATGTCGTCGTAACTATCGCGCGCTCGTACAATGTTGATGGAAGGATGTCCATGATAGGTTTCCAACCTGCCATCTACGGTCGACCCGACCGTCTCCTCTAAATCAATGTACACGCTGAGATCCAGCAGATGTTTGGGCAAAACCGTGTCATTAGAGACGGAAGAATATGTCGGAAAGGATGTATTATCGCCGAGGGAAACTCGCCTACTTATATTTCTTTAGCACTGTGATCGAAACAATTTTGATCTCTAGCGCGCCGCAGCTCGCTTGTTGGCGTATCGTCATTCATTGTCTATGTATAATTTATCTGGCGGTTTCGATATAGCCCTATCCACTTATATGCTTTAAGGGGTTACCCCACTTTGAAACCTTCAAAAAATCGAAATTTTTTTTGCTTAAGTTTGATAGTTTAGAATCTTAGAAATCTATATTTTTTATCTAATACTCAAATTCCAAATAATAATGAAGATATAGTCGGTTACGTTGAGCGGAGCACAGCACCGCTCAGCGTGAAATCGGAGCATCCGCGCCGCCGGCAAACTGTTCCGTTTTTGATCTGAACATTTCAGTCATTATCTGACATTGTAGTTATATATATATATATATATATATATATATATATATATATATATATATGTACTGTAGATGGCGTTGGCACGTAATGTAATTACAGATTATCTTCATTCTGTTCGAAAATCAGTGTGTTCACGTGCTTGAAACAGAACGGAGAGAGTTTATGTTGTTGGGTACGTTTCACAGTAATTTCCCGGACATGAATAAAAAAAAAGTGTAAAGTGTTTATTGAAGATTATGGAAGTCATGAACTTGACCATAGGAACGAGATCCTATAATTTTGCAAAATCAGTTGACGAAAAGCGAATCAAAATCGCAGAGCAAAGGATCTCGGACGCTGCGAAGGAAATCATGTCGACGGCAAAATTATTTTGACAGCAAAACGAGAAGGATTCTCTGAATGTAGAAGGTTTACTCTATAGCCATGGTATTGCTGATTAAAGATAAAACCCCCAAATTATCATCTTATAAATAAAAAAATCTTGAAACTTTAATCGCGTTTTTTTCAACACGATGTTTTAAAAAACGGTGGACACTAGAACTACCACAAAATTTAACCAAATTCTTTCAAGTTTTACTCAGTTATTGTCAGATAATTGTATTATCTAAAGAAATATCTGTGGTTTTTGCGATAACTTATACATTTTTTTTATAATCTATACATTTATATCAAATTTTTACATGAAAATTGAACTTTTTTTTCACGCATGCACCATTTTTACATTTATCAATATTTTTTAGTTCCAACAGGTACTTCTATAGTAAATTTAATATGGATTAAGAACAATTAATCAAATTTTGATTACAGCTTGTTGTAGAGCCGTTCTACTGTCCACCGTGAATGCCTTCATTGCATACAGAATTCCCAAAGACATGCTGTAGTGCCGCCATTTTGTGTGACAGAAAAAAATTTGTTATACACCAAAATAAGAGTAATAAATAGATATCAAAATATTTTTTGTATCATATATAGTTTTTTAGTAATCAATTTCCAAAGTAAATGAAATATTTGAGATTTCCACGGTGGGGTAACCCTTTGATATTAGTGCTTTCGACATATCTTCTCCATTTTTCTCGCCTGTCTTATCTTATCTTCTTTTTTTTAATTTCCTGTTGTATTTTACTGAAGTGAGAAATATTACTGAACAAACAGATAAAACTATTATCGTCATTGAGGTTCTTGTCCTTTTTTGTCCAGAGAGATAAAATATGATTAATGTCCAACTCGTAGGAGTTACTTCAGATAAAACAAGTGTGACTTATCACTTCGGATAAAACAAACAACTAAGTAGATTAAATTCGGGTATATTGTCCGTGCCATCTGTGAGTAGTTGAAATTGTTGGAGATATACGAGAGATATACGCATTTATGTTAAACTTAAAAATCTTCAGGATAGTCGAAGCTGCTGTTCATGGCGTAAATATTTCGCGCGAAAATATTCTCTTTGCAAGTCAGCACGCGTGCAAGCGCACGTGCACGTAAGGCTTTACGTTCTGCCTGAATGTCGCGCTCGCGATTTTCTGATGCGCGAGAAAATATTTCCATTCGATGGAATAAATATGCCGGAATTTCAAAGAGAGCGCAGCACACGCGCGCGCGGGAGTATATGTCTGAATACACGAAATTTGAACGACGAAAGATATATTTTGCGTTACAGAATAAATGACTCGACAGAATTGTGCGTGTGTGCGTGCACGCACGCGCACGCACGTGTTGACGTCGGGCGTGTACGGTAGTTCGTATCTCACAATCGCATTAAACTTTAGTGTGTAGAGCATATTAATGCGAAATTTACGGTAATATTTTATTTAAACTTTAATTTACCGCGACGACTATATTGCACATATATTGCACATATATACGTATTTTATAACGTGCGCATTGTTGAAACGGAGATAGGGGAATATATAAACTCAGGCCGGGAATAACCGTGCCGGGAAAAAATTAAAATTAAAAATCATTGAATATGTAAATATCACACCTAACTTCCTTTTGCCTTGTGAGCCGCATTAAATTTCAGTTTAAATTGCAGGGGTTCGCGAGAAATTAACTGAGAAACAAGGTTAGACCTATTATCCTTGTGGAATATCCTAAAACGTTTCTACTTTAATTCTGCGGTAAGATTTAGGAGCGTCCTTTTCCTGAGAGAAATTTTTCCTAAGAAGCCATTGTTTTCCCCGAGGTTCTTGCGCATTCATTCTTAAGCATCTTATCACAATGAAATCGGTTCTATAAAATAAGTCCTTTCTGCGAACGTTGAAGCAAGTCGCGTTACGCGACGTTCATTCAACTTTCTAAACGTGAGCCAAGCCTTAATGCCGAGTACATCGCGATATATACCAGCCACCACGATATGCATCGTACGGGCAGCATTGCTGAATGGTTTTCTCTTCGTGCAGCGCGCAAAAAAATAGACGCAATCGACCGTAGGGCGTGTCGCTGCAAAACGCACCGCGTCCACTTTGCCCGCCGAGCTTCTTATTTCTTCAAGCAGTATCGCAAGAACATTAAGAGTAAAGTGGATCAAGTCGGGGTATCGCGGTGACCCACTTGTGCGCTACCCGCTTTTCAAAATTTTTTTATCCTGCCTGGAAAGTCGCGGCCGGGCGCCGGATAATCCACGAGGCGACGTGCGCTCCGAAAGCGTATACGTAACAGGATTTACACGGTGTATAGGAAATCCGCATAAGACGTAAAAAGCGTAATGCCCTGTAATTCCTCGGACACATGCTGCGAAGACGCCGATGAGAAAACAGTGCTTCCAGCCGGAATGGTTCGCCTCTTCACGGACTTTAAGGACTTTAAGAGTAAGCGCGTTAAGAATTGTATTCTCAGATCGCGCGCGCAGCACAGGAAAGCTGTACTTTCCTTCTACCCTTTTTTTTCTTTTTCTTTTAATAATCGTACCGGCAAATGCGATCGCGAAGTCGTTCGCCGCAATCTGCGCGGAAACAACACATGAGCTTTATCACCTGTTTTAAGCGCGACAGATAAATACAACCACGTTCGCCGCGCCACACAGCGCCACACACATATAACGACCTTAATTGCAAAGAGGCGTAAAAAACAACGAACACGATCCCTGATAAAAACGAGTCGATGAAACGATTTTCCGCTTTATATTCAAAGACTCGCTTTCATACTCAAAGCATCAGGTCGCTTTAAAGAGCCGACAGGCGAAGAATATACAAGCACGTACGAAATTACCCTCTGAAAAAAGCAATTTAAAGTTGCAGGCTCTTTTATCCTGAAATTTGTTGTCTAGATTCGCTCGTGTATATATATACATATATATATATATATATATATATATATATATATATATATATATATATATATATATGTATATGTATATGTATATATATGACGCGCAGTGCATCGCACGCCGCGCGCAACATCGAATATCGTAGCACGGAACGGTAAAATTGAATACCACAGGCATACCCGACGTCGCGGTCGAGGGCAACATTTTTGCAACTTCTCGCTCGCTCGCTCGCGTCGTCCATATCCATCCTGTGCATTATGCACGACGCGAGGGAACGACCACAATCGTTGCGACACGAGTCATTAAAAGTGCCGAGACACCCGGTGCGCGCCCGGTACCGTCTGTCTTCGTATTCGCGCGTCACTGTCTCCCAAAATGAATAGTCTCGGACGCGGCGTGACGACGGTGTTCGCGACAGACGCCGCTGCGAAACCGCGGAAGCACGTACCACCATACACACGGTCGGCAGCAGACTGTGAAACGCGTGTAAAGAGCTCCGATGGGCCGAACAAAGGGACCCCGGGATCTTCCTGTAATGGCCTCGAGGAGCCTGCCGAGAACCAAGGTGAAGGACTGCGGCGAGTTCGGCTCTTAGAATTTCCTCTCTCGCTCTCGCTCTATTTCTCTCTCTCTGAAGGAGCAGGCGGCGCAACCCTTTGCGCTCCATCGGCACCATATGTCGTGACTGAGTCCATAACACTCGGCGGATATGTAAAAGCCGGCGGGCACGGAGCCGGCTAGACGATTTACACGAACGGGGCTCGCACCGTCGCCGCGGCCAATCCGAAAAATTCACGTTTCGACGTAGTACGCGCGCGCGCGCGTGCTGAATAGGTCGTCGTTCCTACGTTCTGCCTTTCGCGAGATTCGCGATGCATTCGCGGGAACACGTTCGTCCACGTCGACGAGATCGATAACGCGCGCCGACGTAATATTGTCCCGCTTCCGCTGCGTTAAATTTTCATCATCGGAGCTTTTTCGATTAATTCGAGGACGACTTTCGCCCCGCGCGACGCTGTTTCCTTTTTTTCTCCACTTGCGCCGCTTTTATTCTGTCCAGATATCCGAGTCCAAAATTCAACGGAATCGTCCCACTTCGGGGATCTAAATTCATTCATTTAATTAGCATAGGTCCACACTGAGACGTTTCCCACGAGCATGAGCTAATACCCATTTTCATTCGTATCGCCCGATCGAAATCGCCGTATATGCGCGGGTATATCCTTTAAGCGACCGATAATAGTGGCCGTTCACCTGACGTCGTTTCGGCAAAATTGACCCGATTAAAGCCGATACGGGATTTAGCGTGTTTTACCGGCCGCCTTTCGTGCGAACGACCGCAAGTAAGTAACGGCGGTAATGGGCGCGGTGATAAAACAAACGTTACGTCGTCACGACGTTACGGTGGTAGTCGGAACGTTATTCGCTCGCGTAAATCGCCCGCGAGATAACGCCGCGCTGCTTGATATCCTCCACGATGCTTAATCAGCAGTTACATCCCCCCTCCCTTCCCTCTCGCCACCTCTTTCTCCTCTATTTGCAGCTGCCGGCTATAAAATCGTCCGATTGAATCGTCCTCGCGCGCCTGGAATCATTTCCCGAAGTAACTATTCTCTATTTACAAAATTGCGCTTCGTCGTCGCGTAACTGTCGACCTTCCCTCGTCCCGAGTCTTCGGCCTTCCATTGTATTTGCTACCCCTCGTCAGCACCCCTGCTCATATTGTGTCACCGACCCACGAGGGCCGTGGCAGGAGCACGATGAGAGATTTCCCCCGACAGTCGCAACCCACCACTGGGCCCGTTATTGGCCTATGTGCGGACGTACTCTAATTAGTATGGATGCGTGGCCATTGTGGCTCTCTAACGTTATCGGGCGTCCCACAGAGTTCACCCTCGATCAAGGTCGGGAGAAGATGCGGCGAAAGATCCCCGAAGCAAATAACCCCCGGAGCGAAAGCACGAACGAAATCTCCGCCGATCTCACGTGCGATCGTATTGACTTTCGTCTCTTCCTTGTTACCGCAGGAAACGCGCGAGAATGTCCGATACCGTCCGCTTTTCCCCAGACGGTATCGCAAATCTTTGCCGCCTGTCCGTGTAGGAAAGGCGTGTACAAATATTTGGCCCGACGTTTGAGAATAATTTACGCTCTTTCGCGGTAACCTCAGTAAGTCGGACATGTGGATCTCCCTTGCGATTCTAGGAAATAGAGAATTATATTGTAACTAGCTGAAACTACTCGCCGCTGCCCGGGTTATCACATAGTGTCAAGGGGATGACATTTTCAGATGGTATATCCAGGTTTCATGTAGCCTATATTTTCCGCCCTAGAGAGCCTTAGAGAGTAACTATGCAAAATTTGGTCCAGATCGGTCAAAGGATTTAGAAGTTACTAGAGAACAGATAGAGACAGACACAGACATTCTATTTTATACATGCAAAATAATATAATATAACGCTTGTATTAGAAGTATGATCATTCCGAATCTGTTTATGTAGCACAAGCATTGATTGCATTACTGATTACTGATTATCTCGTCGTGAGAAAATTCGACCATTCTTCATTATGAGGTTGCATGCATAAGTTAGTAGTGGCCTAGAAACTAGCAGCTTCTAGGCTACTACTGACTTACGCACAGAAAAAAATCTAGCGAAAATAGCACGCGAGGGAAAGAGCGACGCGTTAAACCATACATTTCCGCGCGCAGTCGCTGTTTTTGCCTTTACGCTGGAGTCTGTTTTTTGTTCGCCCGTGCATTCCTACATCCGTGTGTTTTACCGAATAACCGCGAAGATTCATAACCCTCATTAATAATCATTACAAGCGGAAAAGCCTCCGATTTATCACGCAAACGGGGAAGACACGGGTCACGCTACGTGTGTGTATGTTGTGGTTGATTGCGCAAACATCGTGTGAAACTTATCTCGCCAATTCCAACAGAATCGCATCGCTGCCACTCGACGTCAGCATAAAATCAGTTGGATATTCAAAGCAATGACTCTCAGTTTGCTGCTTAATGCCTTGTACAATCGTAATCAAAGAGAAGGTGATAAAGGGGATAATGAAGGAAATAAGAAATCCTATCAGAGGCAACGTTATAAATTATCTATATATTTGTTTGCCGCAAACGTAATTTTATGCAACGCTTTCCGCACGATATGAAACGCATACTAATGTAACAAAATAAAATAAAATTATTTGCGTAGAGAAAATAGTATGAGACGTGAGAAATGAGAGAAAATTATTTTTTATTTAGAAACGAATGAGATGTTTTTAATTCCGCTTAATTTAATTGAATTCTGTGCAACGCATGAAAAAGAAGCAACACACCGTTTCCTCCTGCATCCGAAAACGATGAAGAAAGTTTACGAAAGAGAGCACGGTGCGCGAAATCGCAATCGATATTCGTGTTATCGAGATATACCGCAAACTTATTTGTCGTGTTTCACGCGAGAGATTACGCGAATGCGATTACCTGCCAGCAGATTCGGTACGCGCTAAGAAAAGCGACAAAATCGAATTTCGATATTACATAATAGCGCATCGATATCGGACTTGCTACGATGAAATTCCGTAAATGGTCATGTCATCCGAATAATACCACTCTAATAAGACAACGCAGAAAATCTTGCATAACGTAAAATCCGCCCGAGTTACGCATCAAATTACAGTTAAGATCAGACTTAAAGTTTTCTCGTGTTTTTTTCTTTTTTTTGACCTGAAAATATAAGAAAAATCGGGGCCTATTAAAAATACAAGAAAAGATCAGATACTTCAAAATAATTGATGATATTTCACTCTACCGATTTCCTCAAACAAGTGAAACGACTGAAAGAGAACCGTGCGGAGAATTTACGTCAAATTAATTATGCAGCAATTAGCTATCGTATCTATATGTATAAAACGGAATGTCTGTCCGTTCCCTATAAATTCCTAAACCCTTTGACCGATCTGGATCAAAATTTGCATAGTTAATCTCTAGGACCATGTGGAAAATATAGGCTACCATGGAACCTGTGGTTTCTCACCCCATTCCATCCTCCCTGATTTCATCCCCTTGACACTTTGTGATAACCCGGGTAAAGGCGGATAGTTTAAGCTAATGATCAATAAACGCCAACAGACACGAGGACACAATGCAACTCGGCGAATGAAACTTGAGGTTCGGTACATTCAAAACGAAAGAGGAAAGAAAGGGGAGGAAGCACAATGAAGCGAAAAAGAGGAAAGAAAGGGGAGGAAGCAGAATGAAGCGGATGATCCTACAAACGCAAAAGTGTAACGAGATCATCGAGGACACACCGTGAGAGCGGCGTTTACAGCGAAAACTGAATATCGATGTACAGATCGCTTCCCCGTTGCAAATTTTATCTCTCATAAGCGATCGGGAATTAACTGGCTGATGGCAGAATTCTCGCACGTGGTACTTCGCGTCTACGTGCACTATCTGATCGCGCTCGAGTCGCGCTGGGAAAGTTTCCTCATGAAGAGAGGAGCGATAACCGAAGCGCGGCCCGACCGCCGCCGTCGTCGCACGGAAGCGTTTTCACGCCGCCGGTCTCTCGTCGTTTCTCGCCCAGCTCGGAATTTAAGTCCCATACGTGAGCAAATAACAATGAACTCTAATTAGACGTCTCGGGTCGCGCGAGCTACGGCTTCTCACGGGAACACCCATTCGCGGTAACGGCCCCTCAAACTTGGCGCGCGGCAATATTCCGCGGCGACACGTCGGCACGGGGGTGCGGAAGGTCTTAGCGGGGCTTCCCCAATGGATGGAAGTCCACCGTCGCAGGCGACATGGTGCGCGCAGCGTCTCTGAAAAGACTCCTCCACGGCTCGTTAGCGACCGGCGAGAAGGCGAGAGGCAGAGAATGAGCAGGGGGAGAGGAGGGGGAGGAACGAGGGACACGAGGGAGGCGTGCATTCCGGGAGAACTATGTAAATTTCGTTCCCGATTCGCGATGATATTACCTCAGGAATCGCGCCCGACGGCGTACCCGGTGAAACGTCGCGCGTTCGAAGCGCGCACGGAACGACCGGCGAAGATAAGCTCTGCTGGCGTGTAATGTAATGTGACGTAACGTAACGAAACACAACGTAACTCGGTCGCAACAATGACAAACGCCGCCAGACGCCGCGGCGTTGCATATTTCACGATATCACGACAGAGTCGTCGCCGGCGCATCGTCCTGCACGGTGTCGTTACGTCGCTCCGCAGCGCGAAACTGCGCAGACTGCGTGCGCCGAAGGGGGTTGCTTCCGAGTCTCCCCCGAGGAAAACGAGGGTGGATGCTCCGCCGGAGCGAGGGGGTTTTCCGGGCGATTTATACTTGCGTCGGGAAAAACCGCAGTGCGCACGCACTTCTGCTCCATCCCGCTCGACGTCGTCGCCGACGACGACGTCATTAATTTTTAAGCCGTGCTCTCGGCGCGAGGAAGCGACTATCTGCCCGACCAGTAACTTCCGGTAAAGGGCATGAGAGACGCTTTATCCCCTCGCACACGACAACGTGTGTAACCCTCCACGAGGGATTTTTTATCGCGCGGTCGTGCGCGTGTCTTGCGTCTCGCGCATTTAAGACTCCTGGTTGTTCGCCGGGGGACTCTCGATGGATGATATCGAGAAAATACACGATAAAAGTTCCCTTGCAGGAGGAGGAATTGAAATTAATATATCTCTTATCGTAAAATGACGAATCGATCGCGCGCACTTATGAATAATCCGAACGCTTCCCTTTTGCTCTGACAATAATCTCGATAAATTACTGTCGAATTACACGTAACACGTCTTTCCAGCCTACATTTCCTCATGATTTTGTCAAATCAATTTTACAGTTATTTATTGACTGTTAGAACAGAAAGAAAGTATTCAGACTATTTTGCATGTCAGTTTGATCGATTGTGTCATTTTATGGATATTAATTTTGTGCAATTTTATGTGTATAATTATGATTGCGCAAGTATGATTTCATGAGTATCTCTTTATTTATAACACAAAAGAAAAATTTCAGTTTGGGTAACTGAGCGGGGACCAGACGGAAAATTCGCTGATGAGAAATTATATCTCTGTCACTGTGTTTCGAAAATATTCAGCTCGGAACATCCAGCTGTATTGAAACTCGGTTGAAATAACTGAGAGTAATAAAACTAATGGGTAGAAATCTTTTACAGGACTTTTTCTGTTCCGGCAACCGAGTTTTTCATCCAGTTCCCGAGTAATGGAAAATTCAGTTACACTGATGGAGTTGTTTTTGCCGTGTACATATTTTGCAAGCATTTTTAATGCGTATTTTCTCGCTTTTGGCACAAATCAAGGTGATCGCGGCGAGGGGTCAGGGGAGTCTCAATGAAATTTCATAAATTCCAAACAACTCGGTCTTTATTGTGTTAATTTGTGTTCACGCTCGAATAAATCGAATAATGTCATTAACGCCGAAGGTAATATTGCAATAACGTTTCGCTTTGAATTGCTGCGTTATTGTCTTGTATAAAGCGCGATAATTATAACACATACATTCGCTCATGCGCGCGGATGTGTGTACAGAGATGGATGTGTGTACACCTGTTTGTACCCCATAAATGATGCGAGTGCAGCTTGTAGAGAGAGAGAGAGAGAGAGAGAGAGAGAGAGAGAGAGAGAGAGAGAGAGAGAGAGAGAGAGAG
>NW_022639502.1:728834-734227 GCF_010583005.1 Odontomachus brunneus | reverse complement strand
AGAGAGAGAGAGAGAGAGAGAGAGAGAGAGAGAGAGAGAAGGGAGAACAGGAGCGGGAGTACCTTGCCTGATTATTCCAGCCCGCGGGAAATATCTGCACGCGATATCTAAATACTCTCAGGTAAATGTCGCTTATAAGATACTCGGGCACGTTATTATTCGTGGTGTTAGCTGCGGTTTGAGAGCGCGACGGAACGACCCGGGTCGCGTCGCGCGGAGAATTAAAGCTACAAAAGATCGCGCCGGCTCTAATTAATCCTTAACTGGTCTCACGAGGTCTTGGCCCGACTCGTGATATCAAATGCATTACGTTATTTTCTTGGTCTAGTCGCACACAAGTCCACCCAGTTAACGAGAATAAGTGGCGAGGAAGATACGCCTTTAAAAATTCATCGGGTAAACTCATTCAACTCCTTTGTCTCTCCCCATGGCGCGTGTTTTACAATTAACGGTTAGACAATAATTTTAGCAATAGTACTCTGCAATTAGCGGCGATGCTTGTTCTTTTCGCGTTGCTTACGCGGGAAAAAACAACTCTATTAGTGTAACTGAATTTTCCGTTGTTCTGGGAACCAGATGAAAAACTCGCTTGTGGGAACAGAATGATTCCTGTAGGAGGTTTCTGCTCAGCCAATTGCGCTCAGTTACCTTAGCCGAGCTTTGTGCAGCTGAATGTAGCCGAATATTCAGATGGACGAATGTTTTCGGTCCTATTAACAGAGATATCATTTCTCGTCAGCGAGATTTTCGTCTGGCTCCCATTCAGTTACACGAACTGTAACTATTTTTTCCCGTGTAACTTTACTTTTTGTAACAGTTCAGCTAAAAATGCTAGAGGAATTTTCGTGAGAACAAAGGGTCTTTAAAAAAGATAAAAAAAGAAATATAAGAGTTACGTTAATTTTTTTTTTTTAGTAATGGACATGTGGCGATAATTAACGTAACTTATACGATCAGCGCTCTAAAGCCTACTGCCACATGAGTGCACTTTTACGTCGAGCTCTAAGGCCCGTATTAATAGTCGTTACTTGAAACTTGTGCCACATGAAATATTCGGATATGAATATAACTAAATTTGAGTTTATTTATTTAAATTATATAATATATGCGATTCAGCTGAAATGTTCACATCTAAATTCAAATCTGAGTATCTCGCCTGAAGCAAGTTTCAAATAATTACTATTAGTACGGATCTAAGTTCGTGTCACTTTTCGCTCGTAGGAAGTGTGATCGTGTTCTTCGGCACTCTAGAACTTAAATGCGGATTGTTAGATCTTTACCGAGGATATCGAGTGTGTTTCGGACTCGAGTGGCTGGTATGTGTTAGCGGATTTACGGCTCGATCGATGTTTCTCGCGCGACCCGTGACATATTTTTACGGTTAGCCGGAAGTGACCAATTCTTTCGCAGCAATTGCGCGTTCGTTCCCGGGAATAAGAACGGCCCGGGCAAACGGGCAGGTACGATATCGCGGTTGGTCGCGGTATCATGGCGGATCGTTACTTCGTAATTGCGGGCGAATGTACCCGCTCCTATGTTCCCCGTAATCGGCCACGAGGCGAACGTGAACTTTGATCTAAGCCGCGGCTTAGAAACCTTCACGGCACGCAAATGTTAAAGAGTCTTAGCCGTGTACATAGCGACAGGAAGGACGACGAGTCGGCGTTAGGCTCTGTGCACAATATAAGATCAATCGCGAGAATTAACGCCCCGAGCTAGAGACAGTGCTTCGACTTGTAATGAGTTAACAGCCGTGATCCTCGCGACGGGGGACGTTTCGTGGGCTCTTTGTAGGGCGAAGCCATCCACCGAGCGATCGATCAGCAACGACTGCGTTAAGAATAGCTAGTCTCATTGTTTATTGACCGACAGGTGCAGCGCGAGTACGCGGAGCACATACCCGAAAAGCGTATCCTCCTCCGACTTCTCTACGTCAATCTGTCTCCGTCTGAAACGTCACGGGATTAATTTAGACGCTGGCCGTTCATTCCCGACGTTTCTCCTTCCATGATAACGTAACGGCACTAAACTCGTTTTCCGATTATCAGTTCTTCGCCCTCGTAAAAATCATCAGTTGCAATAAACGCTCAATAACGTTATCGTTACATTTTGCATGTCACGCGACAAGCGAGCCAATGTCAGCAACTGTTACTTTCTCGTTTGTTGCTCCGAAAAGTGTAATATCGTTGCTGAGTAACTGGTTCAAGTATTTTAATCATGATAGTCCGCATATTCCAAGTTCTCTTCTTAACGTTCAAAATTTTGCTCCGTCCTCTCGTTTTCACCGTGTTTGCTTTGATTTTTCCGAGCTGAAAATAACTCGAGATGACTGAAAATGACGGATCGACCAGACTGATGCCGCGGCGGTATTCAGCAACGCTGCCGTCACGCAAACGTTGTGTGCGATACTTAAAGGGCATCCTCCGAATTCCACACATCTGCCGACGTTCGGCGTCGCGCCGAATATTCTCGGCTCTCTTCTGCTCTAGCAACGTCGTCGCACGATTTTCACAAGAAACGTGTATCTTCAGATGCGACGAAATGAGGAGCAGAGGCGCGCACAGTGGATACACATGCACCGCGTATGCACTCATCACGTTAGGGTCGGATTAATATTTTCGTAGCGTTCTTGACATCTTTTCGTCATATACGTATTTAGCGGTGCTTATTTATACTTTATGCATTGTCGTGGTCGTCTCAGAAGACCTCGATGCACAACGAATTGTGCGGGTTTAACATGAATAGAAATATGAACTTATTTTATGTGTTATGCACACAATAACAGAAAACGGAGACTAGATTGCGAAGAATGTCGAGATGAGTGATTTTGAAGTTTGACAAAAGTCCTTCCGTTGTCCTTTCTCACAGGGAAAATTTTATAATAAAAATTACTTTGAATTTTTATAACCATAGATCGATTATCCTTTTATTTCACGTTTGTTATTCTTGACTATTTTTTCATTTTATATGCACTACTTATATTTTAAGAACTAAAATGTGCTATTAAAAAATTTACCATGTTCCTTAGCAAAGTAGATGAAAACTGACAGTCTATTTCCGCATAACTAAAGACACAGCAAAATTGAGAAAAATTAATATGAGAGAAAAGAAAATATAATATAAATTCTCTCTGCGTAGATTGTGCAAAGATCCATCATTCGGGACGAGTACCGTTCTCGGGACGAGTCTCTGTACATTGTGGCATCGCACATCCATAATACTTATCTCCGAACGAGCATCTATATAGATCGATCTGTCACAGAAATGACACGCAGGATTAGGTGCAGACTTTTAATTAGCGGGACATTTGGAAAATTGACGTTACTCGCCGGTGCGTGCAGTCCTTGTAGACTCCCACGCGATCTTTTGCAACTAATTCAAGAATATCGATCGAACCGATCGTGCATCCAGTAAATATCCCACCCTGAGCAAAGTGCGCCGGAACTTCGCCAGCGTAGCGTATACAGCCCGTTTGGAAAACGTTGACCCGCGCAAACGCTACTTCCGTCGTATTTCGGGACCCTGGCGGGCTTCCACGCTGCGCGACCGCTTGGTCATTGGCCCCGTTTTGCGAACCGCCCGAGGGGAACGACGACTTTGTTTTGATGCGACGGACGCAATTAGCGTGCACCGCGGGTGCCGCGGCGGCTATTGCGGTTGCGGCGTTGCGTCTGGGCTTCATTGACGTTTTGCACGAAATTATCTGGAAATCTCTGACCACACGGAGGTCGTCAGACCTCTCATCGTTGTCGAGACCCAGTTGTCGAGGGAAGCCTCTTCGTTACGCTCGGAGACAAGCCGCGAGCCAGGATTACAAGTCCTCGAATAGTTTTGTTGCCCGGACATCTCGACTGATATCCGAAATGTCTAGAAATCGCGACGGGACCCCGGAAAATGTCCGCGTTTTCCGGCTTCTCTTGTCTCTGAAGCCTTTACATTGCTGGAGATCTCAGACTCGTGTGTCAACGATCGTAATGGATACGCCAAAGAACTCGAGGAAACGATAATCGCGTCCTGCCGCTCCAGTTTCCGGCACACAGGACGGACAGCGGACCACGACGACGTAAGAATACTAGGTGTAGATAGTAATGCGTATAATGGGGCCATGATAAATCCGGAACCTGTCCCAGATGCAGACGTGACGTCCAAGTTTCGGTAAATGCACAGTAACGTAGGAGGGGGAGTGACACGGCTGAGAATGGCGGATAAATGGAGCAACGAATAGATTGTGCAACGACAAAAATAACAGGTGAGAAACCTCCTTAAATAGTGTTGAACATTTTAGGAAAGCACCGACTCTCTCTCTCTCTCTCTCTTCATATTTCTCTCGTCGTAAAATTATCGTATCGTACCATCGAGAGAGAAATCGACTACATCTCCCTTAAACTTTGCATCGCGCGTTTATCACGACCTGGCTGTATGCTAATTCTGCTTTACGCTGTTATTAACGGGAGGATACGTTACGGTTGGTGACCATATTGGATGTCCGCATTTGGGTCAGATTTCTGATTGAAGAGCTGCCACCGTTAATTGAACAAACGAAAACCTTTGTAACACTGCACACCTGGTATTTTTACATCGTGTGATCGACGATACCGGTCCATACCGACTTTACAATGTGACAGACGCGCCCGCGATTGTGTTTTTAGAGACAGGGAGATCGATAGTTTCAGCAATACACCTTATTGCGCCTTGTCGGCTGGAGAGATTGCGGATCAAAGCGCGAAATCCCGTGTTTAGACATTACCGATCATGACACTCGCTACGGGAATTAATAGACGCACTGGAATAATTATTCATCATACGTGCAAGATGCAACGAAACCATCGTTGCGCAAAGTTGCGCTGTTTATTTATATACATCTTGAAGCTTAGTTCTCGCTCCGACTTCGTGTAATCATCCGCACTCATATCTCACTCTGAACTTTAGCGTGACCTCCCTGAAAGAAAACCTCGATAATTTTTAGGCCGATCGTATAAACGAATTTTTCACTTCGTAAAGGTTATTATTTCCCCTCTCGACGATCTCGTATTTATCGGTGACCCTCCTCTCTCCCTCTGACGACGACGATCCGCCTTTATTTCCCGGCAGCGGTGATGTAGTCCCGGCTCGATATTATTGACATTTTCACTACTGGACATTCGGCCTGTATTGATAAACCCGTTTTACGAGCGACTTGGACGAGATGAAAAACAACAGCGGCGACTCGATGGGACGAAAGCAATTAAACGACGCTGCGACAGCACGCCCGTGCGGTCATCACCGGATAGTCATCATCGTCGTGATATCGCGTCGCCATATCTCCAGATTATTGTCGCTTTCGCTTGATGGTCGGATTTCATCGTGACGCGCGCGCGAGAGAAAGAGAGAGAGAGAGAGAGAGAGAGAGAGAG
>NW_022639502.1:717642-728785 GCF_010583005.1 Odontomachus brunneus | reverse complement strand
AGAGAGAGAGAGAGAGAGAGAGAGAGAGGGGGGGAGGGAGGGAGGGTGATAGGGTTGGGAAGGGAGGGGAGAAAAACGGACACGAGGCCTCGTGATGCGACGCCACGAAAGCAATTAAATTGCGCACCCAGGAATATAGTTATTGCGGCCGCGATGCCATACCTCGAGACTATTGACCGTCCTCCACCCCCTCGCGTCCCGGGACGTCCAGGAATTAGAGATAAATCCTATTTCGCGGGGTATTCAAAAGCGAGGAAATTATACGAATCACTCCAATTTCAGGATTAACTCGCAGCACCGTGCACGCGTTTACCTGTGCTGTCATTAAAGCAAACATTTCGTGCGCGAGGTAGGAAATATATACACACATATATACGTGTATACATACGACGTTCGTACGGAGGTAATATCAAAAACATCGGGAACGTTTCTGACTCGTCTCTGATAAAGCGTATTTTCATTGAAAAATATCGCAAAGCGCGCGCGGAAACCTTTGAACAGTCGATGAAAGGAACACGGAGCGTGCTCGTGCCCATTCTTTTCCCTCTTCCCTTTCGCCTTTTCCGATACGAGCTGCCGCTGCTCGTGAATTCACAACTAAATTTTCTCGCTGCTACAAAGCCATTTTATATATTAGCGAAAGAGAAAGAGAGGCGCGCGCACACATATATCATTGATGTCCGGCGCGTATCGGAGTGTGCCAAATAATTTCAGAAATAGTTGCAATATTTCTGCCGGATGTAGCAAGTCAGACACGCCTACGTGCTGCTCCTATTTCTATCAAGAATCCACTCCGCGTCGCGGAGACATGCTAAACAACTTCGCCTTCTCTCTTCTCTCTTTTTTTCCTTCTATAATCGTTCTTTTTCGATATTATACGAGCATTTATCGCTTGACAGCTTTCATTAGCGGTAACACGAAGTCTCCGGTGAAGTCGATTTTTTATTCAACATCAATATTTAGCGCGCTTTTGTTTTACCGTAATAGGTCACTCATTTCAACCATTACGTTATATGAGCGGCGCAAACGTATGCAAAAAAAGTGTAAGCGCGTTAAATATACATTAGTTTTCAGAATATTTAGACGAGTATAATCACTTAGATTTAGTATAATCACTTCGAATAATTTCTCCTTAAATAATAATTAGCAATCTATAAAAATCTATAAAAATAAATGTATATAAGATTCGCGAGTCGCAAGCGCGTCTGTTATAACACAATTCATAAAACGTTTCTTATCGCTATCAAATGTCACGTATCGCCCATCGTACAACACGTTTTATCACTGTATCTGACTGACATTAAAACAAAGAATATCTAAGAAATAGTAAATATTTATTCAATGGATACTGATAACATATATTTACTTATACAAATATACCATATTTTTTACAAATAAGAAAATACATATTTCTCTAAAAACCTTAAGCAAACTTGAATTATTCATAAAAGCAATTTTTTATTCTATTTAAATTAAAAAATTGATATTTAAGTAAATATATTATTAGCATCCATCAAAGAAATATTATCTTTTATTATTATCAAAGAATTTATTATCTTTTAGATATTTTTTTCTTTTAGTGCAGTCATACAGTGCTACTGTGTGTGTGTGTGTGTGTGTCAAACGACTATTAATAAAACTGCTGAAGCTTCCGCAGACAACTCATCGGTTAGAACTTTTTGTTCGTGAGGAAGCTTTATACGAGGAAAGAATAACGAAATGTACGATGATGTGAAGACGAGGATAAGCAAATGAAATCGGGCAAGATGTCAATCGCGAAATTATATTTGACGGTGAAAATTAACAACGACTTGATCATTAAGAGAGAGAGAGAAAGAGAGAGAGAGAGAGAGAGAGAGAGAGAGAGAGAGAGAGCCTGGCTATTCGAAGCGAGCAGCAACGAGACACTACTCGGATAACGAGATCGTATCTTAAATAGACTCCGACTCGCAATTGACGGAAATCGGTCGAAACGGGCACGGTAAGGAATGATCGTCGGGTCGAGAAACTATCGGGAGTTCAAAAGGTCAAATCCTTCTCGGAGTCGGCCTCAGCCGAATTATTATCGATCTGCTCGCTCGCCGAATTCACGAGGCCGCGCTTCCACGGACGGAGCGTGACAGAACGATCGCCCGTCGCGGGTTCACGTGGCTTCTATTGATTTACTACGAGCCCGCCGGTTTCGCGAAAGACCACACCGCCGCCACCGCTACCGTGACTGCCGTCGCCGCCTCCGCCGTCGACGTCGACGTCGCTGCCGCGACTGTCCGCCGTGAAAAGTTTCCTCGGCCGATCGATCCGATGTCAGTTGGAATCTGCCCGTAACTACTATCTGAAGTATACGGTCACGCTACTTCGCGACAATGTGCCACGGAGGTTCATTGACACGGAGTTCTGCTATAGGCACAAGTGCCGTAACGCTAACCGTGCTCACTGCGAGAAAATTCCAGAAAAACATTCCTCTTCAGTCGATATTTGCTAAAATATCACATAAATATAACACACGAAATATTACATCAATATTGGCTAAATAGATTATACGTTGAACTAGCGAAATCAAATTTCTGCCATAATTGTTGGCAATGTTGTGCGACAAGAGATGACGAGTAACCTGATTTGAAAATTTGAATAACTTAATCTTGACGTTCCTCGACTAAGATTTTTCTCCTTTTTCATCTATTTTTTCTTTTAAACATAAACATACTAATTTGTTGGGATCATTTGCGATAGTCATTTACTGAGTTTTCATACTTTACTCGTTATTTTGCGGTGATCTCTAAGCGGTTGTTAAATAACATGCTCACGATAAAAAATTGATAACTTGACTTTCCTTAAGAATAAAACTGAGCAGAGACAGAATTTTTGATTTCTCGTTGAGTCGCCTTAGAAATGAAGAAATCACACAAGAGCCGTCGCGAAAAATGTCACTGAATTCGAAATCATGTCATTTCTGTCAGCGCTAGGTAGATTCCAGTAAAATTGCCGTGAAATTGAAAACGAACAAAGAGGTAGTTAACGCAGAACATATCCACCTTTATTTTCCATCGTACGCGTACGTGTACACACGCGGATGTCTTTTCGCTTGCAATGTCTGACACGTATGACAGACATATATAAATGTATGTTTAATAATCTATGGTCACCAGCAGACCATACACTATGCGTACTCTGGCACAACGTCGCTGAAAATAATTCAGACATTGAAGTTCCACGGGAAACGACGTAAGCATGTATACATTTTGCAGTTCGTCGATGATACATGCGAGAAGCTTTCGCGTTGATCAACGTCAAGTGGCAAGATTAAATACTTTTGAAAGAAGTAGCAAGTGTGCGCGCCAGAGTAGATTCACTTATTGATGCGAGATTGAAGATCTCCTTGAAAGTACAATCGACGTGATCGATAACACCGGTCTGCTTCGAACCATTTCATTATGCTTCTTAATCTCGGTACAAGCAATTATCGATTGACTTGTCTTGAGAGGGAAAAACTCTTTGTCCAACTCGGAATAAGAGATGAATGCGGAACTAACTGAGGCACATCGGTGTTAGAAATCTCGGGATAATCGACAATTGGGATGAGATTGGCTCGAGGTCAAGGAGATGCCCGAATCGAAATTTGGATCTTACTTTCGATCTTCTATTTAACATCTATTTTCATACTCACAAGTTTATATGAATCTCTTTTGATTCTACTTAACTTACTGGCTTTAATGTAGGTCCTCTTTAGGACCTACAAGTAGTATTTAGTACGTTTTCTGGTGTTTACAGGCGCAAAGGATCTTAGTTTCCATGTGTGCTACGCATACTCTGATTTGTCTGAATATACAGATGTTAGAGAGTTTAAGTCTAAAGTAGGGCTAAAATTTCGACTCGAGTGTTCTTCTCCTGAAGAATGACTCCTGTCATCACGTGACAGTGTAGTACGCTTTGACCGAGACGCGTGTGTCATCAACCACATCAATCGCGATTACACGGCAGCGTGTTTATCACGTCAACACCGATGCACAAGGTTTACGCAAACCGGCCGGTGTAAATCCGTCTTATCTCTGGTCATGTGACCGCCGATTGGCAGCTTTAACGCAACTTGACTGGCAAAGTGCATTCCGGTAGCGTGCATTCTTCGAGGGTGCAACTCACGACACGCGGATGGTAAGACACATCGCGCGTATCCACGGGGAATCTCAGTGGCGTCACTCAGGGTGTACTACACTGCCCTCTTCTCGATCTCACCGCCCGCGCGAGAACCGCGAATCGAACGTGTATCATCCATGCAACACAGCAACGCCACACGCATTTCCGAGTTGTGGCGTTTCCGGGTGGATCGCGGTAAGTCACCTGCCGTCGCAGACACGCAGGATCAAGGACAGCTCGTGTAGTAAAGAGGGTGCGACAGACAGTCGGTCGGATGGGTCTGACAGCGACGGAGGGATGATGCGCGAGAGGAAAAGAGATGGAAAAAGAGAGGGAGAACACGGGAGAGGACAAGGGTGAAAGAGAGCAGGTCGCAGGCCGCAGGGCGTACGGGCTACATCCGTACCTCCTTACTTCGGCAAAATCAATAACCTGTTTGGGAGTGTAGGAGAGAACCTAAGGAGAGAGAGGCCATAGCACGGCACCGCCGCACTGGATCCGCGCGCTCCAGCCAGGTGAACACGAATTGATACGTACGCGAGGGCCAGGTGCTAATGCGCCGCACACAGAGAGAACGGCTCCTCCCCAGGAGACTCGGTGCTTCGGCGTTGCGCAAGAGTGCGAGGACACCACCGTGGTTGCCACCCCCGGGTGGCGAGCCGAGTTCCTTCGCACCTGCGACACTCCCTGGTATCTACAACCTCCAACACCTTGATAGCAGCCTAGGCAGGAAAACAGGCTTGCTCCAGCCGAGCGAGGTGTATATCCGGATCGGCCGAGTGACCGCGAAATTCGAGCGGCGTGTCAGCGTACGCGACTCGCTCGTCGAATTGCACCAGGCTCACCGCGCTCACCGGAACCGGTACTGGTAGTCGGCGATGCCGGAATTGCGATACGTCGTCCCACGAAACCGACAGTCTCTCTCCCTCTCTCTCTCTCTCTCCCTCTCTCTCTTTGACACTTGTACTCGCGGGTACACTTTCACCCGCAGTTGTCCCTTCGGAAACCGCGGCGCGCCGCTCCTCGGAGCGTACACCGAATGATGGTCGACGCAGCTCACAAAACAGCAACACGACTACCACCCCAGAGACGAAACGTCAACTCTGGCCGTGCACTTCTCCGTCGCGCGCGGCTGCTACTCCTGTGACGGAGCAGCACACTCGTCCGGATATCGGCCGAAACGCGTAACGTCGCGCCGAGCACCTTCCGCTAGGGTGGCGCCCTCCGGGACGACGGGGGTGAGTTTCGGTACGCGCGCGGGTCGCGTCCGCTTTCGTACACGAGAGATACCGGAGCACCGCGGCGGCACGTTTCTCTCCGGGCTCCTCGCCACTGTATGACTCGCTCCCTCTCGCGCAACGAGAAGGCGAACTCGAGAAACGCGGCGCGCGCGCTTCGTAGCTGTCGCGGCTGTGGGGCGCGGACCACTACCTCGACGAGCCTCCCGGATCGTTGGATAAAACTTGGTGGGGCCGTTCCGGTCTACGTGCGAACTCCCCACTTCTCGTCGTACTCTCTCCCACCATCGATGCGCGCGGACGGTCGACCGATGGTCCCGCTAACCCCGCTATACCCCCTTTGTCCTCGTCGGGTTGTCCTCCCTCGCCCTTCGACGTAGACGGTACCACCGCTACAGCCGCCGCCGACGCCGCCATGAGAAGCGTCGCGCAGCGGCGTCGTCACCCCTTGGGGTTGCGGGATATGCGCGCGCGCGCGCCCGCGCGCGTGTGCCCGAGCCACGTTTCGGTCGTGTACGTTGTCTGCGTGCCGTTAAAGTTGCCCGCGTCACCCCCAACGCCGACATCCACGATCGAGAATGAAGATAACGCGACGAGTAGCGAGGTCGAGGGTGGTTGCCGAGTCGGTGTGTGCGGCGGCGGCGACGGTGGTGATGGCAGCAGGGGGTGCGGTGGTCGCTTCTCGGATTCGATGGCCTGCGGATTCTTGGCAGGCGAAGCTCGCCAGATAGGGGAGAGCTCGAGGAGATCTCTTATAATGTATTACACACGCAGAGAGGGTGGAAGTCTTGGGTGGTGCGCGGAGGATCACGGAATCTGATCGCGCGCGATATCCTTTGTTATTCCGCTGTCTTATTGGTCCGGCGCCCTCTCGGGGAGAGAGGGAGAGAACGCGTGTGACAAATCGTGCTTTCGCAAATCGATGGGATTTTGCGGTATTTCGCGGCCGACGGTATTTTCATATTCCCCTCTCGTTTTTTCTTTTTTTTTAATTTTATTTGTTTGTCGTGTAATCCTTTTGTCGTCACTTTCATGCCGGCGCGCGGACGGCCGAGTTCCAGCAATTAGCACACTCCGTGAGTGCGCTTCCGACACTTCGTCAGTGCTACCTTATGGAACGTAATGAACCCTGTGTAAATTAAAGGCCATTTTCGAGTATACACATGAGAGCCATTGTTGCGAGACTGGATGCGCAGTAAGGCTACGGCGGACAATACACTTTATGCTGCCGTCGTTATTCGGAAAAAGAGCTTCGTAATAAAACGTATGTGACGTATATAACAATCTTGTCGGTGATACGTGAGTCGGGAGGCAAGATCTCTCGGTGGGGAAGACACAGAGAACGGACGGGGAAGGAAAGGGTGCGCCGCCGCTACCGGTGTTCCGTTCGCAACGGTGGCATTTAACGACATTTTAAAGTTAATCAGCGTTGCATATTCATCTTTTTCCTCCTTCTTTTTGTTTAATTGCCGGCGAGGTGAGCCGCATCGTTTGCATACTTTGTCGGAGGCGGCGGCGGAACATCTGGCCGCGATAAGAAATCGAAGCGGTGGTGCACCGACCAGCTCGTTAATGAACCAGAAGATACGCGAATCGCGAAAGAGAAACGCGGCTGAGTAATTCCTCATCTCGTCACATCATCGACGAGAGTTTCGCTTCCTCCTCCCGCCTACGATGGGAGGTCACCCTTAAGACACCGCAACTGACCGCGGCTCGCGGAACGTGATCTTACTTCCTACGACATCTGGACATACCTAAAATTCATCACGGCGTGCTACGAACGTCCGGCATCCTAAATGTCGTAATCTCGTGCTGGATGTCCGACGAAATGGACGCGAGAGCTTGCGCGGTATGAACGGATTGTGTGGCTATTTTCATAGCTTTCGGTTTCATATGGAATACCGCGCGATACACCTCGTCTTTGTTCCCGCGCTGCGAGAAACCGACCGTGTAGTCGAGGAATATTCTTCAGTTTTGTAAGTAAACGATTACTCAGGCGAGGACTGACCAGAGACACTTGACAATCCGTTGGAAAAAAAGTACATATATCGCATCTGTTCTCCTGCGAATAATTTTTAGGACTAAAACTCTCTCGCTCGAAGTACGACAGATTTCTCGCGAAATGTGCCATTCTTCGGAAATAGAAGACATATTTCTTCCTGTGTCTGTTTAAGGAAAGACCGCTATACTACTATAAAATTGAGCCAAAAGGGGATGTAAGAAAGTAGGGAGACGAAGGATAGAGGTAGCCGCGTAATACCAGTCACGTATTTGGGGTGGCATCGATAAAAGAAGGGTCAGAACTATTGATCTTGAATAACGCCCGGCGGAACAGTCGCAATCGCACCGATCGCAGCGTAATAATAACTTTCCAATAAAACGGAAACTTTTCGCTTTACCGACATTGTAATCGCAATTTTCACGATTCGGTGTATCGGCAATTAAGTAACCCTCCCGAGTTCCATCAAAGTGACGAGTAAACTCGTCACTTCGAGTAAACCCAAAACCAAAATTTTCTTCCTCGTGTTACGTCCTCGAAACTCGGCTTCCGTTGAAGTTCTTTAATGTACGGTATCGAATAACTTTCTGGAGCATCGTTATTCCCGTCGTTAAAGCGACCACGGATTTTTCTCGCGACTCGTCTTACAACATGTACAATTAGGACGGCCTTCTAGCGCAATGACTTGTACAATAGATTGCATACCGCTATGAGACGACTGATAAGATCGAAGAACAGAGATATGCTACGTCAAGTGTTTTCTCTGTCACATAGTATTCTAGGAGGCGATGTAGGAGAAGGGAAAGAGAGAGAAAGTGAAAACATAGTGAAAAAAAAGAAAACGCATCGGTCATGTGTGTAATCGCCTCTCTCCTCTTTCGTTCATCCTACCAACTAGACAGACGAGGAAAGCATCTTATTCTCTGTTGCCTTCTCTTACTGATGCTGACTTCATCTCTTCTACAGCAATGCGCAGTTTATTCTACAACTCTTGTTCTGTGAATTCCTGTAAAAGTGTCTTCAAATGTGACTTGGACGCCTCCTGATTGGCTTATACGGTTTAAGCACATTTATGTCCGTTTTACGTCAATGAAAACTCAGCCAAAGTTTAAACTGTACCCGGACAAAGACTTAAACTTGGGTTAAGGTTTAATCGACGTTGATAGAAACGAGCATTAGAGGCACTTTTCAATAAAAGAGTTCAGAGAAAATAAGAGCCTGGTATATCTATGCCGCAGTGGTGTGAATCTGCGACACCCTGCACACGAGCAACACGCCGCGCAGTACGTCGGGACGACGGCAGCCCAATCGACGGCGTCACTTTTCATCATCAGAGCACTCCTCGATGTAACTCCTCGACTCTTTGTTCCCGTCGGCTCTTACTACACTCGCGCGAGTTTCGCCCGCGCGTTGTAGCGCGCACGAAGCTATTATTCAAGCCCTTATTATTGGCAGCCGGCGTGCGCGCATGTCGCAGCATTGCACGACCGGATACGAGGACAGGCAGCACACGCCGTGCTCACTCGTGCACGGCACCCATCCGCCCTTGTTTCCCTTGCCCCGGGCGCGATCCCGTTGTTGTCTTTCCCCATCTCCGCGAAGCCCGACCCTTCGCCATCCGCCGTGCGTAATCTTCGTCGCGGGGTGCCTCCCGAAACTCAAAGTGTCATAGCTACTGTGATCCGACGAATCTTGATAAATGACGCAATGACGGCACCGACTGAGACCAAGGATGATTAATGGCCGCATTGTTACGTGGTGCGTTACGACGCGCACCTTCCACGGAAGCACACGAGCAATCGGACACGGCGTTGTTGGTCTTTCGACGATCTCGCTCGCGCGCCGCGATTTTCCGTCGTGCCAAGATCCACTTCCGCGTGCCTTTATGATGTAAATATGCGGCAGAGATGACGTGGCGAATCGCGAATCAGTCGCTGTGTGAGTGTTGACGCGCGGTCGTCGCTTAGAAACCTGAAGGCGAACGATCGAGTCTCGCGATTGCGGAAATGATTTTCCGGGAAGTAGCTCCGGCATTTCTCCGATTCCCGCGCGCGAGCTGCACACGTGGGTGCACACTCGTTGCGGCTACCGAACAGCTCGGGGAATCGCTCGTAGATCTATCCAGGTTGATGCCGCGAACAAGCGGTCTTTATCGTGCCGCCGGCTTCACGACTCCGCGACCGGCCTGGTAGGACGCGCACCGTGTACCGGCGTGTATTAACGATATTTATTAGTGAAAACCAGTAAATTACGGGCCGTTGTTAGAGGGAAATACGGTCGCATCCGGTGGGAGCGTCCGTGTAACGCGTCCACGGCAATTTCTCTCAAAGTTGCCGGTATTATTTAGCCATGCGTGGGCTACGCCCTTAACAAGAATTTACGGCTTCCCCGCGTTCTAACACCGCACGCACACATCTCGGCCCAGGGGAAGGATTCGCGATATAGGTCCCGGGATTTTCCCGCCGCGACGTACAAACGAGCGAAAGGTCTCTTCGAAACATAAATCCACGAACGATCGCTACTTCTTTTTACGTTCCTTCCGGCGCGGTGGACGCGTCTCTCATCGTCCTCTTCGTCGTCGTCGTCGTCGACGTTCTCTTCTGCTTCTTCTTCTTCTGCTTCTTCTTCTCCTCTTCCTTCTCTTCCTCCTCCTCCTCCTCCTCCTCCTTCTCCTCGTCGTTCTCGCATTCGGATGCAAATTTATCGCCGATCTTAAATCCGCGTTAACAGTTTAAAACGCATACCTAATGGCGAGAGCGCGAGCCGATTTTTTGTTTCGCGGAAACGGTATATTCCCGAAATGTTCCACACGCTAAATTATATCGTACGCTCGTTGGCGTGCTGCGCGCGGCTGCATTTTAGGTTTGCAGTCTGCGCACGAACCCTCACGTTCATCGGAGTTATATCTTCATACGCGTTGCACATCAATAGCGTGACCAACGTTTCGCCCTAAGTGTGCCGTTACCTCGTCCCTTAGACGATGTGTGTGTGTGTATGTCCACCGTGATTATTTCTTTTGCATTCGTTCACTTTATACTATGTATTTCCCAGCTTTACGTTTGATCGAATTGTATAGTAACGCGGCTGCAATGGTCGGTATACGCGGTAAAAAATATAAAATGCCACGTATAAGACCTATGGGGTACTTCATGGAAAAAAAGAATGGTTATGTCAATCAGAAAAATATGGTATAGCTTTTTTTCTAGCTTCAAGAGTCAATTTTTGGTTGCGTTGACGTTGCCTCAAAAATGCACTTTTTGAGGCAATAAATCATAGTGCTAATGTATAAGTCAATGTAACTAAAAATTAGTTACTGAAGCCAGAAATAGAAACTATACCATATTTTATTATTCTCTGATTTACATAATTATTCTTTTTTTTTTTTTTTTTTTTTTTTTTTTTTTTGAGAAAATAATGTCACTTCCACGAGAGTAAGACTGCCAATATTGCGCGGAAATGATTGTAATGAACGATATCGCGCCTCTGTTTCGTAAAAAACTGATGCAAAATCGAGAGAGGAGGAATAGCGCGTGTTAGTACATTCGATATATATACAGGGTGTAAAAAAATTAGACCGACAAACTTTGAGAGGAAATAGAGGACATAAAAACAAACATATTTTGTTAATAATGTTTTTCTCTGCGATGCTTTGTTTTAATACTACAGGGTACAAAATAGGAATTTTGTGATTTTAATAAAAAACAATAATAAATATGTAAGTAAATAATATAAGTGAAAAATATATAAGTGGAAAAATTAAATTTATTTTAATTAT
>NW_022639502.1:716908-717632 GCF_010583005.1 Odontomachus brunneus | reverse complement strand
AATAGGAATTTTATGATTTTAATAAAAAACAAATATATAAGTGGAAAAATTAAATTTATTTCAATTATATATATATATATATTTTAACCTTAAAAAAACAATGAACAAAAGAACGGAACAAAAATGCGCAATTGATTAGCTCAATTTATAATAAATGTTTAAAAATTCCTCCATTTGCTTCAACACAAAGATGACATCGTCGAAACATTGATTGTCTTACACTCGAAGACTGCAGGAATATTTTGAACCTGATATGCTGCAGCAATAATTCAGGCTACCAATTCTGCTTCTGTTTCAATAGTCTCATAAATGAGAGTTTTCATATGCCCCCATAAAAAAAGTCAAACGAAGATAAATCTGGTGACCGGGGAGGCCATGCGATAGGACCTCTTCGGCCTATCCAGCGCTCATTAAATCTTTGGTCCAAGTAATTGCGCACAGTAGTCATCTTTGTGTTGAAGCAAATGGAGCAATTTTTGAACGTTTATTATAAATTGAGCTAATCAATTGCGCATTTTTGTTCCGTTCTTTTGTTCATTGTTTTTTTAAGGTTAAAATATATATATATATATAATTGAAATAAATTTAATTTTTCCACTTATATATTTGTTTTTTATTAAAATCATAAAATTCCTATTTTGTATCCTGTATTAAAACGAAGCGTCGTAGAGAAAAACATTATTAACAAAATATGTTTGTTTTTATGTCCTCTATTTCCCCTCAA
>NW_022639502.1:710695-712387 GCF_010583005.1 Odontomachus brunneus | reverse complement strand
CTCTCTCTCTCTCTCTCTCTCTCTCTCTCTCTTCCTCGCGAATAATTCACTTGGATTCGGAAATGAACGGCTAAAAATATCTGTTCATATCCAGGACTCACAAGTGTCCTCATTTTCGCAAATATCCAACAGGATTAGAAAACGAAGACGTCACTGCCCGAATTTCTCTCGCGTACGGTCGGGACAAAGTGCAACACGTTTTCACGCCACGATTATTAGCATCATTTATCATGTGTACAGACCCAAAGCGGGGAAATATAACTCATTTTGCTCTATGCTTTATATTGCGCTTATATTCTCGTCCCGTCGCGCGCGCTCTCTCGTACATATGTGTATGCGTGTGTGGGTGGTCGTGGTAGATGGAAACAAGTCGCTCAGATTATGCCAAGAAAGAATAAGCCGCCGTGATTCGATTTCTAGAGGTACTCATTGCCGTGAAACAAACGAGTTTGGTCTACTTAAGGGGATGCCGGACATGAAAACTTTACCGACCTAACATTGATTTTTTTTGCAAAGTTTCTTATTGCTTGCACAGAATTATAAACACTTTTACACAACAAAAGTGCATGCAAAAATTAATTGAGCATTGCTCAATATATGACGAAAACGAAAACAATATGTTTAAATTTAAATTTTGAGCTGTCAGTTAATGCAATATTTGTTTAATACAAACATTCTGCAGGTTGTACATACTGAAACTGTGGATGCTCTAATCAGGAAAATTTCAAAGATCACTACTACACTTTCAGAATTTAGTTTTGATGCCAAAAAAGATACGAAAAGTTTGCAGAAAAGTTTATGATTACATGCGGTTAGGTTTTGCGATAACTATGATAAAGTAGAGCGAAAAATTAGTTCACGGATATTTTTTGAGATAACACCGTACTTTTATCAACCTCACTTTTCACAACGTCCGAATATTTAGTGTGTGTGTGTGTGTGTTTGTATGTGTGTGTGTGTACAGGGTGGCCCACGTAAAGTGTTACAAGTTAATAACTCTAAACATATTTGTCCTATCAAAAAGTTTTTTATGAGAAAGTTTCATATATCCGAGGGGCGTTTCTAACTACGTAAACAAAAATCCACTTCCGTCCCCCCTTGAAGAGGGGGAAGAGGGGTTTCAAACGGGACTCCCTATACAATGTTACATATTTGGATTCTACGGGAAAAAACAAGTAAACTTTATCTGAATCATTTCTTTGGAAAATGCTCCTATCAAAAGTTATAAACATTTAAACTTTAATGTAGAGTGCATTGAAATTAATGATAAATTAAATAAGACTCATAGTTTTTCTGTTTTGTTTTATTTTATTATATGTTCGAACTGTTGACCATTAACATCTCAACACTTATTAATTCTTTTTACAAAACTTTGTCTAACTCTAAACAACATTTCTGGAGTCACCTTAGTACAAGCTGTACGTACTCTTCGTTTTAAGTTTTCTTTCGTCGGAAGTGGTTGAGTCCTCTTTGATATACCTCTATAAAAAATAAGGTCGTTTTTGTTGTATCGCGAACACAACTTTGTGTCAATAGAGTTCATCATAAATTGCTAAAAGTTTAAATGTTTATAACTTTTTATAGGAACATTTTCCACAAAGAAATGTTTCAAACAAAGTTTACTTGTTTTTTACCCTAGAATCCAAATATGTAACATTGTATAGGGGATCCCATTTAAAACTTTGAAGTTAT
>NW_022639502.1:705486-710685 GCF_010583005.1 Odontomachus brunneus | reverse complement strand
TATATATATATATATATATATATATATATATACACACACACACTGAGAGAAAAATTATATTAAAATCAACAAATATTTTCTTGATGGATGCCATTAACATATTTACTTAAATCTACATTCTCTTTATTTAAATCAAATATTGTTTACTTGATTTAAATAAACAATATTTGATCTAATTAAAGATAATGTAGATTTAAGTAGATTTGTAAATATGTATGTGTGTATATATGTATATTATCGCGTTCTCTTTAATATTATCTTTTTTGTCCGTTCGTTTGTATACTTATAGACGAAAACGCGCGGTAATGCTTGTTATTGCGGCGGTGTCAATAACAGAAGTACGAATTATCGAAAGTAGCGGCGATAAAGAGGTAAACATTCATAGGAATAATTTTCGCGCCACTTTTGCCACGCGGATATGTTCATTGCTCCGAATTATCTGATATACGAGCACGATATCTGGCACAGCAAAACCCGTATATTTATCCTTAACACACTGTGTTCTCGTACGCAGCGTTATTCTACTTGCGATTTAACAGCTCCGCGTGTGCAACTACACGAAATCCCGTAATAATTCTTTAGGCACGGCGTTTGGAACTGTTTTATCTCTCGTCTCGTCGTCGACTAGCATTAATTATAAAAATGTATCACTTTTTCCAAAAATATTTTGCATATGCTCTCCGCGACGTAAATTTCCACGCTGGAACAAAATAATATAGCGCGAAAAACGAAATAATGTAAATTTCTAATACGCAGGATGCGCCGTGCTTTTGCGCGCATATACGCACGCACGCACACACGAATGGAAAAATTGTATAATCGAGCAACGGACAGGCAGAAATATCTATTTTCAGATCGCAGCGATTGTAAAGCTGGGTACTACTGCGACGATTCGCAGTTATTCATCGGATTCCCTCAAGCGCTCGTCCCCCTCGTTCAGATCTTTTTATCAATTTCTGTCACTCCCCACGATAATAGACAGTATTTTCTCTCATCAAAATGCACTCCGGGGAGCCGCAAGTATAGGCACGCGTTACGTTGCAAGAAAGACAATCTCATTCAAAATCTGGCCGTCACCCCCGACGCCGCGGTTGAATGCGCCGGGTTGATCCGAGGCTGCTCAAAGTCTATGCATTCACCGCGGACGAGAAAATCCTGCCTAACAGCATCTGAATATTGCAACCTCATCCACTCTGACGCATCCACTTCTCGGGCCCCGCTGCTAGGGTTACAACCTATTTTGAAGACCAACAGCTTTATCGCGGCCACGCACGGCAAAAGCTCCGCTAATGGCAAAAAGATCACGTGCGTTTCTCGTTTACGAACGACTACACTGCGGATCCAAGCGTATTATTTTGTCTGAGTCTCCTCCTGCTTGTGTCTTACCGTTTTAAGACGTCATTTAAAGCGTTGAACGCTTTATTAAATTCCAATTTACATATCTCGAATGTGTTAAGTGACGTAATTAAAACAGCGAAAAATGTGTAGAGCTTCAGTTAAATTATATATTTAAATTTTTTTTGCGAAAATCATTTTCGCAGAGAAAACAATTTCGGCATTTACATGGCGTACCAACGGTCATCTCCGATCTTTAGACCTTTTGACACGATACGATTTATAAGATAAATCTTTGTGATTAATCGTCGAAATCTGTAATGTTTCGTTCGCGATTAAAATATATATTTCGGCCGGCGGATGAAATTTTATCTCTGTTTCCTTTGACACGCGCACATTTTGCGAAAGTATATTTCAATGAGCGCAGATATAAAGCGCGGGGAGAAATTTCGAGCGATACTACGTGATGAATGAAATAATATATCGCGCGTGTTTAGCGGATGTTTGTCACGCAAATGCAAAGGTTGCGCGTGTGCGCGAAAAATTCTGCATAGGCAGGCGCGTTGCGAAACCGAACCGGTTCCTTTCACGAATATTTGCATAAATTTCAAGCTCGTTGATATCGATAGTTTTTAGCGTAATGTAACCAGAAGTTGATCCAATATTGTCTTGAAAAAAAATATTTTCATTACGCGCGCTGCACGATATCGCAAATTAAACGGCGGATATTGCAGCATCATTTCTGCATTCGTTAATTCCTCGCAAATATCAATACGCTCGCGCAGTATCACAAAATATCGCACAGACCTTTCTGCTCTGTTGATCTTTCCGTTTATGATAGGATTATTTGCAATATAACGCAAAAAAGTGTGCCAAAAAGGAGACACGCGCGCGACGAGAGCATTTAAATTTATCGCAAAATCACACACGCATATACCGCACTGCTCTGATCGTGCATCCGTCCCGAGACGCGTTTACTTAAAGTATCCCGTAATTTCCGCCAGACAGGAGAAATACGCGACGCCGGCAGAATTCTTTGTCATAATCGGCTTTCGTTCGACGGAGGCAGCGGGCTCGAGTTGCCGGAGTTTCCGATTTTAGCGGTGTGAGGTGGATTGTCATTGCTCCTTAGCTCTCCTTTCACTATAAGCGTTTGTTAAGCTTTCAAATAAGTCGAGCAACGCCCCGGGCCTCTGCGGCGCAAATCGATAGTTGTTTTTGCCGTCTTCGGACACTCGCACAATCCCGCTTGAAATAATATTTTGCCGACTGACGATGAGTTGTATTCCAGGCCGGGCTCTCTCTCTCTCTCTCTCCCTCCCCTCTTCCTCTCTTTCTCCTTTCCCCTCGCTCTCTCTCACCCTTCTACCCTTTCTCCATTCCATATATATAATTTGATCAACGCGAAATTACAGCGATAATTCTCGCAAACATGGAAAAGCTTTTCGCTAATTTGGTAACTTGAATACAATCTCGCGGTGTGGCCTATCGATAATACGCTTGTTGACATTCCGCACAAATAACAATATCTCATTGATATCGATATCACCATCCAATTAATTCGCATGCGCAAGCATACAGTAGATCTGTGTGATTTACAATATAACGTTAAATTCGACGGTGTGCCCCAAAAGAAATCGTGATTGCACACGTCTCGTCTCTGTAATTTTTAATACAGGTGACGTGTGTGTCACCGTTTTGAACCTCCGAGCAACGAACGCCCGGAGACGTGTACAAAACGAGAAAATGGGTAAAAAATTCCTTCCGCGTGTTTCCCAAATAAATAAATATCGGTCGGAGGAAGCGCGTGGTTTCTCCCGGGATTTTTATTACCGGCACTTACAATCATCTTACTGTCGGCTCTTGATTTATCGCGGCTGATAACGCAGTGCGCCGTGGATTCGTATCTCTCCCATAGCCGTGTTTCTGATTTTTCACGATCTACTCGCGACGATGAAAATAAAGATCTCGTCCGTGCGCGCGCGGAGTAATATCCGGCCCGGCATTAGCGATTGGCCGTCGTCCTCGTCCTCGTCGTCCTCGTCGTCGTCGTCGTCGTCGTCGTCGTCGTCGTCGTCGGCCTGATGAGATTAGTACTTAAAGTCTATCAGCCTCGCTTCCCGAGCTCGGTCTATTTATTGTCGGGCCGCATCCAAAGGCACGAGTGGATCGAGACCTCCGAGAACGAGAAACATGGCAGCGGTAATCGACCACTTTAGCCGAGGTATTCCGCCGAAAATGTCTTATCTCCATTAGCCGCGACACGATGTCTTATGTATAATCTCGTACGGGCGGCGGCGCCGTCGCTGAGATCGATATACGACGGCCGCAGAATTTAAACTGCGATTGACCCGATGGGGAAAGCCGATACTATTCGCGCGGATGACGAGGGTGTTGCTGCTCGGGGGATAGCTATCCTCGGCCGTGCGCGGAACGCGACGGGAATCGCGGATGCCGCGCTTCCTAAATCTTCAATCGCGACCAAGCAGCGCGGTCGAAATGACATTTTAAGCCCGTACAAAATAGCCTTCTCTATATGAGGGCGACGACGTCCTCGCGGGCTCGATGCGCGCCCGGGAATCGGTTCGGCGACGCGATTTCCGGTCCTCGTGATTTCTTTCTGCGGTCCTCGCGCGAGATAATTCCACAAGTCCGATGATTGCCGCCGCAGCGCCCGCGAATCCAATTACGCAGCTAGAACCGAGCGCGCCGCCTTGAAATTATTAATCAGGAGTCGCGTTCGATTCGCATTAATCCCGCATTACGAGTCGTTTTATCGGCTGCCGTCTCGAACGGATTACCTTACGTACTCGCAATTATCTAAAATCCAGCGCTGTGTACAGAAAGAGAAAAAAAGAGTTTTCTAGTAAAAATTATTATAGGGAATTTTTTAACCAGTGAATAGAGGTCGACAGTGATCACTCGACAGTGATTTGACTACACTTGCAATTTTAAAATTGTCGTGTACTATTGTGTGTAACAAAATTTACTATGTTCCTCAGCAAGATCGACTACACTGGCAGTCAATTCCTGTACTACTAGAAACACAGTAAAATTAAGAATTTTCATTTTCATTTTCACTATGAAAAAGAAAGAAAACTGTAACATCCTTTCCGTGCAAATGGAGCGGAAAATTCTGTTGTGGAAAGCAGCTTTCTTTATCTTTCACGGCCGGCCGGATAGACAAGGACGAACTCTTCCACGAATTGTTTCTAACGCGCACATGCAAATGCTTATAATGCGATATAATTAAATGTTGACATAATTGAATTGCACGTGTACATCGGAGTTCGGTACAGCAGATTATTGTATTACACCTCAAGACTCTTTTTATACGTGGAAAAGCTGTGCCGAGTGGTCGTATTGAAGGAAAGTTTATAAGTGCCGGAAGACGGATGGGGGTACATATATAGTATATATATATATCCGAGTTTTGTTGCGGGAATGATATGTATTTCTAGGCGGGGAATTCACAAAGTCTCTCGAATAACTCGAATACCATGTCTCTCTGGCGAGGCGCGAAGATTTACTTGGGTTTAACTTCCGCCCTCGGTAATAATATAACGTCGTTTAGGGCGCGATCGCATCGCGGTTCGCGTTTATGCTTGCGAATTAATTACTACGTCTGACAATATCCCTTGTTGACGATGCTCTAAACCGAAATCCCCGCGCTTGCGTTATTACTCGTCGTTGTTGCGTGGACTTCAGAAAATTGAGGTGCTTCACGAGTATTTGCCTGAATCGACTGACCTTTTTCGTGAATACTCCTATGAATGAAAATACGGTAGGATGTCCCTCCCATCTCCTCCCTCCTTCCCTCCCACTCCCCCCCTCTCTCTCTCTCTCTCTCTCTCCCTCCCTCCC
>NW_022639502.1:694345-704116 GCF_010583005.1 Odontomachus brunneus | reverse complement strand
TCTCTCTCTCTCTCTCTCTCTTCCTCGCGAATAATTCACTTGGATTCGGAAATGAACGGCTAAAAATATCTGTTCATATCCAGGACTCACAAGTGTCCTCATTTTCGCAAATATCCAACAGGATTAGAAAACGAAGACGTCACTGCCCGAATTTCTCTCGCGTACGGTCGGGACAAAGTGCAACACGTTTTCACGCCACGATTATTAGCATCATTTATCATGTGTACAGACCCAAAGCGGGGAAATATAACTCATTTTGCTCTATGCTTTATATTGCGCTTATATTCTCGTCCCGTCGCGCGCGCTCTCTCGTACATATGTGTATGCGTGTGTGGGTGGTCGTGGTAGATGGAAACAAGTCGCTCAGATTATGCCAAGAAAGAATAAGCCGCCGTGATTCGATTTCTAGAGGTACTCATTGCCGTGAAACAAACGAGTTTGGTCTACTTAAGGGGATGCCGGACATGAAAACTTTACCGACCTAACATTGATTTTTTTTGCAAAGTTTCTTATTGCTTGCACAGAATTATAAACACTTTTACACAACAAAAGTGCATGCAAAAATTAATTGAGCATTGCTCAATATATGACGAAAACGAAAACAATATGTTTAAATTTAAATTTTGAGCTGTCAGTTAATGCAATATTTGTTTAATACAAACATTCTGCAGGTTGTACATACTGAAACTGTGGATGCTCTAATCAGGAAAATTTCAAAGATCACTACTACACTTTCAGAATTTAGTTTTGATGCCAAAAAAGATACGAAAAGTTTGCAGAAAAGTTTATGATTACATGCGGTTAGGTTTTGCGATAACTATGATAAAGTAGAGCGAAAAATTAGTTCACGGATATTTTTTGAGATAACACCGTACTTTTATCAACCTCACTTTTCACAACGTCCGAATATTTAGTGTGTGTGTGTGTGTGTTTGTATGTGTGTGTGTGTACAGGGTGGCCCACGTAAAGTGTTACAAGTTAATAACTCTAAACATATTTGTCCTATCAAAAAGTTTTTTATGAGAAAGTTTCATATATCCGAGGGGCGTTTCTAACTACGTAAACAAAAATCCACTTCCGTCCCCCCTTGAAGAGGGGGAAGAGGGGTTTCAAACGGGACTCCCTATACAATGTTACATATTTGGATTCTACGGGAAAAAACAAGTAAACTTTATCTGAATCATTTCTTTGGAAAATGCTCCTATCAAAAGTTATAAACATTTAAACTTTAATGTAGAGTGCATTGAAATTAATGATAAATTAAATAAGACTCATAGTTTTTCTGTTTTGTTTTATTTTATTATATGTTCGAACTGTTGACCATTAACATCTCAACACTTATTAATTCTTTTTACAAAACTTTGTCTAACTCTAAACAACATTTCTGGAGTCACCTTAGTACAAGCTGTACGTACTCTTCGTTTTAAGTTTTCTTTCGTCGGAAGTGGTTGAGTCCTCTTTGATATACCTCTATAAAAAATAAGGTCGTTTTTGTTGTATCGCGAACACAACTTTGTGTCAATAGAGTTCATCATAAATTGCTAAAAGTTTAAATGTTTATAACTTTTTATAGGAACATTTTCCACAAAGAAATGTTTCAAACAAAGTTTACTTGTTTTTTACCCTAGAATCCAAATATGTAACATTGTATAGGGGATCCCATTTAAAACTTTGAAGTTATCCCCCGCCCCTCTTCAAAGAGGGACGAAAGTGGATTTTTGTTTACGTAATTAGAAAGGCCCCTCAAATATATGAAACTTTCTCATGAACAACTTTTTGATAGGACAAATATGTTTAGGGTTATTAGCTTATAACACTTTACTATATATATACGCCACCCTGTATATATATAGTTTCCTCAGAGCCCACGTAACTATTTATCGCAACGACGATATTAACTGAACAAAGACAAAGAAATCGTCGTAACGGCACGCCCGAGTTGCTTTCCTACGCGTAATAGCAATAATAAAATAATAACCGAATAAATTAAATAATAATCGAATAAAAAAGTAATAATACTCAAATATTAAATAGTAGTGATAATAATATCTCGACAATCATGTGATAATATCCGCGAGTGGATAATAAAGAAATAATGATGATCGAATAATTGGTAATAACAATGCCTGGGTAACGGCTCTATAACAAAAACTCTAGACTCCACAATGTTAACCGTCGTAACAGCCGCTCGGGCCGTTGACTGAGCGAAGATTGAGGAGGGGGGGAGGGGGGAGGGGCGCGGCCAGGCGCGCGTCACGCCATAACGCTATCAGCCGCCGTAGCGAGCGCATCGCGGGAGCTGCCGCATTATTTTCTAAATTATTTCGCGCCGATTTTTAATACCGCATTTTGACTTGGCCACAATTGAGGCAATGATTAATACGATTTGAGACTCGTACTTATCACGCGAGCAGATGTTGTGGACTTTACCACAGCGGGTAATTACCGCGTTTTATTTACTTTTTTACTTGTTAGATAGAGAAACGTCGCGATCGTGTTCCTTAATGCTGACCAAATATTATCATCATCCATTTATTATTCGAATATTATTACTTCTTTATTCGGTTGTCACTTAATTATTTTTATTGCAAATTGGGAAGCAACTCGAGCGTGCCGTTACAACGATTTTCTTTACCTCGTCTTGCTGTCGTGTGTAATTAATTGATACTAAATTATTAAATTACTAAATCAAATTAAATTTCTGTCACAGAGATCCAATAGAGCAGTCACGCAGCTCTAGGGCATGCGATAGCTGGGGGATACCGCGTCAAAGAATTCGGTTCGGATCTGTCTGAGTTGGCTTGAAGGTGAGCTTCATACTAATTTGTATTTATAATTAGAAATCCGAAACTGAAAATTTTCTTGTTTGGAATCGAATTCCTTAATGCATCCATCGTTGTGTAACTAATTAATACTCAAATCTGTTTTTTGTTGAAGAGACAAGCACTCGACTCTAAGAGGATGCTACACCGGAGGATTCGGCTCGAGCCTGGCAGAGTTGACGCGAAGGTGAGTTTCACTAATTTGAATTCAGAATTCCGATGAATCCGATAAAACTGGAAATTCTTTTGTGTGAAATCGAGTTCCTTGATACCTCCATTGTCATGTGTGATACTAAATTAAATCTGCTTTCTGTTGCAGAGGCGAAATAGGCGACTAGCCGATTCTTAGGGGCTGTTGTGCCGGAGGATCTGGCTCGGGCCGAATGGGGTTAGCTCGAAGGTGAGTTTCATTAATTAACGTTTGTAATTAGAAATCTGACAAGATTGATAATTCTCTTGCTTGAAATCGAGATAATTTAAATCGAATCAAAGATCACATTAAATCGTAATTACACGCGAGGAGAATTTTTTCTGAGTAACATTACTACTTGAAAAATTTTTATTTGTTCTGATTAAGAGATTTATTAATGTCGACAAAAAAGAAGACAGAATATTCCAAGTGTGAATGTATTCCGAAAAATTCTTCCAGCGTGAAAAATATCGCGTTTATTTTTCTTTAATCCTTCAAACATCTTCACTCAAATCATCATCAATGTACGAATCTAATCAGTGAAATGGCATTTTTTGTTTCAGAAACGAAAGCAGAATGTGGCTACCCTGATTGGCGATTTGGTGAGTCAAAACAAGAAACATATTGATAATAGAAAGACAAAAAGTCTTTCGATGTAGTGCATGCTTATCGAATCAATGCGATTTACTTTGCTGTAGTTGTAGCATACGTATATGCGGTCCAATAAAAAACACCCTGCTCGAAACATTTGGAAGATCGCTTTTTCAAAGAATAATTTAGTGATGCATATTCTACATAAATTTGGCAAATAAATTTTCAAGTAGTTTTCTCCCAATGTATATACTTATTAATTGATTAATTTAGATTATTGATTGGTCGACGATTTTTATCGGAAGAAATTTTGATTAATCAAATCCCAATACTATCTGGTATGTGCTTAAAGTATTGAGTATACGCTCTGAACATTCAAAATTTTGTAAAATTATTCAGTTTTATTGAATGTGATCTTCCAGGTGTCTCAAGCAGTGCGCCAACGCGCAAAGAAATTGCGCCACAGAGATTGCGCTACAAAAAAAGCGCAATCACATCACCCGCGTCATAGATCTTCCGCCGATCGTTAATTTTTTCAATTTTTTCTCTCACGTAAACTTGAATTGCGATTGTATTTTATAAAGTAGAGTTCGTGCTTTGTTAAGTAAAATTCGATATCGTGCAGCATTTGCCGCGAAGCGATCTAACGTAATTATATAAACTACTCAGAAAATTAATTTCACGATCGTCGGAAAATTTTCAGGTTTCATTTTTTCACTTAGAGTTATAGTTTCCTAACACGGGACACAATAGAGAGAATGCGAGCGTTGATCCGTCGCGAAAAACGTGATGTACACAAGTCAGACATGCGAGGAGTTGTTTATTTACTTACGCGGCGCACGACAAGTTCCATCGAACGAAAACAGACGTCTCACGCGGTAACATTTTTTCGCGTAAATTTTGAATAGAATCTTTATCTCTATCGTCACAACAGTTTTTGATTTTTCATTCACTCGCGTTCGCGATTATTAATTTGATAGGTTTGCGAATTTCATCAGATTGTATTTGCGGAAGAGTCGCAAACTTTACAGAAATATTGCGGAGTTGTTATCCGCAAAAATATTGCAAAATTGTTTTCGCAAGAGTATTGCGGAACTGTTATCCGCAAAAATATTACGAAATTGTCTTACCAAAAGTATTGCGGAGCTCTATTGCAGCCTATTACGCTGCATCATCGAAATGTTACATTAGGGATATTTCGTGTCGTACGTAAGAATTTCGCACAGATTACTTCGTCGAAAGATTTTGCGAGATCGGCCTTCGATTCGCGTCGCGTGTTTCCTTCGCTCGCGGATTCCGTTTTCTTCGTAAGCGATTCGCGTCGCACGTGTATCAAAGCGATATACTACAACTCGATCGGACCGTTACTAAATTCGTCGCACATACGCGTCGTTTATCCGAAAGGCTGACATTTCCTTGAAGACGCAATTCGCGATATTTCATACGCAATTCGCAACTCAGAGTGTTCCCCCAAGAGAGACAAGATTTTTCGTGAAATCTCCGTTAGATTACTGCGGTCGGGAATGAATTACAGGCGACGTGGGACACGAGGACCATTATCAAATGCAGCGACAGGATGGCTGGTGGACCTTGGACACCGTGGGACAACGTGCAATGGTGAGTGCTCAATTTAGACGCTCATATAGTAGACACAAAGCGTCACTTTACGTAGATTGCATGCACGTAGACGTAAATCGCATTGGGTCCGACGGGAAGTAAAGTAAGAATTTGAATTTGCAATTCGCCGGAGTTACGTAAGAATGATCCAACCAAAGAATTTAGCTCTGAGATTTTCGCAATAGTTCAACGAGTCAAGCATTTCCATTTCTTTAAGAGTACGGACTCAATCCTTAGAAAAATGTGCAAAAAGACGTAACTAGTAAACAAAATTATTTCTTTATTCATTTCAAGCATCTATAAAGCTTGCATTTTTTTGTTTGCTTTAAAAAGATGTGAATGGAGTATCCATTGATAAAATCTTATAATTTTTTTAATTGGATCATTCTTGCATATCAATGGCCAATTAAAATTTCGATTCGGCAGGCTTCTCTCTCGTCGGATTATTTCTTGATAATACATTAAACTGATATATTTCAATATGTCATATTTATATGCTCTGTATATGTTATATATGCTTTCTTTATTTTCTATATATATTTTATATATACCCTATGTACGCTTTATATACTATTTGATTAATATACTTTATAACTTGTTATGTCGTACTATATGCGACATAATATCTTTTCGAAAAAGTTCTCCTATGCATACGCGTTTGTTGTTGATAAGACAAATTAAATTTCGACAAATAAAGACAACAAATTAAATAATTAAGCCCAGTCTTTAACCAAAATATTTCGATTTCCCGCAAAATTATTAAGCCAAGATTCGGACCCGAGTGTTTTGAGATTCCGCTAAACCATTTAGCCGAGTTTCGAACCGATGTGTTTTCCGATGTGACCTAATCGCTTGGTCAAAACCTTAAATCTTTTGTCTAAAACGTTTCTCACCAAGCCACCTGCCTCGTGATTCATTACTGTGCTCAAATAATGTGAGCTTGAAATGACCTTGAAGGGTCCCTTGGAACCATGGATCAAATATATACCTGAATGTAAATTTTCCCGCTCTTTCCGATTCTGGAATAAAAAATGGGGGTTTCCATTTAAAAAAAAAAGTTGACCTTGAAATGACCTCGAAAAATGACCTCGAGATCAAAGACAAGGTCACCATCGAATCGCTAGGTCAAAACTATGCAACTTTTCCCTGAATGATTTTCTCGGAAAATACGATTCTGGAAATTTATTTAGGGGTACTGATACTTTTGTTACACCCTGTATAAAGTTACATGCGAAAATAAAGTGTAACATTGTTCAGTGCGAAATACAAATGATATCTCAAATTACCGTTGCTAATTATATTGAAAACTCAAATAATTGGTAACGTATTTTTCAAAAAACTATTCGCAAACTACGCTTACGCCTACAACACTCTTCTCTAAAAACTTTTTCTTTGATGCATCTAGTATACATGCGGTTTGAAGAATTCATCAGAAAAGTAGCAAAAACCTATTTTGGAGAGAATGCGAATATCGATAACGTGGCATTCACATTTACGTAACGTCTATGTGTAAGAAAATTGAAATGACAACGTAGCACACTTGCATAATATCTGTAAAAAAATGATAGCAATATCATGTTAGCGCTTATTTGACGATCATCTTTATTCCATAAGTATTTATGTGTACATAAATTCGATATCGTCGGTAAATGATGATAACGTTTTTTACTTTTTGATAATCGTTTTATGTTATCGACACTTATCAAATTCGTCGTTCGTTCCGGCATCCCTTTAACGATCCGACAATCGGAAAGGTCGTGCCATATAAAATATTTAAAGAGCGTATTAATGTGGGTAACTTTTGGACAGAGATAAAAATAAGAGAAACGCTCGAGTTTCTGCAAATCCAAGAACTCGTGTTGTAATCATCTATTCATCCGAGACCTTCTTTAATCTCTTTTGTATTTTGGGTTTTGGTTGCTTTTTCTTACGCGTTCCATAAGTCTCTCTGTATTTCTTAAATTTTTTTATGATTTTACATATATTAACCTATGATTTGCGTGTGACAGCATTTGTCCCGGGGCGCTGATTAAATTGAACTTTAATAATAATAATCATAAAAAAGGATTTAAGCGATCTCCTGTTTCATGACTCGCGACAAACGCTCGCTTAGTGCAAGCTTTAACGTTTGAGCCTGTCTTTCCGATTTTCGTATTGTCTTCATTAGATGTCACTCTTAAAACTTTGCTCGCTACAGAGTCTTTGAAATGAAATAAGCCTATCTTGTTCAAAGGTGAACTCAAGGAATCGCATTATTTCGCAGATCATCTTAAACTCGCACGCATCTTTAAGTTTGTTAATAGTCATCGCAATTAATGAACAGATGCATATCTAGTACGACTAATTAAATCTAAAAGGAATGTGAAGGACAATACTCTCTTCTTTGTACTTTTACCGTTAGAAGTATTACGATCTATTTCGTTTGACCTTCAAAAACATTAGGAATATTTCTTGTGTATGTCTCCGTTTGGCAAATATTTTTACAGCATTAGGTTCCATCGCCGTTCTTTCTTTTTGTGAGTGACTGTAACACTGATCGGTAGGGGGAGTATCAAAACATTCGCGACACAAATTGATGTAACAAACGTGTTTCGAGTTACCGGAACGACAACACAGTTCCTCCTTCCTATCGCTTTTCCTTTAGCACGTCGTGTGTCCTTTTCCCCGAAGAAACATGGATAGCAGTATGGCGCCGTGATTTATGATCGAAATAAATATCTATTAAATTATCGACTGATGTCGTTCATTTTTCCGACTGCACGAACCGGATAGAAGATACATTCGACAGACTTGGCGAAAATTATTGTACTTTTATTTTCGAAAAGGCGAAAAAAGAAGCATTTGATAGTTTACGGAAGAGCTCTGACGTAAGTTACGGATATGAGGTGGCTTTAGATTTCCGATATTTCTAATATTTTCCAATACTTCCATATAATTTAACGATTCACTCGTGCTTCCGTATTCTCTCTCTCTCTCTCTCTCTCTCTCTCTCTCTCTCTCTCTTGCGCGCGCGCGCGCACCTACGGGCAACACACATCTAATTCTATAATATCTCTCTTCTCCAACATAAATATTCTATAATATCTCTCTTCTCCAACATAAATATTCGACGACGTTATTCTATAAATGCTCAGTGAACTGTAGGAATCACACAAAGTGCTTTCAAGTCCGGAAAGCTTCATGCAAATCAGCACATACTGCTTTTCCCAATAACTCGAGTCTAGTGGCACGAGGATCATTGAATTGTAATACATTTTATTGGAATAATATTAACAACGTGTTGGTTGGATCCCGCGACCGAACAATTCGCACGATACGTTAAATAAAAATAGCAAGTTTATTACACAAAATACAATCGTATCACGCAATACAAGCGCCTATGATACAAATTGCTTTGAAACGTTGCAACGTAGAGAGACAGAGAATATGACATTAGAAATTTATTCTTTGCAACACGCAGAAATGTGACGCACGATATCATTTTTTAAAGCAGAGCGGAAATTTTAGGATCAATTCTCTGAAGTAAACAACTATATTTCTCTTCATTGGTCTGCTACAATTTTGCGCGAGTCCCATCGTCGTCGTACGTCGCCTAGAGATCTTGAGTGAGAAATGCCTCAAAATCGCTGCCATTATGTTAATAGCTCACTTAGTTGCAGATTGATGCGAATCACAGTGATTGCGTCATGATTCCGGAAATATATCACGCACGTCTGAATCATTCGTCCCGCGACGATCAGATCCGTTTTACGCTTCCGTCCGCTTCTCTCGCCGCTGATTTTGCTCAATCTCGTAAAAAGGAATCATGCGATATCCGGGTTTTGGTAGAATGTCAATAATTCTCATTTATCTTGGCGAAGCATTCGTGCGTTCAGAAAACGAGTGTTTTATCGGTGGCATACAATTTGGTCTACCTTTTACAAGAGTTTTCGTTCGCTTCTTGATCCTCAAAAGACTTTGTTCGTTTCAGTGTTAAGATTATTGTATTTCCCGCGAGTAAAAAGTAGTTCTTGAGTTATAACATGAATATGTGCTGTATCCTGAAAAGAGATATTTTATTGCGTTTGCTACTTCACAACAATACCATTGCACAAACAGTTGCACGAGATAGAAGAGAAAACTTATTTAATTTTACTGTTTTTTTTAATTTTATTATATATATGGAGAAAAGTTTATACACCGAATATATGTAAAAATTGGGTTTCTACTTCAAAAATACATCGAATCATGCGTTTAATTGAAATGGGAAACGACCACAGTTTTATAAATCATATCGCTTGATTCGTTTTTTCTGCAATTTACCCCAATTCTGTTGTTCGGCCGTTCCGGCCGTTCGGATTTTAACGATATCTCGGTAAATCTTTTTATTGAGGAATGTAGCGATCAAATTTTCCTTCCAATTAAGTATCTCGACAGCGCGTTCCGCGTATCGATAGCTCAGCTACAGCTCGATCGCATCTCTAATTGAATTAGCCGAGATTTACGTGGACGAAGTTCGTCGTTGCTCTCTCTCTCTCTCTCTCTCTCTCTCTCTCTCTCTCTCTCTCTCTC
>NW_022639502.1:663547-692475 GCF_010583005.1 Odontomachus brunneus | reverse complement strand
CTCTCTCTCTCTCTCTCTCTCTCTCTCTCTAGGCGAGGGTACTACGAATTAGACCATAATGAAAGATAAAAATAGATTATAAAAAAGAGCGAGAGAAATAAGGAATAGGAAGTAATATTAACGTTAAAAAAATAAGATTATACCTGCTAGATATAATAAGATATAATAAGATTGTATCTAAGAAGAACAGTTTCTCCCTCTCTTTCTATCTCAATCGGGGTGCTGACGCGGATATAAATAGAAAATAAAATACTCTTTCCGTGAGTTAATAAAGTCTAAAGTTATATCCTCGACGAGAAAATTATGCGAGGCGTATGCAAGATAACATTATTTTTGTTACCTGAAACAAATCATCAATGAAAGCAATCCATTGCCGTGCAAAAATCTACGACTATCTTGGCTCTTCTAATTTTTCTTCTTCGCTACGTCTCTCCGCGGAACGATTTATAGCGGCCGCGATTTTTTCTCCATCCCCATGTTTCCGTGCCAAAAAAAAAGGAAAAAAAAGAGAGAAGTATCCGGTCTTCCACCTGGAACCACCTGGAGAGCGCGACTATAAAAATTACGCTGCAATGCACGCTACGGCGGTGCATAAAATTACACGCGCAACGTGTCGGTCGCGGGAGATACGTGCGCGAACTTCGATTTTCGTAATGGTGCGGCAAAACGGATTTGCTGGTGAATTTAACCCTGTGTATATATTGACGTACAGGTAAATCCAACTCTCGTTGCAAAAACGATACCGTACTTCCGTTCTCGAAGCGGTAAAAGTCGGAGAAGCGATCAAACGCACATAAATTACTTGAGGAACGCCGATCTAACGTATAAGCATGCATTTTGTTGCTTGGAAAAATATTACGTTCCATCGAAAGAAATATCGTGACGACGGCTCTTCCATAAATTTCGGGACTCGATCCTTCGATCAGTTTCCAAATCTCAGGATCTAAAACGTACTTATATCTCGAAACTTTATCTCCCAGAATTTACGTTACGCAAATTCTTTCGTCGTGAAATCAATATTAAACACGGCACCGCCCATTTTTGAGTTGAATCCTCCTCGCAACCCCTTCCTACCTCTCCTTTTGAACTAAACTCCAGTATGGCATGTGGCCAACATTCCTGGTTGGATCGATCGTAAGATACAGCGCGAGCCGGGCGAAAATCGGCTCGACTGTTTTTGCATAACGTCCATACAATCGAAATAAGCGCAGGAGATATCTCATTTTTTATTTACATAAATTTCCGGCGGCATAAATCATGTGCCTTTTTGATAGAACTCTACATACACACGTAGTGTCGGAATATAGCCGGCCGGAGACAACTGTATTGTATTTGTAAATAAAAACGATGGAAATGGCTCGAGTTAATGTGATCCAACGATACAGTCACTTCCTCACGTTGTTAATCAAAGTGCCAGTCTGCGAATGAGGCACGACAATAGAGTTACTGCCCTGCATTCTCTCAACGCTCGTTTAATGCTATGATTGTGAGTTTAATTAACATGAAAAACCCTATTCGAAGCACGACATATCGTTCTAACGAAAAATACGTCTACACGTAAAGAAATGACTTAGCATAGTATCAGTTACATCCGAATGTCTGATTAGAACTTAGGTAAAAGGCTATCATTACTAGAAGTTGGCTATCACAGTGAAAATGCATTCGCCGTGAGATACAAATTCATTAGCTGAAATTAAAAGCGTACGTTTGTTTGAAGATAGCAGCTATCTCTAAATATCTTATGTGCGCGTGAATCTCAAGTATTCAACTCTGTAAGAAATTAACTTTACAAAGCTTGTTCCACCGCATTGCGCGCATTAATTGTGAACAATTTTTTTTTTTATTAATATAATTTAGTAATTACTACAGTAAAATCTATACAAAATGATGTAGGATTTTTCTATTTAATTCTATTTAACAAATTCTACCTGCAAACAAGCACTTAAATCCATTCAAAACATTCTCTATAATTAATGGATATGTAAAACAACAAGTTTTGTCTCTTCACAGTCTCTTTCTTGTATATTATTTTCATCGACGTAGAAAATATATATAAATGTCTGATATAATGCATATATTAACGCTCGTGTGCAGATAGATCTCATGAAATTGAACAAAAATGTGTGCTCTTATTTCACTAATAAACACGATAATTATTCTTTTATCTACATCTGTAGTAACAATATTGATTTCGTCACTGTTAAAATAGACGAGACAAAGAAAGGAATCTGAATAATTCAATCGCGAACGAATGAATTGCGTATTATCACTAGACTTTTCCAAGTAAGTGGTGAAAGAGCAAAATAGACGCATATGGAAACGTGTGAGGAAGATATTTTTTTATTTTATATTGTTACATTGACTTATTCGCGAGTTATAACCGTTTAAAGTCACGGCATCGACATCAAATTTGAGTTGGAAATTCGCGCTCGTGCGACACTGGCACTTGCTGTCGCGCCGGCGCATTGTTTACTAAAGAGTGGGGGAAACGATCGCGTTGCCGTAACGAACTAGTGAGCGAAGTCATTGTGCTTATCTGTGCCGCGGAGTGGGGGTAGTGGCCCGGGCTCGTTAGAGAACCTCTAGTAGAAATCACCAACTTGGTCATGTGACCAGCTACTCAGCTACTCTGCGATTGGCTGGCATAAACATGTACGGATTTGGACATTGCGACGCCGATGCAAAACCATATATATATATATATATATATATATATATATATATAAGCATTTGTTCTGCATTGGCGTCGCAATATCTAAATCCATATATATTTATGCTAGCCAATCAGCTGGTCACGTAACCAAGTTGGCGATTCTCTGTACTAGAGGTTCTCTAGGGCTCGTCGCGTGACGTCACGCCTAGCGTAAGGTGATTGTCCGTAAACAACACAGTCGCGTTCCGCATTCCATTCACGCGTTGCGTGCAGCGCTTGATGCAGCGAACGATAAAAAACGCGCGGATCAGTACAAAGGCTATAACTCCATTTGTAAACATTGTAGCGATTCGAAACAAAACGCATTGGAAAAAGAAAATTACCGCGCATTCAATAGAATGTGAAATAATCCTGAATAAAGATCAAATAGTGCAATCGTGTAAGTGAAAGACATTGATTTTTGCATAAAAGTGGGCATTAATCTGGCACGACAATAGAGTTAAAAGACAATACGAAACCTTTGTTTGGATTTGTAGTGCGAAGCGTCAGTTTTACATCTTTGACGAGTATAAAATGCGGTTTTATTGCTATTGTATGTATCTAACAGCCAATATATTCTACTGTACACCGTCATTGAAAATAATCCGACAAACGACACGCAATTTTCTTATTTTAAAAAAGACAATTTTATTTCAATGCTGTCTATTTTTTGCCATGTCGCTTCGTTGGTTATCTCGATCTCGATATGAAACGTTGTTTACGATCACAGAAAAATTATGTATTTTTACAGCTTTAATATCGCAAGGGAATTGTGCATACATATATAAAATATCGGTGAATATATAATATATAATAAATAATATATCAGGTCATAAAGAACAATGCACGTTAAATCGACGAATAAACACCATAAACAATATTCTCGAGCACGACTCGCCGGCCGAAAATCACGTAACCTCGAAACCAATATATGCGTATGTATGAGTGTCGAGCAATCATAACAAATTTTAACATGTCGGTGAACGGGAAACGTCGCGCGTGATTCTCGACTTCTCTCGATTTGTGTCGTCCACTAAAACGTGCTGCTGGAAACAATCAAGTATTTAAATAATCGTGTTATTTACTACATATCTAAACTTATTGTATTTCATAAAAGATGCAAAATTATTTGATGAAATTATTCGTTCAATTTAATTCCCTAATTGCTTCAAGCAGCACAAATTTTGCATAAAAATTGCACTTCATAATAGCGCCTAATAATGGCGTCTCATAATTGCACCTCATAATAGCGCCTCATAATTGCGTCTCAAAATGACGCTATCATATGCGGAATTCACGATTATTTTGCTCGTGATAAATTTAGCATTTCGCCGCTATCGCGAATTTCCGAAATTTTATACATTATTGGTTATGATATCATTTCGGTTAAAATATTATATGTTTAATGTGCACATTTCTTGTTTTTGTTAAAAATTAATATTATTTTTCGTGAAATATGTATCTCATCTTTAAACAGAGAACAGTAGTCTGTGAAACGCGCGGAATGTTTATCTTTTTTCTCTTGATACTGTCGAACGCCGTGCAGTTTTCGAATCGTAGTTTGTTTACACGCCACTTACGAATAACTTTTCAAAGTGTCAGAATTTATCGTAGTTTCCGCACATTAAGTCGTTTCGCGTCGTCGAAATAATCGCGCTCGCGAATGCAATGAATTGCGATCTAGATGGGATAACAACTGGACGCTATGGAGATCTGGAGCTGGACCTGGGCCTGGACGACTGGACGTTGCGGGACATCAACGCGCAATGGTGACTGTACAATCAGAACGCTCACAAAGCGTCATGTTACGTAGTGCATACTTAAATGTAACTCGCATTACCGATAAGGTAATGATGTCTACCGATAAGGAAAGTCACCGCGCAAATGGTGACAGTGCGAAATTACGATCATTGAAGACAATTACCATGTAATAATTAACTGAGTACTATCTCAAAATGATAAAGTCTAGGGGAGGAGATCAGAGAAATCTATACTACAGAATGTTACATATCGAATGTTCATATTACATACATAATTGTACACTTATAAGCAATATTATAGAAAATTAAAAATACACATGTACATATACACAAAAGTAAACCAAGGCCGAGGAAGAGGCTCTTTTTTCTTTTCGGGAACAGTCGTCACGATTCGGATCCGATCGGAGAGAAAATAATCAGCAGGGTGCTTAACGGGAGTTTTCGAGTTCCGTGGCGTGTGTTCAGCCTCCCTTTTTAATATGAGATTTCGACGTCGACGAAATTGTTCCTGCCAACAATCTCCGCCGTTTTATAATGATGTCTCTCGCAGAATTCTTGAATTCTCTGACAAGCTTCCTCAAGCATGTCACTCGGCAGGGTGATTACCAGCCTCATGTACGAGGGAAAATCGAAGCACTGCGGAATTAAGAATTAAGAACGCGGGACATTAGTAAAATCGCGTTATATACCGTAAGAAACGATTTTCACACCGATTGCTCTTTACACTCTTTCGCGATATGATCAAAACTATCGTTCCTAAAATAAGCTATTATTTAAAGCAGAGCTCGGAATTAGTTGCCCATTCCGGCCGATTTTCGGAAACTATACCTACTATCTTCCCTTTGCCGCGAGCGGGCCACGAAAATTACGGCCAGTCGTGGCTTCAAGCTTGGAGGCTCGACCGTCACTTTTGTGGCCCGCTCGCGGCAAGCAGAAGATAGAAGGCGTAGCTCCTGAGAATCGGCCGAAATGGGCAACAAATTCCGAGCTCTGATTTAAAGAACACTCTAGAAACTCGGAAAACTCGTTATATTTCTGGCTTCGTAATTAAATGCAAATTTGAAAATTAAATTTTGCAAAGAATATTTATTCGCGACTTATCACGGAAATGATAGACATCTAACATCTCTAATTTTGTAATTTCGAGAAAAAATATACGGTCTCTGGTTCCAATTCTGGATAAAATGACTTTTGAAAGTTGATTTTTGAATATAAAATTAATCGAGGTCACAGTGAAATTGTTCCATAAACGCTTAATTCGCAAATTCATGTCGCGGTTAATTTAACACAGCAGTAATACATATATTTCAAACTGTTTTCGCGTCCATATCATTTATCACAATGTTTTTTCAATGTATACGAACGGTAAATATCCCGCCAATGCCGTACACATAGTGTTAATCAAGAGAAACCCTTCGCGTTTTTCCATAAGCATACGAGCTTGCTTAAATATGTATTGAGGGAATAACGTTTGGTATTTATAACTATGATCATATATAGAAAAATAATTACTCTAAATTATGGTCAAGACAACCATTTTGTAGTCAATTATACTATAATTTTAGTGATAATAACCTTATATGCATATTATACCTTATATTACTACTACTATCTTCTACTAGTAGTAACAAACATATAAGATTATTATCACTAAAATTATAGTACAAATGACTAAAAAATATCTTGATAATAATTTATAATAATTAGTTCTCTATATGATTATAGTTACAAATATCAAACATTTTTCTCTCAGTATGCATTTGTGCATATTCGCGCACGCGAAAGAGCGAGAGAAATAGAGACGTACATATATATACAGGATGTTTCAAAAAGGGCGAGCTGGCTATGCAGTTATATTTTTTTCATCAAATTGAATACAAAATTTTCTTTTACGACAGTGACTAAAGCGCTTAATTAAAAAGTTAATTTCGAATCAAGGTTAAAAGAATTCATTTCGATATGTTAATACATACAATAATATTTATTTAAGTGAATTTCAAAATTTCTAAAAGAAAAACAAAAATTAAAGGATATACTCAAAATATCCGTCTTGATGTGAAGAATATAGCTAATATATAGCTAATATATAGCTAACATATAAGAATATAGCTAATATATATAGTCAACTCACCCTTTTCCGAATACCCTGTATATAATCTAGAATTAAAAATGATCAATTGATGATTTAAACGTCAGAAACGAACCTGGCCGGGCAGGCAAAACACAGATTCTTCCATCAGCAGCCGCTGCACGAATTCGAGGTCGGAATTAAATTCCGGAAAACACGGCAGATCGATGTAGACCTAGAAATCGATTCAATAATTTATAGTCCGTAAATTGCGCCGCCGGGCTCACCTTACTGATAGTATTTGCATTAACGTATAAATGGCGGTGGCGCGCAGGGACTAATTGTACGACCTATTTATCGTGCGCTCGATTAACATTCTCGCGCGCGCGCGCGCACGGCTCTATATGCCGACGGCTACGAACTGTCGGGCGACGTGCGCGATATGATTCTTGAAATTACGCGAGGACGCGACCGGACTAATTTTAATGGAAATAATTACCATCATGTACATCGCTCCGTCCGGCATTATCGGCTTTAGGCCCGGTATCTTTACTATAAAGCTGTACGCCAGTTTGGAGTGCGACTGTAACAATTAACGTTACGATTATTCCACGGTAGCTGTTGTAATATGAGATTAATTTGTGTACATAGAGAGCGCATGCGTTCGTTGTGCGCGAAGATAAATAAAATCTGCCTCGATAATGATGATACGTGTAGAATTCTGCGTCTGCGAGAGAAATTTGTGACTGCAAATCGGCAAAAACTCACGTATAATGTGTGAATAATGTCGTCGAAAAAGTTCTGCGGCGTTTTCCGAAGTATCGCGGGCAAGGCGCCCTGGATGATGGTGTTACTGCCAATTATTCGCTGGCTCAAGCAATGCAGGCCTTTGCGAATCTGTGGGGGAAAAGTAAACAATTTATCAGTCTTACGTTTATTGTATAAATCTTATATTGCCAATATTTTCGAGACAAAAAAAAAGTTGACCTTCAGATCTTTGAAGTTACTCCGCCTACAAGTAAATCTACCTAAAAGTTGCACTCCGATTTCTTTCTAATTTAGCACAAATATAGAAGTACAAAAAATATTTAGGTCATATTTTTTTATTTTGGTCCAGTTTGAGTTTCATGGGCAGTTTATAGCTTTTAATGTTCTCACTCCTATCATCAATAAGTGCAACAAAAATGTATAAGAAAGTACTTCTATATTTGTGCCAAATTAAAAAGAAATCGGAGTATACCTTTTGAGTAGGTTTACTTATTAGATAAAAGCATCTTATAGTGGTAACATTTTTCTTTTCGTAGTAGAATAACTTTTCGAAGATCTGAAGATCTTGTCTTTAGTTTTTGCTTCGAAAACGTGTTTTGTTTAAATATTTTATTATTCGAAGATACTGTAGGTACCTCACATCAATAGTTACTGATTTACTTTGTTTTTAAACTATTTTCCATCATATTTAAGGTAAAAGTAATTCTCGGACACATGCCTAATCTTGGACATTCTTATTGTTTTGCTTTTTAAATACGAATATTTAAACTTTCAATATGCGTGGAATTTATATACATACTCAATACTTGTATATATATTTTATGTTAAAAATTTATATATTTATATTTAAAGACCAAAACAAAAAGAACGTACAAGATTAGGTTTGTGTCCGGGAATTGGTATTTTTACCTTAATAATTACGCGAGTTTGAATAAAGTGACATGAAATTTCATAACGACTGCGAGATATACATTGAATTAAGAAGAAGCAACGAGTAAATTCACCGTGTGCAATTAAGCATGCGCCAAGTTTCATAAATTTATTTCACATATTTAGAAGAGAAGACGGTATAAAGGGTTTTTCATACGCGAGGAATTATACAAGCTCTCTCAGTGAATCCGGACAGATGTAGAAACTCTCCCAAAGCGAGCCCGGTGCTCGGTCGAGTCAAGTAGGGCGCGAATCACTTTTAAAACCTTGAATGGCATCTCGCGAAAACTTCGTATGTTGTGAAACACTAAAACGTGCCGAAAATTGACAGGTATTTACCGGGCCGTTCGATGCTCGCCTATTCGAAAGCATCGTCAGAGAAGCAAATATTCACCTCTTTCTTTCAAAGTCCGACGAAGCACAAAAATGTATAAAAAAAATATATAACTCTGTAGACACATGAACGTAAAAAGGAAAAGAATAGCGCATCTCGAAGTCTTAAAAAAACAAAAGAAAAATAAAATCTGATTTTCTCGATGTGTTACAGAAATTACATATAGTCTGCAACAAAAAGATCCCGTTTCTTTTCGATCTGTTTGGAAATAGATGAAAATTCCGAGAATAATTTTCAGTTGCTCTGAAACTCGTCCAAAATGTAAAGTGTGTTGCAATCTTTTGGTCGCGACTACACCTTAGAAGTCGAATAGTAATTATGATTTAATAACATTTTTTTTTAATTTCGACATGTCGTATAGAATATTTAGCAGTTAACGTTCCGCGACTAATGTAAAAGGATCTATTTGTATTTTTATGTTCCCTCGTGCGTCACTTATGCGATATGCGCGCATAAAACTCATCCGGGCTCGATTTTGCACTAGGATCTTCATCGCGATTACTTAGCCGCTCCCGCGAAACGACTCCGGCAAAGTTATTAAAGAGCGCGAAAATAATCGGTTACGGCGTGCAGAGAGCGCGGCGGTTTAAACTTCGTCCAAGACGATGGCGCCTTCGCAACTCGGCGTGGAATTAAGGACGTGATCGGCGCCGGTTGCCAAAGGGCCGAACTTTAATGGTCGGAATAAAGTTTAATCAACGAAATTTAATCCAATCCCCGCGGAGTCGGCGGCGGCGGCGGCAGTGCCGAACTCGCCGGGACATGCCCGGCCTCGTTACGGAAACAATGCCGCCGGAGAAGCAATTATTTTCAGGCTGTCACGTATTGTGCCGCGACCGTTTACCCACCTCGGCCTCCAGGACGTTCTGACGATCGTGGATTATTATCCAGCCCATACGCCAGCCTGGAACTAGAAATCTGTGGGAGGAAAAAAACACACACATACTGAGTGAGAGAAAACGAGATAGGTCCGTCCTGCTTTCAAGTTGATGAATTTGCATAGGCGCATTATGCGTATTCGCGTGGAAAAATCGATCGATCGCGTGTCTAATATAAATAACGCAACGATGTTGCTGCGTCTGTTACATTGGAGATATCCGCGTCTGATAAATTCCTCCCGTGCATATGCATCGCGCGAAACTATGCAAGTCCGCTCGCGTAGATTGCATTTGTACACGAACAGAATGTTACAGTTTTTCTTTTCCTTTCTTTTTCATATCGATTCTTTTCAATTTGACTAGGTTCTCCTAAAATACACTGTGAGGTTCTCTTGCTAAGGCACATGATAAATTTTGCTGGGAACAGCAACTTTTATAATAGCACATTTTAATTTCTAACACATATGAAATAAAGCATAGTCTATTACTGCAGAATGTCGATCTATTATTCGGTTGCAGGATTCTATTCTAAAAATAGAAATTCAATATACCGAGGAAATTATTTAAAAATTGATGTGTGGGATGCAGTTTATTTCTATAAAGTGAACTTTTACCTCACAAATAAATGTTTAAGTATTTTTCTCTTAGTAAAGAATCTAAAATTCCATAATAATTTTCACTATAAAATTCTCTCCGTGTAAAGATACACATCGTGATTATCGCGCATTCTTCCAAGATAACTTTATATCACAATAGAAAGAAGATTCTGGTTGCAAATATAATGTTTATGAAAAGACAATCATAAAGTTATCATATTATTAATATAAAATAATCGTGAGATAAAAATCAATAATTAGTAAAATATAATCATGAATTAATCGAGAAAGAGAGAGAAGATCACATTACTGTTGACGTTTCTGGGCTGCGAATTAATAGTTTAATATCCGTGAAAAAATCATCCACGCTTTATTGATTACTTTATCCTGAACGATTAAGCCGAGATCGTATTTCCGCAATTTCGTGCGATGCAACGTTCCGCCAGTTGTTTTGCAGTCGCGACGAGAGAAGTGAAACTGCGTTTCCGCGGCTGGGCAGCCAGAGCAGAGTTGTCTTTATTGCGATACGCAATCGTATTGTTTAGCGTACGGTCGCAAAAAGTCTGGCGTACACAGGACGAGCTCGTACACAGAGCAAGTTGCGCTCTTTATCTTCCGGAATAATTCATTTATCTTCGATGGCATGGAAGAGGTTCGAATCAGAATTACGGGAATTAATGTGGTATCCTTAACTGGGTTACACACATCTATTCTGAACACGAATGTGTATGAGTAGCCGTGTGTATATTAATGATGTAACACTGCATTTTGAAATAATCTCGTTTGCTTTAGCACTCTCCTTCCTTCCCGATACAATTTCTCGTAAATTCGAGTGCATCTGTTAAATAAAAAGAAGCAGCACGGTCGCTTTTAATTAATATATCTGAATCAGGATCGGAATATTATACGCATTTGCGCGTAGATTAATATGCGTGCGAAAAGTTTTCTCTCTCTCTCTCTCTCTTTCCCTCTCGAAAAAGGGACTCGCGATCGATCCCAAAACTTTTATTTTGATGTGCTGCCGTCGCGTTCAATATGGCCGTTTTAATAGAAGCTCGTTAGCGATGTTTATTTATCAAATTATCACGCTACTCCCCCGTCCGCCATTATATAAATGGGTTTTGCGCCCGGCGTTTATCGATCTATCATTGATCTATCTGTCATTCGCTTTTTGTATTTTTCATCTTGTGATCACGCGTACATATCGCTGAATTTTGCATGAGAAACGCGATTTAATGCTTACGTACACACCGAAGTAACTGTTGGAGGGGGAGGAGGAGGCCTCAGCCGCGAAATTTGCGGCGTATAAAACACACCAATACGCGCCACAATCAAAGACTTAACAACAACTGCGAGAACTCATTTACAACTGGGGTACAGCGCGAGAGGCGGCCGTAAATTAAGTTGCGTTTCAAATCTGATACCGCCGGAATAATGGGAGCATAATCGCGCGAAACTTCGTAATACCAGCGCCGGATCGCCGTTCACGACGTCTTTATTCACGCTCGATCGAGCCTCGCTTCATTTTTGAAAACTGAGTGAAAAGTCTCACGGTCGGCCGCTCGCCTCCCGTAGATTTCTTCAGTCAACTTCACGAGCGACACTTTTATTCCACGCTCTCGTAATAAAAGATAATAGGAGGTAACGTGCTGAGAGTAATTGAAAACTTGGAAACGTGAAAAGGACTTGCCTCGGTGGCGCATTCTGAGAATTATTTCGACCGACGCAGCGCGCTCGCGACGTCCAAAATCGCAACGTTTTCTCCGTGTCCTTCATTGTGTACACGTATAAATGTTATTTGAACTTTTCCGCGCTCCGTGTGTTACTCACATCTTTCAGACGAAGCGTCCAATTCGTGGAGGCGCTTATATCTCGCGACGATTTTGACCTTTTAGTCTCGTTTCGCTCTCTTTCAAATTTGTTCCCGTGACGCCTTCCTGAAATCTTCAAGTGTTAAGTAACGCGTGACAATGTATTTCAAGAGGGCAGATTAGCCGCGTGTCGTATCTCGTTTAATACGTCAAAATTGCGCGTTACGCGCGCGAAAAATTCTGGCACGCCGCGCGCGAGAGGCCCCCCGTCCGAGTTGCGCGAACGCCAAAATGCGGATATTTTATAGTCGCTGCACGTTCCGACGTACCTTTTAGTCAGTCCGCTGCACGATAAAATAGGAACTTCGGTCGATAGAGACGCTAACGAGTGGAAAGTCCGTCCTGGAAATACCTGAAAACAGCGGGGAGGTGAAAAATGTATTTGCGCATAATGGATACATATGTGTGTGTTGCACGACTGCGCGTGCAAACGCGTAAACGTACGAAATAACGTAAAACTATCGCGCTCCTACATTACTCTGTTTCATCTTGAATTAATTCATTGTAAATTACGAGTGAAATCGCAGCGAGTGTGTACGCAAACGTCAATTTTTTCCTCTTCGACGTGTACATCGAGTATTTTTCGCATAACGTTTAATTTCCTCTCGTGAAAAAACTATCTCTCGCAATACGGAAAGGCGCAAACTATGACTACATTCGCGAAATTCGCTAAAATAAAAAGTTTTTATACTGAAAGAAAAAAAATATCCGTAAAAATAAAAAATATTTATTCAGTAGGCACTAGTATATTTACTTCAATCTAAATTCTTTTGTTTAAACAAAACAAATAATTGCTCTTTCGTGAAAGAAAACAGTGTTAGGAGAATATATATTTTCTCATTTAAAAAGAATTTTTTTAGTATAAAAAAATATATATGTGTAAATACATATATTAGTGCGAGTAAATATATTACTGTACGATAAAAAAAAACATCCGGTATTTGTGTCGAAATCGATCCACGTAGAAATTTTTTATTAAATTTTTAGCATAGCCGCCTCATGAATTTAACGTACTGTCGTTATATTGTTTTGTGACTACGTTGAGTTCATATTTTTAAGTGCTAAAATAATACGATAGCGTCAAAATGTAAAATTTTTGCGCTAATATTCGACATATTATTCGCGTCATTTGCTCGCATGTTCGCTATGTATTAATTAACACAAAAATTAAAGTAAATAAATTAGGACATGTGAAATGTATTAAATTTAACACGAAATGTTTCACAATGTAGTACCCACCAGATAGATATTTTTTATTTTTTAGACATTTTTTTCTCTCAGTGTAGAATAAGCAGCGAGAAAATGCCGAGGTCAAGAAAATTCGAAGTAAATTACGCTCGTGCACAAAATATCTTCCTCGCGATTGCAATTTCGTTAAAACGCACCGTATATCGTATCGCGATAATAAAGAATCCCGTTCTCAGTCATGGCATGTGTAAAACGCACCCTCTCCGGATTCGGGATGTCGTGCATACCTGTTCTGGATTAATTGCCCCCCTCTTTCGAACAAAAGGACGCGCGGCGCGCGCTTTATTTGTCGCGCAAATGAAACGATTTGTCATTTGATACTTGGGGGAGAAAAGAAGCGTAATATTTGGGTACGTACCATGTGCTCGTAAATCTCATCGGCTATAATGGGTACGTAGTAACGAGCGGCGACGTCGAGAATGTCAAGTATATGGTCACGGCTGAACACGGAGCCACACGGATTCGAGGGATTGTTTATTACAATCGCCGCCGTTGACTCGTCAATTTGTGCCTCCAGGTCGTCTAGATCGATCTCCCAACCGAGCTCCGGCTAGAAACAAATGATTAATATTAATAGGATACACTCGTGAGTAGGGATGTGCGATTTTGTGTATTTTTCTCATAAAACAATGAGACTATTTCTTTATTACTTTTTTTTATTAAAATATTAATGGCCACCAGTATTAAATATAGTAATCTTTATTAATATTCTGGAACATGTATATAAAAACATATATATAAAATATATATAATTTATCAATAAAGAGTAATTTATTAATCGAGAAGTTTTATTTAATTTTATATAAATATATTTTATACATAAAATAGAAATTTAGCTGGAATATATGATTTTTATGTATATGTTTCAGTAGATTATCAAAGATTACTACATTTAATATTGATTCTCATTAATACTTTAATAAGAAAAGTAGTCTCACTGTTTTATAAAATTAAAAATGTTAAAAATGTTAATAATATTCATAAATAATTATAATTAATTAAATATATATTAACACATTCTTGTATATTTTATATCCTAATAAGACACATTTTAAAAATGTTTTAAAGTTAACGATTTGGAAATAAGTTCTGTAAAAGGTCTTCCATTTTGCCCCATATAAAAAATAAATTAAGGTTAAGTGATGTTTCTAACAGATCATCATTTGGTTTCATCATATACTTTCATTTCTAATTATTTCTTCACAGTAAAATTTGTTTTCTTATAATGAACATTTGAAAGAATACGAAGAATAAATTTTGAATAAATTTTGACTCAGTACGAAGAGAGAGAGAGAGAGAGAGAGAGAGAGAGAGAGAGAGTTTATTTATTTATTTTTGATACATTTAACATTTATTTAAACATTACGGTTTCCATTATGCCCCAAATTCCCTGATCAAAAACCACGTTAGCGATATAAAATCGCGGACAATTCTAAATCGCATTTACGACATAAAGTCGCGCGCGACTTAAAATCATTTTGCAGTAAAAATTGCAATGCGATATATTGTATTGGTTGCGATTTTTAAAAAAGATCGCATTGCGATACACAATTTCATGAATCGCACATCCCTACTCGTGAGAGTCTCTTCCCCTCACACACATACAGTCACACACAACTCTCCCGAATCCTCACACGCACACATACACACTCACTACACCTTCTATCCTATTCTCTTGTATCCTCACCCTTTCTATGCTATACGATATATATTATACAGAAGTGTCCCGGAAACCGCGCCACTTCCTTTGCAGGTTCTGACAGTCTGCTCGCGGATTATGCTTTAGCGGCAGAAATGGGTTTCAACAATTTCGCGACGAAATTTTCATAAGACCCATATTTTAAAGAGATTTAGCTTGAAACTCGGAAGTTAGTGAGGATGTTCAATGTAGAATTTTACAAAGCTGCGAAAGCTGAGGAGGCAGGATCGATTGCGAATTTGTCGGAGAAGGATCCGCGACAATAGAGCGCACGGTTGCGATGGAACTCAAATTGAGTTACGATAAAATCACACTGTGCTCTTTATGAGCTCGTGACAATCATATTAAGCCATTAACAAGTGCACGAATGCCCCCAAAATTTGTGCACAATTCCGCGATTACCATTTCCCTTCAATTCTTCAGATTCCGCGATCCGTTACTTTAATAATGTAATTTTTATGATATCCCCGTGTGTGTGTCTGACACGTATTTGATACTAGCTTAAACTACCCAACGTTACCTAAGTTCATCATAGTGTCAAGGTGGAATATTTTCCAGATTTTCCGCAGAATTTTCTAACTATACAAAATTTAGTCTAGATCGGTCAAAGGGTTTAGGAGTTAATAAGGAACATATAGACAAATATTTTATTTTATTATATATATATATAATATATATATATTAATAATATATATTATATACATATATATATTTTTTTTTTTAATTTTCGTTATTCGCGAGTACGTATTAACCGTATGTATCTGCGCAGAAACTTGTCTCTGCTAAAATTAAAGCTCCATCAAACAGTCGGGAGCATTGTGATGTTTAAAACTTTCCCCGCTCGGTGTACGGTATGCGTGTGTGTGTATTTGTTTGCATTAAATTGCATCGCCATATTGGGCCGATCCAAACTCTGAAAATCATTTCGGCTGACGTATTGTTTTCGCGCGTACAGCTTCTCGGATGAAGCAACTTTTGCAAAAGCGTTTTTAACAGACTCAACGGGATCGAGTGAAAATACTGAAACGCGCGCGAGCTGCTACGAAATATGATAAGATGTCGTAGACAGACACACCATGATATGCACACCATAGCGCACGAACTTCTAGCGCATTCCGCCTTGTAGACAATTAAAGTTACGGCGGTGCGGTTGTAATTGCTTCTCGGAGGTAAAATACTTCACGATGCGAGACGACGACGAGCGAGCGGAGGGCGAAAAGAGCGGAAAGCGCGGCGAAACGTTAAAACTCGCCGCCAGGCGAAGCTGAAAAGAGTGGAAACTGCCTCATTAGCACTTCGGTCCGATGTTTGAAGATCTCCGAGCGAGCGCACTGATTCATCGTGTAAATAGACGGGCGATTTAAATATGATTTCGCGCCGTTTAAAGCCATTACGCGATAACGTCGGGACGATTGGCCCGGAGTCTGGATTCTGCGCTAACGCGTGAATGCCCGTGCAAAAGATTTGCGTCGAAACGCGAAATCTCGCGATAACAGGGAAAGAAGTCGACGAGGTTGCTTGAATCGAATTGCGAAATTACGTACGAAGACGTTGAAAATTAAATGCTTCGCCGAGCCGAGGAACCATCGCGCACAATAAGATGCAAATCTGTTGAACTTTTTAGCTGCGGAATATTTCCGCGGAGTGTTTCCGCCATTATCGCTTGCGAGACGTAGAAATTAAAAGTGACTTTTCACGCATTCATGAGTTCGCGACGGGAACCTCTTTTACATCTTGTTTATTTAATGAGGTAGTGGATCTGGAAATCTTCGATCAAGTTCTCCCGCGAGATCAATCTGCTTATCGCGTGGATGGATATGAAAAATAAATCTCTTTCTTACTGCTCTTTTATGGTGATGCGTGTAAGGGTGGAGAGGCAAGTAGAAAAGACCGATGGTCGTTCAAGACTCTTGACCCCTTGTCGCGAAATTCTTGATTGCTGAAGTCAAAAGCGAAAAAATACACCCATAATGCACCATAAAAATATGCAAAATGACACGTGCAATCCGTAAAATACCAAGTCGTAATTCTGATCCTATTTTCAGCCTTATTACCTATTCTATTTAACATCTATTTTGATATTCTCAAACCTACATCAAGCTCTTTTGATTCTATTTAACTTACCCGAGTCAAAATTTTGTCTACTTTTAGCCTCACTATTCGATCTCAATATTCTATTTAATGCCTATTTTGATATTCTCAAGCCTAATCAATCTCTTTTGAGTCTATTTAACTTACTAACTTTGCCGAGAGATCTTTCTTAGGCACCACAAGTGATATTTGGTGTGTTTTCTACCAATTTAGAGATACTAAGTAGGATTTCAATTTCCATGTGTATTAAGCATACACACTCTCTCAAAATACACAAATATTAGAAAGTTTAGATTAAAAGGCTGAAATTTCGATTCGGGTTATTTCACCATTCCATCGCGTTAATTTTACGATTATTTGTTGATTATTGGAGTGCAAGGAGAGTGCTGAGATTATTTCACAGATCCGCTCAGTCAATTGCAAGTGCCACTTTGCGAACACATCATTTCATCACAATGTATTCTTCTGCATGAATTTTTTAGCGTGTATTTTCTCGCTTGTGACGTCATAATGGATCGAGATATCGCGACGAGGAAACGAGAGCTTAATCATCATAACCTGCAATTTGTAATGTGAAAAACGACGGTAATTCCCGACACATCTAATAGAATATGCGCGATTAACGCGATAAGAGATTCCGTTCAGTCACGTTCCCCTCTCGTCCTGCCCCCAGCTCGTCCTCGCGAAACACTAAATAAATGGAATATTATGCGGCGTCATTGTTTTTCGTAAATGAATGCATTCGCACCCTGGGTGGTTAATAAATTTGAAGATACTAACGAAACGCGCGGTATATTTTTGCATATAAAGCCGGCGCGCTCGCTACAAGTGGCCGGGTCCCGCCGCTTTAGAAGTGCGTTTAGTAATAACGCGTAACTCTCAAGAAATACGGCGCGGCCGATGTTATGCGTATTTCTTATTAATGACGATGCGACACGGTAGTGTAGCGTGTAATGCCGCCTAGGGATGGGCGATATCAAGTCGATTATTTTGACAACGATTTCTGTTTTATAAAATCGATTATCGTATGATGTTTTATCAACTTGATTATTCCTTAGACGATAGTTTTTTTGTTCGATGTTCTTAAAATCGTCGCTAAACTTTTTGGCCCGTATTCTGAGTTCTCTTTTAACAATAAATGAGCCTCTAAAAGTGGCTTATAAGCTTTCTAATTAGCTATGAATCACTTTTAGAGGCTCATTTATCGTTAAAAGAGAACTCAGAATACGGGTCTGTGTCCTGATTGGACACAACCAACCGGTGCAAAGAATTATCTAATGAATTAGATCGAACCAATCATAAGACAACATAATGTCTGAAATCGGGACATAAGATGTCTTAAAGATCATCTTTAAGATGTTTTTTAGACAATTTACGTATAAATGTCTTTAGGCGTCTTAAAGATTATCTTTAAGACATCTTATGTTCCGATTTTAGACATTATGTTGTCTGGATATAATCTGTGTCCAATCGGGACGTAGTCAATCGAGTTCCACCCGTCCTACATGCAGTAGCCATTACAACTTTGTCAAAAAAAATATATATAGCAATGATATTTTAATTATAATATAGATATTTTTATTGTATTTATTATATACAAGTCTTTATATAGATATTCACCATTATTAAGTAAAGATTATTATTAGAGATATTCGAATTAATCGATTATTATCGATGTTTCTAATATTTTATCGATTATAACAAATTTATACATTTTGTAATCGATTTTTTGGAAGTCAATTTTTTTTTCAACATCACCCATCCCTAATGTCGCCTTCTTTCACAGCCACGATTATTACAGAGCACATAGAGAGCGCGGCCGCTGTCGCGCGCTGCGATATCGATCAATATTTCACGCGCTATCGCGGCAACATGAAGTGTTGTTCGGCGCGATATTCGTTATGTTGTTCACAGCCGCGCTCACGGTGAACGGATAAATTAAGTGCTGATTAATTTAATAATTGGAGAAACGATTAAATACAGAGATACAATCGTGTCCACGATTTTTTGAAAAAGTGCCGCTTGACCCGACAATGTTGATGACGCGAGTCCAATTTACTCGCTGAATATTAATTTTGTTCACCACTTTATTCTCGAGAAGAAATTCGTAAGTCGTTCTTTCGCCATCTATTTTTCTTTTGCTCGATTTTAGAGAAGTAGAACAGAATGTTCTATTCTGTAGAAATAGAACGAGATGATGAGAAGTAGAATTTCGGAGGAGAAAAGCTTCACCCGTGTGCACTGATAGAGAAAATATTTATTCTGGTTATGTGGATACTCTAATGACATATTTACTCAAATCTGAATTCTCCTATTTTAAATAGAATAAACAATTGTTTTCATGAAAAGCTCAACTTTTAAGTTTTAAGAAAATGTATGTTTCCTTGTTTGAAAAAAAGTTTCATATCAGTATGTAAGTAAAGATATGTCATTACCCACTTGAATGAACGTTTCTTATTTCTTGTTTTTTTTCTTTCAGTGTGGGAACGCTCGTTTTCTCTTCCTCGGCGAGGATACTTACGCGTAAGTCGTACGATTTGACCGTAATACTAAGACCTTCCGCCAGCGTTCGATAGATCGAGAAACCAGGGCGTGGAATCAGGATGTTTTGACCGGCTCGGGCCAAAGCCGTGATGGACATGTCAAGTGCGCTGGAACATCCGCTGCACAGGATCACGTCCTACGGAATAGAGATAGAAAATAAGTCACTCCTCCCGTACTGTCTTGCGCGTCTTAGTGAACGCCGACCGCACGTGCGAAAGTATTTCTCGTATCGACAAAAAAAAGGAAAAGAAGGCATTGTTCACATTTTCTTTTTCTTTTTATCATTGCCCGTAGCACAGTTTTTCGACAATTTAAATTTACTGACAATACGATGACGATCTCGACGTTCTCGTATCGGAGAAAAGTCTTTTGTAGCAAGATCGAACGAAAGTGCAAGCGGATTCTATGCGGCGACTCGTCTCATGAGATTTTTGCCGCTTTTATCGGCAGCAAACTCACCGAACGCGGCGATGAAAGCACACGATTAAAAGCGTCGCTTTTCCTCTCGCAATGAACGGTACAATGCTGTGCAGCGTGCAAAAGAACTCTAAGCTCGACTCGGTCATTGTCATCCGGCCGACTGGATAACGTAGCGCGCGAGCAGCACTGCCGCGTAATTTTATATTCAGTCGAATAATTGGAGTGGTTTGCAAAATCGAAAACCAATTTAATTCGCAGGTGTCGCGTACACGTATCGTCAGTCGCCTCACCTCCACGTCGGTTGATTACGCAATCTCCGACCGTGTCTCGCGAAATTCCGCGGTGCCGGGATAATTAACGATCCTTGAGATCGTGCGAGTGGAGTATATTTGGAATGCGCGCGCGACCTCGTCGTGGAAATCGTCCCCGCGATACATATCCGCGTCGCCTATTTTCAGCCGCGACTCGGGAGAGAAGAACGAACTCGATGAATATTTCAAGAGAACTCGCGGACGAGATCGACTCGTTGACGCTCGTTCGACAGATAATAAAGCATAGATTGCACCTGCACTCTGGCGAGTATCTTTGTAAATTCGGCTCTTGCGCATAAAAAGAGGCCTTGCCGGCCTCTCCGTGCAAAACGCCGGCTGACAAATGGGCGACGTTCCGCCGAGGGAAAACGGGAGAGGGGGACTTTTTATAAAGTGTCGGAACTTGCAAAAGATAGTGCGACGTGCACGGGACGCACACGGACGAGAGAGAAATCTTGGCAGCGTGGTGACTGCCGGTGACACGAAATTCGCCTCGCGACACGTGCCCGCCGTCGATACTTGACACGGGCGCACGTGTCCGTCGATATCTGCGTACCTTGGCGTCGACTTTCACGAACTCGTTTGAGCTGTACTCCGCCACGGCCTCTCGTGCCCTCTGATAACCTGCGAATACGAGGATCAATGAACGTGAGAATATCCTTCGCGTTATCGAGCAAACGTAATTAGACGTCGCTTAAATCCCCGTTCTACTTCTCTGCCTTCCTGTGTGACGCGCTATGCAACAGATATATCTTTGTGAATAATTAAATCTGCATTATTGTGATATTCGTTAATGATTCATTATTAGAATAGACAAATGTGCGCCGACCTATCCAATATCAACGTCGAAGTAATTTACGCTATTATTTAAATGATTTAGCCGCGTGCGTATACTCTCATTTGGAAAATCGGTAATACAATAGGATATCCAGTGAAACGCGATTTATACGTTAGCTGGTAACAAATTTGCTCCTCGTTATCTCGTCCCCAGTGTAAAATTGGCCGCGACCTCGGGATTCCCAGATCGCGATCTACCGAACCTTTCAAGGTCCATTGCAAGCAATTATGTACATTCGTACATAATTGGATTGCCTCCCCAAATTTTCAATATTTCATTATTTATCAACAGGAATGTAACCTTTTTCCATGCATAAAATGTGAGTATGTAACACACAAGCGAGTTATAATTAAAATTATACAACAGTACAACAAAATAAAAAATGGAACAGTTAAAAGTATAATAGAATAAAAAATAAAACATGCAAGCATGATATTATGAAAAATACGTAAGAGAAAAGGAAACAACTGAAAATACAATGACAAAATAATGTGCAACTAAGCGGATGAATTGCAGTAAACGCAACGAAGCGCTTGAAAGAATTATATTTATATGCAAAGAGAGAGAGAGAGAGATGATTCTTTCTCTCTCTCTTTTTCTCTGTCGATATATTATTAACTATCTTAAATAGAGTAGATACTTCGTTCCAAGTCGTGAAACAGTGATTTTCCCGCTGAAAGAATCAACATAGCGATCGTATACAGAACAGAATCGTCGACACTCGAAATTGCGTAAAGTTTTTTACGAGAAGAAGTGAACGAATTTTATTTTCCCAATTTTTCATCAATGTCATCTTAAAGCACAACAAAGGTTGGCGCTTTTATGTCCATTTTATCATGGCTATAAGATTTATTGAATTCTATAGGTGAGGCAACATGCGCAAACATAAATACAATCGCGGACAGGAAGGCTGTCCGCCTGTTTATTTTGTGAGTTTAGGAACATATTCTGTCTTGTCCAATGGGAGAATTCTCCCAAGACAGATCCGAAACTCACACAAAAGTAGCGGACGATCTTTTTGTCCACGTTTGTTACATAATTTCAGAGAATCGCGCTTCGAAAATCGACGGTCAGTTTTATTTGTGTTTTTCATCAGGAGCGTTTTTCAGGCTATCTCATGAAAAAAAAAATATTTCACTCGAACGGGATCGATGCCTGGGCTTTAAAAGGTTGACGGTCTTGCGAGTGCCGCGTTCGGAAATTACCTGTGCACGGCGCGTATCCGTTGTACAATTGCGAGGCGACACTCTCTTGCACTGCCTCGATCACCTCCTTCGGTGGCTTGAGATTGCCGAAAGTCGTGGGATCACCTGTGAAAAACGACGGGCACGCTTTGAGAGGAGAGAAAGAGAGGAATAGAGTAAAGTAGAGTAGTTTATTTACTCCTGGAGTAGAAACCCTCAAAAGTTTTTAGTAATTTATGAGTACAATAGAATCAATAATAAAAAATAAACAATATAAAGAAAGAAAGAAAATTCACAGAAAAGAAATAAAACAAAAATTATTCTATTCCAAGCTTACTGACTAAGTTGCGCAATGTTTTCTAACATTGAATAAAAAATACCATGATAATGTCAGCTCTCAGACACTAATAACTCAAACACTAGCTTTAAATATTTATCAGCTATAATCAGATTTCAATATTCAACTTTACCTAGCATTATCATATTATAATATAAGATCTTTCAAACCAAACTCCTCTACAATACCACAATACTATAGAGAGAGGGATTGAGATAGAAAATCGCTAAACTAACGTTTAACGAATAACCTGGCCACGCGATTACGTGCAATTACGTAAGTCGTCGATCGCGCAAATCCCGAATGCCTCCGCGCCAAATACGCGGACGCTACACCGCGAACACAATTTCGCGTAAACACCTAATTACACGTACGCCATGTCATTGTAATTGATTACTGAATCCAAACTCGCGCGCGACGCCGAGTAGGAAACGCTGTTTACAGACATGTTGTCAAAGTGTAACAAAACGCCCACCGTCGCGCACGCGGCCCAGCCGGGCGGGCTCGTATTCTCCATATAATTGGAATTAATTAATTGTTTCCCGGGGGCTACATATATATATATAATTCCGTGCCACAGTCAATTTCTGTTGTGGAGTGCGACAACGCGGCGCGACGATATAAAATTTGAGCGCGCGCCACAGAATTTATGTAATTACAACTTTACTGTTGTGTTAATCGGGGAAGGGTTGTGCTCACCGACGTCATCGCGATTATATTTTCCGTTGATGTTTCTCCATTTGCAGTCGATGTCAATCAGCGGTTTGCGCGGGCGTAAGCTCGCGCTGACCGGGATTTTTGAACGCTTTCACTCTGCGTTATTGTTTTACACGCATTACGCGTATACGTGACAACATGTGCCGAGTTAGATATTTTCGAATTATCATTTTTATCTATTGCCATCGGCCCATTGTCGCCTCGGATTGTTTCACGATGTGTGTATGTCGCGTAGAATGCGATCTCTCCCCGTTGACTTCTTCTCCCCGATGATAAACCAAAAGAGTGAAGATAGATAGATAAAAGGACACCAAACGGACTTCGTCGCTTATACCGCGTAAAAGCGCATTTTAATTTTGATTAATTTTTGGGAACTTTTTTTTTTGTTATAATGTCCAATTAACACTCGCGCATTTGCGTTATCGAATATTTTACGAAATATGATATCGCTGGCTAAATATGGATCTCTGCTCATTTCGCCGTGTAATGAACGAGCACTATCTCTCTTTCTTTCTCTCCCTCTCTCTCTCTCTCTCTCACACCAGTCCCGTTTTAAATTCGCCGGTACAATTTCTGTTTGAAAATTTGACATATGCTCTTTTTCGTTTTCTTTCTTTTTTTAAGAGGAAAAAATTTCGGTAGACTTACTTATTTTTCTGTCGTTTTCAATGCGTTACGAAACTTGCAAACCGGTTTTGGAATATTTTTGGAACAGGGCCATATTCCGAAACTTTATCGAATGGCGCGGCGCACCGCATATACATATATCACAAAGTGTACCCTCGTGGTACCAAAAAATCCCCCGTCGAAAAAAAAAAAGAAAGAGAGAGATAAGATCTAACTTTCGTATTACCAAAAATCCTTCGAAAATCCTTCGAAATGCCGTATATTTTACATAAAGTAAAATAGAACGCGCGAGTGCTGATCCAGATGAATGTTCTTGAGCCGAATCGATCCCTCCTTCGAGATTATCGCGATCATTTCTTTGCGCGGTGATTTGCGAAAAAAAAATGAAAGAACAGATCTCGCGGACGCGGCAGCCATATTCCACTTTTGGACTTTGTAATCTTTCTCGAATTGCGTATGTATAGAATAAAAGGTAGCTCTCTGGAAAAATGTTTACAGCCGCTGGCGCGCATCCGCGTAGGATTTGTATCGGAATATATTTAGATTAGCGTGCTCGTGTGTCAGTTCTATTCTATTTCGCTATAAAATTTGCTGAGGACTGCGCTCCGGACGTTTTTCCGATACATCCTGACACATCCGCATTTTGCGCCACTCGCGCGCTGCAAATGTTAAGGGGACTCACGCGTCACTACCACCGCCTTTTAACTTTTCACCGCTTATAAAACTCTGCGCCGGATAGTTAAAATCGCGTATCCCGGCGCGGAAAGCCCGAGAACTTGGCGAAGAATTGAAAAAAGTTAACGGAATCACCAAACAAAATACGATTAAGTTTGATCGGGGCCGAAAGATTTTTTTTCATTCTTTAGTTCTGCGCGCGAATAGCTTTACGGGGAGGAAATTTCGCGGTCTCTTCCATCCCTACCGTTGGCTCTTGGGGAAATATTTTCGCGGGAACGCCGGTCGAGACACGCGCTTCATAAAATTCATCCCCTTGCCAATTAATAATAATTCGTCAGCTGCAATAAAATGATGAATTAATTCAGCTCCGAGGGAAAATTGTTCGTTCAACATTGCGTGCGTTTACTTGCGCGACATTCATGCAATCGTCTCAAAAGTGAAAATAGGAAATCAAAGAACTTCGAGAAATCAGAGGCATCTTATCTACAACATTGCGTTGCAATACTTCCACCAATCACCCCGAGCGTACAAGGTCGCTCATCGTGGAAAAATCCCCAGCATTTTAACCAGCGTTTCTTTAAATCGAAAAAAGCGCAAGGCGTCGTAGGAATTTTACCGATCAAAGCATATTGGAATTGTTCTACCGTCTGGCAAGCTCTTATGCTTCAAAAGCCTTCCAAAAAGGTTTCCAAAACAAAAAAGTTGTTTCCTCCAACAGCACGGCGAAGTCGGCAAGCGAAATATTGCTCACGTTACACCCGTGTGTTTGCGTATCAATATTTTCCCAGAGCGAACGGAACATTTGGTTCCGATATTTCCGCGTTCGGAGGTCTGTGATAACGGCGTTAAGTGGCGTTTCTTATGATGTTTTATTAATATTTATGTACAGAAAGAGAATCTGGTTAGATCAACTGGTTTTTCGTGAACACGAACGATTCAGAAATCCCGTTGAAGTTATCGGAATTCAATCTAAATTATCAAGAGTTCTGATTAACTTGAACAGAATTTTGATAGTTTTAGTCGAAATTTCTGAATCATCCATATCTCATCAGAAATTAGCTCATCTGATCGAACTTTTCTTTCCGCGCAGCATTGATTTTACATTTGAAGCAGAGGAAAAATCGTGAACTGTATTACGGGCGATTATTCGCCGTCAAAACCTCGCTAAGAGATATAGAAAAAAGCAACCACGAGTATCCGAAAAAAATGTCATCGCGAAATTCGATGGGACAACGATGGGACCGCTGCTGTGAATGATAGTAAAATTGCTCGGTTGTCTAAAAAATCACGTACGAAAAAACCGCGTGGACATCTCCCGTCGCGCGTGCGCGCGAGATCGCTTTCACGTTTTTCCTTTTCCTTTCGCAGAACAGAGGCAGATTCGAACTCGGTCCGATATTTTCAACCCGGTTTACGCGTGTTCTGGAGCTAATCAAAATACTGCACTTTCGTATTCGCCGGCGTATTCTATCCTCACACCGGGTAATTCGACCTCCCATTTTTCGCCGAGCCGTCAAAACTTTTCGCACGTCAATTGCCGGAGATCATGCATATTGAGAATCTAACTATGCTCATAGGGAACAACGAAAGTTCGCAATTTGTATGCATTTACTCGCGTTTACCGCGCAAAGCCGGCAGCGGTGGCCGCTCCACATACGCGTAACGTTTTTTTTTTGCACCAGATACCGCGGACGCTACGAAAAACGCGAATAATTTCAACAAATGATTTCATTCGGCGAATCTAACGCGATAGGAGAAGCGAAATACTTTATTCTGCGAGTTCTTGATCGTGGGAGAACGTTGCGTCGCGCTGCGTAATACGCGATCCTTCGTGCAGCACGAGCGAGCCCTTTAATTACCGTATCGTTTTATACATTAGCGAGAGCAAAGGTGTAGGGCACGTCGTAATCTGGTTCGGACGTGCACGTTGCGCTCATCTTCGCGCAGCTTTTGCAATGAAGCGCGACGTACAACCCTCTGCTTTCCTCACTCGACGGTGAACGATCGTTCTCGTCGCTTCTACCCCGTCCTTTGCTCCGCGTGGGAGGGAAAAAAAATGAAATAACCGCTTGATTGCACCACCGTGATAGACCATCTCTCGCGCTCTCCCGCCTTTCATCCCTCCTCGTCTTGTAAAACGATGAGAATCCGTGGAGTCCAGCGAACGTCGCCGGGATTCGGATATTACGGCATGAATAAACGCTCACATTCCTAGGGAAGAATTCTTGAAAGTCGTGCGATAATCGAATCGGAATTAACGAGATATTTCAAATACGCAAGTGATTGGGTACGTTCGATAAAATATCGTCAGCGAATCTATATCCTTCTTTTTTTATCTTTTTTTACATGCGCTCGAATTATCGCAATTATTCCTTATCGTAAATTCGACTTCGTATATATATATTCTCTCGTTTTTTCTTACGGATTAATCATTCTAACGAGAGATTTTATCTTTCGAGACGTTTGACAGACGCGTAATACATAAATCCATGAGGTATATTTAAGCAATATTAAATTTCACTTGTATTAAGTTTAACAATATTGTACATTAGAAATATATATACCGTGCAGGATACCTCGAATTGGTAACTCAAAGAAAATTTTAAAGCCGCTCAAATAGAAACGTGCTTAATAAATCTATATGACAGATCCTTGGACACATTTCTTAAGAAAAAATACTTGGAAATTTATTTGTGGGATATAAGATTTGTTTCTGTGAATAAAATTTATATCCCACACGCAAAAAAGCAGTATGGTTGGCCCACATATAAATCTAGTTGTACTAAACAAATCCAATATTGGATCTGACTGGCACAGATTTATGTACAGGGCAAATGTACCGTTTATTCAGTGCACAAATAAATTTTCTAGTATTTTATTCTCAGTGCATTATTGAACTTCAGTTATATTAAATTTAACACTTAACATTTTAAATGAAAAATATACATCATGCGCCCTTAGAATTGGTAACTTTTAGAAGCTAACTTTGAAAGTTCCCTGAGAGATGTTAAAAATCTAAGAGATTCAAGAGAGGACCGCGCTATTCAGGAATTAATGGTATTCATGTCGAGCCTACTAGTATGCAAATGAACGGTCGAGCAGGTTAGAAGATCAACTCGTAGAAAAGAGCGCAGACGTTCTTGCGGCGAGATATCCTCACGGGCCGATGTCCGCACACGGACTCACCGAGAGACAACGCGATCATCGACTTGTTGGGATTCGGCTCGACGACGATGTTCTCCACGATCGACCTGATGGGATTGTAGGTTCGCCTGGCGATGTCGGAGGCGCGGACGTTCCAGCGTTCACGGAAACTCACGGGCATGGACATCTCGTTGTTCGCGTAGAAGTAGCCCTCGGAATTTTCACCTGCTAATCTTCGATCTCTGCGCTGTCTCTTCGCTCTCAAAGTGTTCCCCAAGGACACGCACGGACCTTTCCACTCGCAGGTGCGACGTATATTGGATGCTCACAATCGACACGATCGACGGTCCTCGCACGGCTGGTGCTCTGCCACTGAGCCCCGATGGCGACAGCACGCTAATAATCGAAACGCTCGACGGAGGCTCGAGGACGAACGAACCGGTCGGATTGGTCTGTTCGGCGCCACACCTTCTTTCATAATTAATTAAACAGATTCCCTGCTTACGTAGGGAAAGAAAAAGAGAGAGAGAGAGAGAGAGAGAGAGAGAGAGAGAGAGAGAGAGAGAGAGAGAGAGCAGTGAGTGCTTGGAGCGACTTCGTCGTCGCACGATCGTAAACAGAATTCTGTCCTACTCTTTCTCTCCCTCTCCCTCTCTCCCCCCTCCATCTCTATCTATCGTCTCCGTCGCACCGGCGAGTTTAGAATGTAGAACCTTAACTACGGCGGTTCTATTTTGTTGCAACTCGCTAATGTTTATGCAATTATACCTTGTAACTGTTTACTCGCTCTCCGAGTTACAGTCTCGCGGGTTATTCGAGCGCCGTTTCGGTCCAACAACGATAACAACGCGACGACGACGACATCACGGACGTGCGTTTGCTCGTTAATTAAGTTCGACGCGACGCTCCGCTCCCGCCGTCGTACTTGCAGCACAATGTCCCGAATGTCGGAGATGAGGGAGCAAGTCGGCCGCGGAAACGACCGCCATCGGCGACAAATCCCAACCAGCGAGAAAGTCGGCTTTTCGCGACGCGAAAAAGCAAAGTTAAATTTTATCAGGATTTTTCGATATTTTTGCGCTATATAACTCTCTCTCTCTCTCTCTCTCTCTCTCTCTCTCTCTCTCTCTCTC